>NW_028317886.1:4545000-4875000 GCF_062004578.1 Staurois parvus
CACATTTACAGCGGTGTTAGCTGTCCGGGAGGTTCTGGAGCGGTGCAGAGCTGATGGTGGTAGAAAGTATCTGCTAGCATTGGACCAGGCAAAGGCCTTTGATCGGGTTGATCATGAGTACCTCTGGCATCTTCTTGACAGGTATGGCTTGGAGGGGAGGTTTATTGGTTGGCTTAAAACTTTATATAAAGAGGCAGAAAGCTTCATGCTGGTGAATGGTTGGGTTGGGCGGCCCTTTGGGGTTGGATCTGGGATGCGCCAGGGTGTTCTCTGAGTCCCTTGCTCTATGTCCTTGCTATTGACACCTTCGTCAGAGGGCTAGATGGTGAGGCATTGGGTGGTGTGCCGGTGGGCATTTCTGGGGGGTTGCCTTGAGGGTCATGGATTATGCTGATGACGTTTCTGTCTTTGTCTCCAGGTCCGAAGAGGCACAGGAGGTGGTCTCAGTGATAGAGCAGTATTGCGAGGCATCTGGCTCCAATGTCAACCAGGATAAGAGTGAAGCTTTCTGGATGGGTAGGGAAGGTGAGAGCTTTCCACTTCTGGACACCTTCCCGGGCCTCAGAGAAAGATCAAAATTTTAGGCATTGAATTTGGCCCAGATGATTACAGCAAATCAATTTGGGAGGCCAAGCTGATCCATGCCGAGGTCAAAATAAGATGCTGGAAAGGATGGCGGCTCTCCTTAAGGGAAAGGGTCGATTTGATCAAGACTTATCTGGTTCCCATCTTTTTAAATGTTAGTTTTGTTTTTCTGTTGCCAGAGTCTCTCTATACGAGGGTCTATAGTTGTTTCTTCCAGATGTTGTGGGGAAACAGACTGAACCTTGTTAAGAGGAATGTGACCTACCTATCCAGGCGGGAGGGTGGCCTAGGCATGGTTAACCCAATTGTTTTTTTCTCTTTGATGTTCTTGAAACATAACTTTGGTAACATGCTTGCAGAGAGACTGCCTGCATGGGTGGGCCTTTTCCAGGTCTGGTTTAGTCCTTTTCTGAGCTGTTGGGAGAGTGGTGGTCCAGTGAGAAGCCTGAGGGTCAGACATGGTAAGCTCCTGACTTATGTTGCTCTGTGCCTGAAATTACTTAGGCGGTGGTGTGTGATGGCAGAGGAGGTCAGGTCCCTCTCTAGGAAATTCCTAGGTGAGAGGGTTGTGGCTACTGCCTTTCATGCGCCACTGGCCTTGAAGGATTGCCCAGGCCATATTATGAGGGAGGGATTACGTTTGATTAATTTGGAGCGGATACCCTTGAAATTAAGGGACCAGGCCTGGTAAACTCTATGTGAGCGGGAACTTGAATTTCCGTTCTCTGGATGACCGTGGTTGTCCGAGGACAGAGTGTGGGGGTGAAGTGGAGAGTATGGACCACTTCTTGCTTCAGTGCCCCTTTAACGTATAGGTGTATAAAGAGGTGGGGGGAGCTCTGGGTATCCCCTTCCTGAACTGCATGTCTTATGCAGAGTGGGTATATGGAGCATTAGAAAGCCATGCTGGTTATGATTTTGACACTCTTTTTTTTTAGTTTGTCTAGTGGTCCGCTACTTCACGTGGAATGCACAGTGTCAGGTTTCCCTTCGGCTGAAAGTCCTTCTGGTGCAGGTGGTGGTGTGTGACATTCTTGGTGAGGTTGGGAAAATTTGGGGTCTTGAGAAAGACAGGTGGCGGCGAAGGGCTTGGATAAAGGCGTGGAGGAATATCAAGCCTGTAGCTGCCATCTGTTGATCTTGGGTGTTGGTATCTTTCCTGTTTTTTTTTTTTTCGTCTCCTTTCACTCCCTTAGGTTTTGTTGAGGAAATACTGTTTTGAAGAAAGGCCACAAGTGCCTGAGGATCAGGTTTCTTAACCTTGTCGTAATCTGTTTATGTCCTATAGTACAAGTTTTTGTTTTGTTTAAAATGGTCATAAGAGCCTCTTTTCTTTGTTTGAATATGATGTCTTGCATAAAGTCTTTTCTTGATGTTTTTGCATGGGCCATGGAAGCCTAAAAGTGTCTTGGCTAAATAGCTGTGCATTATAATTTTCTGGACCGTAAAGGTCAGAGGATGTTTCTTTCGGTTTCTTTCCTTTGTTGATATTATGTTCTTTTTTTGGAGGAATAACTTGTTATACTATGTTCAGTTAAAACCCAGAAATTATGGTATATGTATTTATTTATTTATATAATTTTACTTTTGTAAGGAAAATTTTGAATGTTGGTTGCAAGATTTTACAAATAAAAAATTTCCAACTTCTTTTGCAATTACCTTTTGAGGCTTTCCCTCCTTATGGAGGGTGTCAATGGTGGTTTTCTGCACAACTGTCAGGTCAGCAGTCTTTCCCATGATTGTGATTCTGACTGAACCAGACTGAGAGACCATTTAAAGGCTCAGGAACCCTTTGCAGGTGTTATGGCTTAATTAGCTGATTAGAGTGGGACACTTTGAGCCTAGAATATTGCAACTTTTCACAATATTCTAATTTTCTGAGATTGTGGATTTGGGGTTTTCATAAGCTGTAAGCCTTAATCATCACAATTATGACAAATCACGGCTTTAACTATCTTGCTTTGCATGTAATGAGTCTATCTCATATATTAGTTATACCTTTTAAGTTGCATTACTAAAATAAATGAACTTTTGCATGATATTCTAATTTTTCGAGTTTCACCTGTACTTTTTCCAAGATTTACATAACATGATCCATAGCAAGGAGAACAGACAAGAAACTCTAAGGCGTTTCACACACATGGCACTTAATCATAAACTGACAAGTAAGGCAAATGCATAATATTGGTATTCAACTGAGCTGACTCCAACATACCTGCTAACAATTAATATAATAATACATAAAAGAACCTGATAACAAAATGCAACATTAAAGTCATAAATCACAAGGAGCAATAAAATCTGAGCTATGCATAATAAACTTAGCTCAACCCATAAAAAGCAACAGTTGCTGTTATAAAATAACATTGGGATTGAAATATGGATAATGCTGACAATGTCATATAAATATTAGTGATTTGGAAAATGCCACTTGTCTAGCTATCATGACAATCCAGTGGCTTCAGCATTTTCTGAGTTACTGACCCAGAACAAGAATGCAGCAAGGAGAGGAAGAATGTAAGTGGAACTCCTCCTTTACAACCAGCATCTTATTGGAGAAAAAGCCAACAAAGGCATCACCTGATCAGGTTTAATTTTAGGGCTTTGATACTTAAAGTGTATGTCTAGCCCAAACTTTTTCAGTTTCGGATAGACCTGGGAAGGTTTACAGTGATATTAAAGGCTTTGGTTAAAAAAACAAAAAAAAAACCAAACATGTCATACCTGCTCTTTGCAATGGTTTTGCACAGAGCAGCCCGGGGTTTACTTATGAATGTTTTTTCTTTACAAACGATTTTATTAGATTTTTATGAAATAGTCTGCAAAAAATAACTTTACAGTATCAATATAATGCAAAACAAGGATAAGGCACATCTGTGGTATACATATCAAAAGGTACAATCATTTTAAGGCATACTATAAAGTGTATAAACAAAATAGTTAGAAGAGTAGGCAGATAAATATTGCTACCAACAAAAAGCTCTGTCATTTGAATCTAAAAACATTCACTATGCGATCAGTAGATGTCTATGCGTCTTCCAAACCCCCCACTTCCTATCGAATAAGTGCATCCTATCCAATAGTGTATAATGAATTTTCTCCATAAGCATCACTGCATCCACTCTCTGCAAGACTGAGGACAATGGCACCGCTGACGACTTCCAATGTAGGGCAACGGCCCATAGAGCTGAAACACAAATAGTATGAATGAGTCCCATAGCCCTCGACTGTACACCCGGGATTTCGGCACCTAAAAGGCAAGATTGCATTGTCAGATGCACTGGGGTACCCGCAACCGCAGAAGCTATTTCCGAGACTTTGCGCCATATTGAGGAAAGACCAGGACAGGTCCAAAACATATGCACCAGGGTGCCATCCATGCCACAACCTTGGAAGCACAAGTGGGACGTCCCTGGGAACATGGCATGCAGTCTAGAAGGAGTATAATACCAGTGAGTTAATATCTTGAGGGCAGTCTCTCGAATAGAAAGAGATATAGAGCTCTTTCATATATTTGTAACCATGGTGTCCCAGTCCTCCTCGGAAAAAATGACACATTTCTGTCTATATAATGGGGGTGCGGAATAAATAGCTGCCAAAAAAACCCGATATAAATCTGAAATAAGACCCCTGCCCTTAGGAGAGTCACAGCTAATACGTTCAAAAAATGTCATCGGGGACGAAGGCCTCAAGGCAAAATGGGTTCGGAAAAAGTGGCTTAATTGCCGATAACAAAGGTATTCTCGGAGTGGGACATCATGGATAGCACGCAGCATTTCAAAAGTGATATAAGACCCCCCTCTTTGAAAATCAGATAACCTGATAAAGGAATGATCATACCACCAACGAAATACCTGTAGAGACGAGAATGCTGGAATAAAACTCGGGTCTCCAAAAAATGATAAACCCGGTGGGACAGACGAGATAAGATTTAGCTTAATGTTATATCGGGACCACAGCGATAATGAATGGGCAACTATAGAATTGAAGGTCAGTAACATACGAGGGGGAATTTTTGTCCATAATATACCTGGTAGATAAAATGGACGTATAGACTGGGATTTAAATCTGATCCAAGGGACTTGAGAATTAACAGTCGCCCATTGCAATAGTTGTGCAAGCGGGCCGACAAATAATAAAGCCAAAAATTAGGGAGACCGAGGTCTCCCACCCGTTGTGATTGGTATAAAATCGATGAGGTAAAACGAGGACGTTTGTTCCGCCAAATAAAATTATTGATCACCTGTTGAAAACAATCTAAAATTGTTTTCGAGACCGAAATTGGAAGGGCACGGAATAAATATAGTAATTTCGGCAAAACATTCATTTTCACAGCCGTAACTCTACCTAAAAATGAGATAGGGTTTCCATGCCAGATCTTTAACAAGGTGGAAAGGTGTGATATACATGGTGGGTAATTGACTGCAAATAATCTTGAAAAGCTGGGAGTAAGAAAAACACCTAGATATAAAAACCGATCTGTAGTCCAATGAAATGGAAAGGAACTACGAAGAGATGCACCCAGGGAATCAGGAACATTGATAGGCATAATAATTGATTTAGTATAATTTACAGTGAGACCCGATATGGATGCAAACTCATTCAACAAAGTGCATAAATTCAGCAATGACACCAATGGGTTAGTAAGGAAGAGCATGACATCATCTGCATACATACATAATTTAAATTGCGATACCAGGAGAGGATACCCCATAATGTTTGGATGTGTTCTTATAGCGATCGCAAGGGTTCCAAAATCAGCACAAATAATAAGGGTAAAAGTGGACAGCCCTGACAAGTACCCCTTCCTAGCGTAAAAAATTCTGAATTACAGCCTGGTAGTCTGATTCTTGTTTGGGGGGAGGCATATAAAGCATGTACTCCGGACAGAAATTCTTCATGGAAACCCAACTTCCGCAGCAGTGAAAATATATAGGGCCAGAAAACGCTATCAAAGGCTTTATTAATGTCTAGACTTAATAGTAATACATCTTTAGAATGTAGGTTAGCGTCTTGAATGACATTTAGTGTTAGCTGGATATTATCTGTAATAAGTCTGTCCGGAATAAAGCCTGATTGATCCGGAGAGACCAAAGAGGAGATAACTGGGGCCAGTCTATTTGCCGGAATACAACTAAATATTTTAAGATCATTGTTCATCACTGAGATGGGTCTATAGTTCTGAGGTAGATGATGATCTTTTAGGGGTTTAGGTAGTAGAGACATGTTAGCTAGCAGCATCTTCTCAGGGAACCTACCTCCCTGCAACACGGCATTGAACAATGACATCAAAAAGGGAGCCAACACAGGGGCAAAATGTTTATAATAACTAGACGTAAACCCATCCCGGTGCTGTGGAAGTACGTAACACACTAATCGCTTGGGTTATTTCTTCTAGGGTACATGGGGCATTGAGTGAGGATATCTGAGAGGGTGTAAGAACAGGGAGAGGCAGAGAGTCAAACCATGAGCTATCCAGAGGGGTGGAAGTCTCCCTTGGAGGAGCCAATAGAGTGGAGTAAAATCGTTCAAACACAGCCATAACTTCATGAGGCAAAGAGGAAATGTTACCATTTTTAGTTCGTAACTTATAAATATGTGGGGGCCATATAGAATGGTTCAATTTACGTGCAAACATAGTAGTCGCTGAGTTGCTATTTAATAAAAAAAAGGCCTTAGACCATCACAGGGCCTTCTCTGTGCTCTGCGATAGTAAAGTATTCAGTTCTAACCGCTTTTGCGATACCATCTCTTTATTCAAAAGAGATGGATTGCCAATGTGGGATCTATAATGCCTTTCCAATTCTTGGGTGAGCTGCTGAACCTGTCTCCACCGCTCCATGTTCCTAGACGAGGCCATGGATATAAGGTAGCATCGCAGGACCGCCTTATGGGCCACCCACAAAGTGGCAGGGGAAACATCGGGAGTTGCGTTCAACTGAAAGTATTCCTGTATGGAGGTGACAACTTCCTGTCAGGATTTAACATCAGTAAGCATGGAGTCATTAAGTCTCCAGGAGTAGGGAGTAGGTGCCAAACCTATGAAAGTGATAGAGAGTGACACTTCATTATGATCTGACCAAGTGCATATATGAATGCACGCCTTCCTGGAGTTAGCCAGCAATATGGGTGAGCAATAGATATAGTCCAACCTAGCATATGAGTCATGTGGGTGGGAATAAAATGAAAAATCCCTAGCCCCAACTACTTATGAATGTTTTAACATGTTTCACGCAGATTTCAGGATTTAAAGAATTTATTGGATTTAATTTGGAAAAATGTGTGAAACCTGGTTAAAGTTGTTTAAATCTGGGTGAAAACCTTTATAAATAGACCCACAAGTGGTTATAATAAAATAAAAAATGAAAGCAGTGGGGGGCAGTTATCAAAATGTATTATTGTTTGCATTTGCTAATTGGTTGCTGCTTTTATTTTTAACATGAGCAAGGAGCAGATTTTCTTTTCTGTACACACTTTGTGTACTTAAAGTGGTTCCAAAGGCACAACATTTTTTACCTTAATCCATCCCCTGAATTAATGTAAAAAACATTTTAAGCTTTCTGTTTTCCCTTTTCTCTTCTCTTTTCTTCTCTTCTCGAAGAAAGGGGAGACGTTATTCAGCGCTTTGTACAGCTGCATCTCTTCTCCCCTCTCTTTCTCTTTGTACAGGGATTCAGCAAATTAATCAAATACAGTGAGGAGGAAATGGTGGCAGGGCTAATTCTCGCTATGTGTGTCTATGGAGTGTGGCTCCACAGATGCACACAGCTCAGGAGCGAGCACACACTGTGTGCCCCCATAGCAAGTGGCTTTCTATGGGGGAACACAGAGAACACCAAGAAGAGGAGGTTTGGGGCCACTCTGTGCAATACCATTGCATAGAGCAGGTAAGTATAACATTTATTATTTTAATTAAAAACAAAATTTTACCTTTAGTAAAACTTTAATTAGACACTGCTGAGAATTAACTATCTACATTGATCAAAAAGTGTTTCTTCTACATTTCAGAGGTTCAATTTCTTTGCTACACAGGCTTCACAGTTGAAGTGTAACTGAGAAAATAGGTGAAAATTGTCAGGTTTAAAAATTATTCAAGTCCATCTAGTTCAGTCAATAGGTGTACAGTCACTATTTGACCACACTATCATGCAAGATTAAATATGTTGTTTTAGTCACAAAAATACATATCATATATTTAGCAGCACACCATGCATCATCGAATGTCATCCAAAGTTTTTATTGCACAAAGATCACATCACAAAGGACCAAGTGCAACATTTTGGAGTCGCACAGGACACTTTTGATCACACCACATAGCTGACGAAGGATTCCTGCGCAGCTCCAAATCATTGCACTTGGTCATTTGTGTCATGATCTTTCTGCAATAAAAGCTTTGGATGACATTTGCTGATCCATGGTGTGCTGCCAAATATATGCATTGATCTGTAATGAGTCCAGTTTCTGGCTGGTAGTTGCTACAGCACCCGCTAGAAACGTGTCCATTTCCAGGAAAGTGTTTGGTGGAAATATTGACAATAATTAGTCACAGACGCAGACGCAGCCATTAATGCAAATTTTTGTTGCAGAAAATGCATTCATAACTCTCCCCCATTGGAATAAACCAGGGAAATACCTAATGAAGAAGTTGAAGGAAAATAAATCAAGGAACTTTATGGATAAAATAACAAATGAAAAAGGTGAAATGGTTTATTCAACCACCGACATCACTAACACATTCCAGAGATACTACAGGGGTATATGAGGAGTATTCAACAAAGATATAGGTCTGTAGCTGGTACATTGTGACCAATCTTTCCCCTCCTTGGGTATTACTGTGATATATCCCTGTAAGGATTCATCCCTCATCTTTGTCTCCTCTTCCAGTGCGGACATTTAAATACACAGTTTGGGGGCTAGATGTTCTTTAAACTTCTTACAGTATCCAACAGTAAATCCGTCAGGTCCGGGACTCTTTCCTACAGCTGTACCTTTAATTCTAAGTTTAATTCTCCTATTGATATTACGCTGTTTAGAGCTGTTAATCCAATCTAGGTAAACCAGGCTCATTCAGATAAGTCTGCCTCTTCTTTCTCCTCTCATCTTCTGATTCCTTCTGGATCTTACCTACTGGCCGGGGCCCGGTAATTGACAGCCGTGGCCGCAAATGGCAGAGCGGGTAGGGTGCACGTGGCCCCTACCCCGGAAATGCAAAATGACGTATGATTTTGTGCACCCGTGCCGCCCTGTAGCAGTATTTCTGCTATAGGGTGGTTGGGAAGCACTTAGTACAGTGACAGCGTATTATTATATATAATATTTACAATTGGTGCATTCTGGTATCATCATGTCATGCATGCCTATATGTGTCATGACATCATCGTGTCACCACGCATGACTCATGTAGTGACGTCATGACGTAACATAGAATAAATATATAGTGTGGCGCTCAAAATAAATAAATAAATATATATAAATAAAAATAAGTGATCAATTCATATAACAGATCTTAAAAAACCATAACTAATATCAACTAAAATAAATAATCAATTAATATATAATAGTGCATCAATAAATACAACTCAAGTGATCACACTCTAAGTAAATCAAGTGTCTCAAATAAATACCGTGCTTAAAATTGACATAATAGTGACCAAATGTTGTAACAACCTATATATAGATCAAACAGTGCTAAAGTGCCAAAATTTGTGCAGAAAAATATATATGTCCAATCCTTCTACAAATCAATATATAAAATGTCCATCAAGTGATAAATAAATTCATGCAATATATGGTGATGATCAATAAGTGATTTGTGCCAAAATCTTCTCCAAACAGTGGCTAAATTTCCTCCTCACCTCCTCCCTGCGACCCCTAAGGGCCAACAGGCTTGCAGGATCAACCTGGATCCTAAAATCAAATGGGCCAACAACTTTCTTCCTTTTCTTTCTTGGCTCACTGGATTGGTGAGCCACTGTTCTTCAGAGGCACCTTGGCTGAATAAGGGAAATAGGAGGCTCACCAATCCAGTGAGCCAAGAAAGAAAACACCCTCTAAGTGTAGTATTAATGACTCCTTTATTCCAAAATGTAAAGTAGCATAACTCACATTACTCATGCAGTGTACCCACACATCGGTGAGGAGGGAGGACTGCTGAGGCCCACCAGGAAATACAAAGAAGGAAGAAAGTTGTTGGCCCATTTGATTTTAGGATCCAGGTTGATCCTGCAAGCCTGTTGGCCCTTAGGGGTCGCAGGGAGGAGGTGAGGAGGAAATCTAGCCACTGTTTGGAGAAGATTTTGGCACAAATCACTTATTGATCATCACCATATATTGCATGAATTTATTTATCACTTGATGGACATTTTATATATCGATTTGTAGAAGGATTGGACATATATATTTTTCTGCACAAATTTTGGAACTTTAGCACTGTTTGATCTATATATAGGTTGTTACAACATTTGGTCACTATTATGTCAATTTTAAGCACGGTATTTATTTGAGACACTTGACTTACTTAGAGTGTGATCACTTGAGTTGTAGTTATTGATGCACTATTATATAATAATTGATTATTTATTTTAGTTGATACCAGTTATGGTTTTTTAAGATCTGTTATATGAATTGATCACTTATTTTTATTTATATATATTTATTTATTTATTTTGAGCGCCACACTATATATTTATTCATGTTTTTACACTACACTAGGTATTAGTAGGTGAGTGTTGGCAGCTTTATATTAGTTGTTTGCCATTTGTAGTGCAGGAGGATTTTCTAGATTATTTTATGATGTAACATAGACCTCACTCAGGTGCTGTTCTCATTCCAATGCTGTACCTTTAATCTAAAATTGAATTCTTCTATTGATATTATGCTGACTAGAGCTGTTAATCCAATCTAGGTAAACCAATCTCATTCAGATAAGTCTGCCTCTTCTTTCTTCTCTCATCTTCTGATTCCTTCTGGTTCTTACCTACTGGCTGGGGCCCAGTGATTGACAGCCATGGCCGCAAATGGCAGAGCAGGTAGGGTGCACGTGGCCCCTACCCGGAAATGCAAAATCACATACAGTGGGGATCGAAACTTTGGGCACCCCAGCTAAAAATGTGTATTAATGTGCATAAAGAAGCCAAGGAAAGATGGAAAAATCTCCAAAAGGCATCAAATTACAGATTAGACATTCTTATAATATGTCAACAAAAGTTAGATTTTATTTCCATCATTTACACTTTTAAAATAACAGAAAACAAAAAAATGGCATCTGCAAAAGTTTGGGCACCCTGCAGAATTTATAGCATGCACTGCCCCCTTTGCCAAGCTGAGACCTGCTAGTGTCATGGATTGTTCTCAATCATCATCTGGGAAGACCAGGTGATGTCAATCTCAAAGGTTTTAAATGCCCAGACTCATCTGACCTTGCCCCAACAATCAGCACCATGGGTTCTTCTAAGCAGTTGTCTAGAAAACTGAAACTGAAAATAGTTGACGCTCACAAAGCTGGAGAAGGCTATAAGAAGATAGCAAAGCGTTTTCAGATGTCAATATCCTCTGTTCGGAATGTAATTAAGAAATGGCAGTCATCAGGAACAGTGGAAGTTAAAGCAAGATCTGGAAGACCAAGAAAAATATCAGACAGAACAGCTCGCAGGATTGTGAGAAAAACAATTCAAAACCCACGTTTGACTGCACGATCCCTCCAGAAAGATCTGGCAGACACTGGAGTTGTGGTACACTATTCCACTATAAAGAGATACTTGTACAAATATGGTCTTCATGGAAGAGTCATCAGAAGAAAACCTCTTCTACGTCCTCACCACAAAAATCATCGTTTGAACTTTGCAAATGAACATATAGACAAGCCTGATGCATTTTGGAAACAAGTTCTGTGGACCGATGAGGTTAAAATTGAACTTTTTGGCCGGAATGAGCAAAGGTACGTTTGGAGAAGAAGGGGCACAGAATTTAATGAAAAGAACCTCTGTCCAACTGTTAAGCATGGGGTTGGATCAATCATGCTTTGGGGTTGTGTTGCAACCAGTGGCACAGGGAACATCTCACGAGTAGAAGGAAAAATGGATTCAATAAAATTTCAGCAAATTTTGGATGGTAACTTGATGCCATCTGTGAAAAAGCTGAAGTTAAAGAGAGGATGGCTTCTACAAATGGATAATGATCCTAAACACACCTCAAAATCCACGGGGGATTACATCAAGAGGCGTAAACTGAAGGTTTTGCCATGGCCTTCACAATCTCCTGACCTCAACATAATTTGAAAATCTATGGATAGACCTTAAAAGAGCAGTGCGTGACAGACAGCCCAGAAATCTCAAAGAACTGGAAGACTTTTGTAAGGAAGAATGGGCAAAGATACCTCAAACAAGAATTGAAAGACTCTTGGCTGGCTACAAAAAGCGTTTACAAGCTGTGATACTTGCCAAAGGGGGCAGTACAAGATATTATCTCTGCAGGGTGCCCAAACTTTTGCAGACACCATTTTTTTGTTTTCTGTTATTTTGAAAGTGTAAATGATGGAAATAAAATCTAACTTTTGTTGACATATTATAAGAATGTCTAATCTGTAATTTGATGCCTTTTGGAGATTTTTCCATCTTTCCTTGGCTTCTTTATGCACATTAATACAAATTTTTAGCTGGGGTGCCCAAACTTTCGATCCCCACTGTATATATACGTGATTTTCTGCACCCGTGCCGCCCTGTAGCAGTATTTCTGCTATAGGGTGGTCGGGAAGTAGTTAGTCCAGTGATAGCGTATTATTATATATAATATTTACAATTGGTGCATTCTGGTATCATCATGTCATGTCACCACGCATGACTCATGTAGTGAGGTCATGACGTAACATAGACATCACTCAGGTGCAGTTCTCATGCCAATGCTCATCTATCCTGTACTAATGTCTACCCCATTCTAACGGTCAATGTACATTTTTTTTACTATATTGGCACTTATGCACCTGTTTAAAGGAAATCAAATCTATTTCCCCAAATATAAATGTGTAATCTTTGGGGTACTTCATTCCCGGTCTCTAATGCATTAACAGTTCTTAATATCAATATATGACCCTTTTAAATATCATTGGGGCATCCAAATAACTGTCATATACAAATTCCTTTTTATCTGTTCATTATTTGGCAACATTCACATTTCTTCAGCAAGATTTTAATGTAGCTTAATTAAAAGTTAAGTTTTAGGTCACAGTGGTTTAGGTCATCACCTCTGTTTTGATATATAATTTCGACATAGGTGACCACATTACATACTGATTTTTGAATGTTCAGGCTTTTGGTATTGTATCTGTGTGGTTTTTGTTAGTATGAGTTTTGGACCTGAGCCTGAGGTTAGGCTAATGGCAGGATTCCTGGAGCAAGAAATAGACTTCAGTTTATTATCCTTAGAAGTAAGCCAAGTTTTCTTAAATGATAAATTAGCATGTCAAAATGAGTTTACAATAATGGATGCATTAAAAAAAATTTCCAAGTTATATATAAAGCACACACGATCTTGGTGCGAAGTGCCCAATTTTGAATTGTATATAAAAGAAGTACATCACTGTGCGTGGTCTGCAAATTCTTGCCAGAATGCATTTGCATTCAAGAATCATGAACTTATGGCAGGCTGAGATAAATTACAGACTGAGAACACTCTTAGGAACATGCAGTACCTGTTAGATTTAAAGTGGTTGTAAACCCTTACATATACCCAGTGAAGTAACTGGCCTCTGGTGATACACATAAATAAAACAAATCTCTACATACACTATAGTGGCAAAAGTATTGGGACGCCTGCCTTTACACGCAAATGAGCTTTAATAACATCCCAGTCTTAGTCCGTAGGGTTCAATATTGAGTTGGCCCACCTTTGCAGCTATAACAGCTTCAACTCTTCTGGGAAGGTTGTCCACAAGGTTTAGAAGTGTGTCTATGGGAATGTTTGATCATTCGCATTTGTGAGGTCAGGCACTGATGTCGGACGAGAAGGCCTGGTTTGCGGTCACTCTAATTCATCCCAAAGGTGTTCTTTTGGGTTGAGGTCAGGACTCTGTGCAGTCAAGTTCCTCTTCCCCAAACTCGCTCATCCATGTCTTTATGGACCTTGCTTTGTGCATTGGTGCGCAGTCATGTTGGAACAGGAAGGCGGGAGAGGCAAATTTAGTCCCTCAAACATATATTGCTTGTGCTTCTGTGCATTGAGAAAGAAAACAGGACTGGTGCTTTGTGTTTTAAGGATTCTAGCCTATTAAATTGCACTTTAATAAGCTCACACACACCTCTCGAGAGGGGTTTCAGCATTTTACCATCTTAGGAACAGCGCTACCCCCTATGTGTTATCTCAGGACTTATATATATAGCTAAGATATAAGAAGAACCTAATGAGAGATATCCAAACTTGTTCAATAATCCTTCTGAGCAGAGACAACAGCCCTATTAAAGTTTAGGTAGAAGATTCGTCCGTTTTAGGTAGAAGATTCGTCCGTTTTAGGTAGAAGATTCGTCCGTTATTACTCAAATGCGCGAATCTCTAACCAATTACTTAAAGGAAAACTCATCCCCGGAAACATCTCCCCTCACTCAATGGGAAGCATACAAATGTGTGATTCGTGGACTCTTGCTTTCCATATCTGCCTCTCGGAAACGTATGGCTCAAGCGTCTTTTACCTCCATACTCCAAAAAGTACATCCACTGGAATGCTCACATAAGCGCTCTAAGGCTGCCGATTCTGCGTACGAACTTGACCAAGCCCGCAAACAACTTCGAGACATAGTGGAAAAGAAAACAAAGCGTAATTACATTTTAACTCAAAAACTCTTTTACAAACATGGAAATAAGAGTGGTAGGTTTTTAGCCCGGGCCTTGCAATCTAAGAAAGCGTCTCGCACCATCTCTCAACTTCACTCTAAACAAGGTCACTCACTTACCACCTCCATGGATATTGCAGCCGAATTCGAAAAATACTATACCTCCCTGTACAACCTACCTTTACCACCCAAACCATCAGGGGACGCTAGATCACGTAAGGTCATTATCCAGTCTTTTCTTGCTCAATTCCTCCCTAAACCCATTCCCCAGTCTCAAGCAAAAGAGTTAGATGGTGTTTTGACGCTGGAAGAATTGCAACAGGCCATTGCACAATTAAAACCAGACAAAAGCCCGAGACCTGATGGACTTAAACCACATATTACAAATCTTTTGTTGACGTCCTAGCACACCCATTCCTAAGAGCTTTCAACTTACTAGATACCCCAGGACAGTCCATGCGCCATCTCTCCGAAGCCCATATCACACTAATTCCTAAAGAAAATAAAGACCAGACATTACCAGCAAACTATCGCCTGATATCCCTATTGAACGCCGATCTAAAGATTTTTGCCAAGATATTGGCCAATTGCTTACTGCATATCATAGATCCTATTATCTCAACTGACCAGGTGGGGTTCGTTCCCGGTAGAGAAGCTAGAGACAACACGATCAGGGCAATCAACATACACCATTGGTTAACACAGAAGAAACAATCTGGCTTCTTCCTTTCTTTAGATGCTGAAAAGGCCTTTGACAGATTTGCATGGGACTACATGGAAGCAGTTCTGGTTGGCCTTGGTCCCCCTCCCCGTCTTTTGAACTTTATCATGTCGCTATACACCGTAACGACTGCTAAAGTGAGAGTCAATGGCCTCCTTTCAGAAGCCTTTTCCATAAGCAATGGGACTAGACAGGGCTGCCCATTATCCCCCCTCCTATTTATTATTACGTTGGAACCCTTCTTGAATTGCATTAAATGGAATGACAATATTAAAGGGATTTCTATAAATGGCAAAACTCACAAAATAGCTGCCTTCGCTGATGACATCTTACTCTTCTTGACACATCCACACATTACACTACCTAACCTACTACAAGATTTCAAACTGTTTCAGTATCTGGCCAATTTTAAAATAAACTTCAATAAATCCCAAGCACTCAATATCTCCCTTACCCAGGATGTGATTAGACAAGCAAAATCTAATTTCCCCTTCACATGGCAATCAGAATCCATCACCTATTTAGGAATCCAATTGCCAACCCATCTTACAGCGCTCTACGCCAAAACCTTTCTACCCATCCTGCGTAACATTACCAAAGATCTGCAAACATGGGATAAACCGTTTTTCTCTTGGTTTGGCAGAGCAGCTATCATCAAGATGAATGTGCTTCCAAGACTTTTGTACCTACTACAAACAATTCCAATCAAATTGCCCAACTCCTTCTTCAAGTCCTACAAAACATTATGTACCTCGTTTCTATGGAGTAATAAATGCCGTAGAATTGGTTTTGACCAACTAACCATGCCCAAAACATGTGGAGGTATAGGGCTACCTGACATCTCCCGTTATTACAAAGCTTGTCAGATGGCAAGAATAGTCGATTGGTCCACGAACCATGCTCACAAGGCCTGGGTTGAATTGGAGGCTGCTTTTTCAGGGACTCCGCTCGCCACCTCCCCTTGGCTGCATAACTCTCACATTCTATCTGAGTTCAAGGAACACATTCTCATAGGCCCTACTTTGTCCTGTTACCATCAGATCAGCAAGAATACAGCTTTCTCATCCTCCCCTGGTCCACTCACTCTGGTCAGATTGAACCCAGACTTCCCCCCAGGTATGTCGCATGCCTTTCTTGCGGGATCTGACCTCACAGACGGCGTGAGTCTGCACCACCTCTTCAAAGACGGATTGCTCTTATCCAGAGACCTCCTTATGAATAAATGGCCTACCTTGACCTTAACGCCATGGATGTATAGACAACTCCACCACTTTATCCACAGCTCACCCCATCTAAAAGACTATACTAGACATCCTACACCCTTTGAGAAACTGTGCTCAACGGACTCTCCCCAGAGACATGTTATATCCCTGCTCTATACATGTCTCAAAAACACCAGTGACCTCTCAACTAGGAAAGCTTGCAAGGCCTGGAGCGCTGACTTACAAATCCAACTTTCACCTGCTGACTGGGACCACATATATGAACACATACACAAAGGGTCTATATGTGTCTCCACACAAGAAAATAGCTTTAAAGTATACTCTAGATGGTATAGGGTTCCATTCCTACTTCACCGCTTCGACTCTAACATTTCTGATTTGTGTTGGAGATGCCATCAAACGACGGGTACACTCCTTTCACATTTTGTGGGAATGCCCATTGTTGCAACCCTTCTGGGGGAAAGTTCAATCTACAATCGCACAAGTTACTACGCATGCCCTAGACCTTTCCCCCGCACAATTTTTGCTTCACCATACCGCTCTTCCATTTCAGACATACTGCAAATCACTCGCCATGCACATGCTAAATGCTGCAAAGCAATGTATCCCAGTCCACTGGCGCTCAACACATGTTCCCACTATACAGGAATGGTTTGCTAGGATCGACAAAACTGAGGAAATGGAGGAACTGATTTATATAGCTAAGGAACATCCCGAGAGATTTAGGAAAACATGGGCATGCTGGAGTCATTTCCAATCCACTTCTACCTATCATCTAATAGTAAATGATCAATCTATATCCCCTGACTGAATGTCCTAATACAATGCTGTATCGGGAAATACACAGATCACTGGGGACACATTTATCACCTGTAAGGATGGGCAGTAGGTCTATATCATGACATGCCTTACGGGGTATTTGATCCGCGTGTTACCCCACTAACCGATCTTGTATGTACCATATTCTAAGCTTTATTCCTACCTTTCTGGCTTGGCTAATACTTAGGGAGGTGATCCATTTTAACTTTTTATTACTTATACGTTCTACTGTCACTTAACCCCTTACTTTCCCCCCCAAAATTATTATTATTTTTTTCCTTCCCCCATATTCCCCCCACTATCTCATCCTACATTTCTTTTTCTTACTGTTCTTCTTTCCGACCTCCTTTTTTTTCACACCTGTTATACCACCTTATCATTCATTCTTCACCAACCAAATAGAGCATTTACTTTCACACAGATATGACTAACTGCAACTATATCATACACTCAAGTTATAAATACGTAAACCATGACTTTCACAGCATCCAATGCTTTCCCTACCCTAATCTTCATATCACCTCATCGTTAAAAATTGCTGATATTCAGGACGTGACAACATACACCTACATCGATGTATCCGCTTTCCTCTGCGTATCCACTGGTTTACATTGTATGCCTGATGTAATGTTCTACCCCATTTTGACTTGTATTACAGTGTACAATATGTCCCGTCTGCGAAAAGGGAGGTAACATGTCATCTCTATGTTCTGACTGTGATCTATAGCTGTATTTGCTCTATATGCTATCTTGTTTCTTCTTATATTAATAAAGTATTTTTGGAACAAAAAGATTGTTAGAATCTTTATAAGCTGAGTAGTGGTTTTACTCCCTTTTTCCCCAGGGTGGGAGTATCCAATTATTTGTCAAGCTAGTTGAGAAGGATCTCAGTGTGTTGTGGAAAAATAGAGGCAAAAGGCAAAATAGAGAAAACAGAACATCCAATTTTACATAAAGGGAAAGTTATTGTGTAAAAATAAAAAGCTGGTTATAAAACCCTCTGATGAGGGGGGTACTCGTGAATTTCTATTATTATTTGAGAATGTGTTCAGGAACCTTGAGTAGTGAGAGAAACTGTGAGATACTGGAAAGAGTTCCAACATTTGAATACTTTGGAAAAATTAAAGACATTCTCAAAGGGGTATTAGATACTGGAGTACTGTCAAAAGACAAGCTCAATTACATTCTGAACTGTAACCCGACCATAGCAACATTCTATTCCCTACCAAAAGTAAACACACACACTGACAGATCTCCTGGATGTCCCATTGTGCTCAGTAATCAAAATCTGAAAGAACGAGCTGGCAAATACATCAGTACTGTTCTGAGACCATATGAATACTTGTTACTATGAAATATATATAGGACACCAGGGATTTTGTTAATAGAAAATCTGATCTTACCATCTCAGAGAACACATTCTTAGCTAGTATGGACGTAGAAGCTCTATATAGTAACATACAACATACCTTGGGGAGACAAGCTTGTGAGTATTTTGTGAACATAAGAGGTAGAGATTTTCAGGCTCACACGGCATTCATTTTAACCCTTTTGCTGCCAGGACCCTACGGTGTATGGACCTACAGCACTGCTCCCAGTTGGCCAGGTCCATACAACATATCCTCCTTCTGCTATAAGCTCATAGTCACTGAAGTGACTATGAATGTATATCAGAACTGTTCAGCAGACAGTGCTGAACAAACCAATAGCTCTGATTAGCAGCTAAAAATCCACTGATCAGAGCTATTAACCTAAAATGTGACCCCCCCCCCCAATTACCACTCCTTCTCTGGTTCTCACCCCTCCTCTGCCTCTCCTGCTGGTTGTGCTACAGAGCTTTCAACCCTGCACCCTTCCTGCACCCCTCCAGCACCGATTCCCCCCCAGCATGGTCGATTACCCCCCCATCCCCCTGCCAGCATTGATCCCTCATGGCTTTTCAATTATCGACTTCCCTCCTCTACCTCTTCCGCTGGTAATTGCCATCTGCTGCTGTGAGCCCTGCACCATTCCTGGGACCCCCAGCACTTGATCTTTCCCCCCCAGCACTAGCCGATTACTCTCCCTGCCCCACCTCCAGCACCGTTTCCCATGGCTGTGCAATTACCGGCTTCTCTCCTCTTCCTCTTGGGCTGGTAACTGCAGTCTACTTCTGTGACCCCCACACCATGCCTGAGCCCCCCAGCTCCATTCTCCCCCCCACCTCCCCATCATCATTTTTAACCCCAGTTGTGCTTACAAAGGTGCTGTAACCACATGGATCGCATGCAGTTGCAAGGCATTTGCAGCGCTCCCCCCCCCCCCCAAAAAAAGGTAGAAAATATTAATAAAAATGTACCTGTAAAAATAAATTTAGATTTATACATGCATCTAAATCTGCCTTGCCTGATTCACATTCAGAAAATGTTCCAGTGTCTACTGACAGATGGTGAGAAAGCGAGTTGATATCTCCTCACCACCTGTTTTTAACCCCGTTTTTGCTGACAAATGCACTGCAACTGCGTGCATTGCACACATATGCAGGGTGTTAACAGCACTTCCCCATTGAATGTGTAGCATTGTGAAGGCTGCATGCAAATTGTAAACACACCCGTCTTCTGCCTATTGTAGCTTAAGGGGGGCGGTTGGTGGGCAGCAGAAATGCAGCTCAACTGCGCATTTTTGCTACCTCCACAACCTCAAGTGTAAACAAGGTCTAAGAGTTCACACAGGGCATACTACAGGGAGGCCATGTTTAGCTGCACAGGTATGCACAGGTGTTCCGTGCATCCCCATGCAGGAAGTCCCATTGATGTCAGTTTGAACACAGTGGCTGCATGGGAATGCAGAGGTGTTCCGTGCATTCCCGTGCAGGCAGTCCCGTTCATGTCAATTGGGACACAGCGGTTGCATGGACACAGCCACTGTTTCCAATTTGACATCCGTGTGGGAGCCTGTCTCTGAACTCACACTGTCCATGTACCTATACCCGCAAAGATGTTAGATCTGTCCTTGTGGCTGCTGCATCTCAACTGACATGAATAGGATTGTCTACACATGGATGCACACAACACCTGTGCATCACCATGCAGGTAAACACGGCTCTCCATATGGCGCTACGTTGGCATACGCTTTAGTACACCCATTTGAACAAGGCCTTAGTTGGAATTTAGCAGGAATTTGTAAGTTGTGCTGTATTTATGTGTGCAAATAAGGATTTTAGTGTTTTTTAGTGAAAATAACGATTTGATAGACATTTTTGCAAATATTGCAGGGTCTTAAAAATCAATATCACCATCTTCTTATTCTATAGGTCCTATACTTTCAGAAAATATATGGTTTAGGGGACTTTTACAAACCCAGAAAGCTGAAAAGTGAAAATTTTATATCGTCAGTGAAAGTGTAAAGTGAAAAATGAAAATCTCCAGATTTTTAGAGAAATTTGGTTATTTACAATTTTACATACCTTTGATTTTCGCCATTTCACAAAAAGGTGCAATTTAAAATTTACACATTTTTGTTATTAACTCAATAGGTGTTAATGTTTTATCTTTAGTAGGAATTTAGTAGGATTTTTGTAAAATTATCTGCTAATTATGATTTTAGTGTATGTATACCAAAATTTTGTTTTTATAAACATTTGCACAAATATCCTTAAAAATCAATAGCACCTTATTTTTTATTCTACTGGTCATGTGCTTTCAGAAAATATATGATTCGGGGGGTCTTTTACAAACTCAGAAAGCTGCAAGTGAAAATTTAAAACCGCCAGACATTTTGAGAAATTTGGTTATTTACATTTTTGCGTACAATCAATTTTCTCTATTTCACAAAAAAACACAATTTAAAATGTACAAATATATTATTTATTAATTCAATACAGGTTAAACTCTTATATTTAGCAGAAATTTTTAACATTTGCTGTGTTTGTATCTGCCAGTAATAATTTTAGTGTATTTTTTGTGAAAATATTATTTTGATAAACATTTGCGAAAGTATCATGGGGCCCTAAAAATTAGTAGTACCTTTTTTTTGTTCTGCTGGTCATGTGCTTTCAGAAAATATATGGTTTGGGGGGTCTTTTAAAAACTCTGAAAGCTGTAAGGAGAAAATGAAATAGCAATGTAAAAATTGCAGAAATGGTTCTGCCCTTTGAGTTTAAAAGTGGAGCACAGTGCCTGGCAGTGAAAGTGTTAAATGAAAGTTTAGTATTTAGCCACATTCACATTATTTTCTTTTTTCAACAAGATTTTAAAAATCACAATTTAGGTCACAGGGGTTTAGATGTGCGCTTTTGATATATTACCATAAATATATGTAAAGAGATGTTCAGTAATAAAATGTTGGTCTGAAAATTATGGCTACCTACTTCATATTTTATACTTTGTAAGCTTGAGAAGCATTTGTAAAATGAAGATTTGTTTACCCTGAAGATATGTCTAGGAGAAAATAATAGATAATAACAGTACTGTAGTGTCTTTTTAGCAGATAATGCACATCAAAACTGTACAGATCAAATAGATTATCTGCATTTATACCTGTCAAGCAAAACAGCGCTCCTTGTAACTCAATTTCATCTACAACATCTTTAGTGGAAGTGAACATTTTCATTTTTATGCTGATATTTTAAATATTGTAGAGAATTAATTTCTTTTTGTAGGGAACTAATTTCCACTTGAATGCATGGGAAGCTACCAGCTCTATCTATAGAAAACTTAAAGCACCATTGGCAATGCAACTTGCATCTGCTGTAGTGTACAAATCCCCATGGATATATATTTCAACTCTACAGACGAGAATAACATTGTAATTAATGTATGGTACATCTACGCATTACCAGATGATAAATCCTACTATTACACGCAACAAGACTGTACAATGAAATAAGAAAACACTGCACATTTTCTTCATAATGCTAACAATGTTCTTATAATACACAGTGAGCTGTAAATGCTTTATTTATATTCACACTATAGTCAAGCAGTGGTGGTTTGAATCAATGTTGAGGAACTGTGCTGAAAAATAAATAATCACCAACATGAAAGCCAAAAAAGTAACAATTACAAGGAATGAAGTGACCATTAACTGTGGTCACTATTATTGTGTGGCTAAAAATATTTTTTTTTAGACTTCCAAGCAAGGGCGGACTGACAACTCATGGGGCCCCCGGGCAATAAGGGATCATGGGGCCCCTGTGTCTTTGCCCAAACTCAAAAAAGCCTATGAATAAGGTACCAGGGGCATCTCATGGGGCCCCCTACTGACCCGGGGCCCCCGGGCAGTGCCCGAGTTTCCAAATGGTCAGTCCGCCCCTGCTTCCAAGACATTTTTGTGTCTGAGATCATATTTAATTTATAAAGATTATGTTATATTTGCTGCATTCACGTGAATATGATTTCCACAATGAATAGGAGTTAGATTGAAATGCATGCTTAGTTTTGTTATATATTATTCTCTGAAATGATAGCAAAATGTATGTCACTGTTATAAGTTAGTTATTGTTCTGTTTAACTTTTTTCTACAGATCAAATTATGCTGTATTGTGTGAAAGAAGAAGTAATCTCCAAAATAACCACAAGAACGTTAAAATACTGTAAAAAATGCCTCTCTTCTCATTCTCCTATTCTGTATGAAATGGAGAACAAGATGTAATAATGAATATTGTTTAAACTTGTTATTGATTATTGTGCTACCCTGTCTTACAATACTAAATTTGTCAAAAACAGGCAATTAGGCTAAGATTGTCAAAAGGGAGTTTATAACCTATTTTATTTCTATATGTTTTGACAGCACTTTAAATAGTAACTCCAGACCGGCAGCAAAATATAAATATATTAGTTTCACAAGCTATAAGTTTGTATTTCTGTTAAGCCAAACTTATGATCTAGGCACCCATGCTTGAGAGCACAGCTATGTTTTGGATATCTTCACTGTCTTTTCTGGAGTTATACAGCCTATCCAAAGACCCACCACAGCTTTAGAATTGGCATGAATAAGCAGCAACAGTGGTAGAACTGCTGTCATTTCAGTCCACACAGCTGGACCTGGGGAAGGGCCTGGTCGGGGCCACAAGGATCAGGAGATCTGGATCTCTTTACTGTCTTTTCTGAAGTTAAGCAATACAGCCTCTGTTTTGACAGCCCTTTAAATAGTAACTTCAGACAGGCAGCAAAATATAAATATATTAGTTTCACGAGCTATAAGTATTTCTGTTCAGCCAATCTTATGATCTAGTGATCCCTACATGAGAGCACAGTTATGTTTTGGATATCTTCACTGTCTTTTCTGGAGTTATACAACCTATCCAAAGACCCACCACAGCTTTAGAATTGGCATGAATAAGCAGCAACAGGAACTGCTGTCATAGCAAGCCACACAGCTACTATGGGGCTTGAACCTGAGGGAGGGCTTGGTCAGGGTCCTAAAGATCAGAAGCTTCAGGCTTAAATTTCCATTCAGACTTCTGTCAGCACAGACCCACAGAAGCAGTAAGAGTTCAGCCAATTGCTTCTGTTACTTGTAAACAACAAGCTGGCAAAGAAATGCTATTACTGTTTACTTTGAAAGAAGGTTGGAATGTTAGTTAGTGAAACAGCTGCTGCCCCAGCTGGGAGATAAAGAGTTAGTCCTGTTCCCTGCACATTTTGCTGGGCTCTGCCTCTCTCTCTGTGCTGTTAATAAAAGAGTGGAGGTATCTTCCCAGACACAGACAGTCTGCTGAATAGGAAAGAAGCCACAGCCAGCCAGCAAGATGTAATCTCCAGCTTCTGCTTCGGTCTGAGCCCTGGAGAAGCTTGTGAGCTTGTGTTGTGAGTATGATGGAGCTGTCAGAGATCCCATTGGGGAGCCACAAAGTCCTGTGCCTGTGTCCAGTTGCTCTGTGTCCGGAGACCTTCCACAATGTAGGGGGATTGCTGCCACCAGTATGCTAGAGCATCTCCTATAAGGACTTTGCATGGATGGATTCTTTCCTATGCAGGTACATTTGGGCAGTCAGAAGCCTAGTTAGGGACTAGGAAAAGACTGTGCACTTTCTTCTGTTATGCTGAGAGTTTTTTCTTAGTAAAGCTTTTGAAACTATGTCCTGCCTGGTCTGAAGTTACTAAAGAGGTGTAATGCCCTAACGTTTTGACCTGGTAGATAATTTATTGCCCCTCCTGACTTCTTTTCAGAGCCGCTGTCAGCTGTGGTGCTCTCTTCCCCTTAGCCTTAATGGACATGTGAGTCTTTTTAAAATGATCTATTTACCCAGATTTCCTTATTTTTTTTAGACAGAACCCCACTCCCATTTTCAAGTCCTTCTTTAAAAAGCTGGACCTCATTTATCTTGGCTGGCAGAACTACCAAGGTCTCATGCTCCACTCTCTACCCTCCCATTAATCGTGGCCTGGCACTCCCAAAGTTTCTGCGGTACTACTGGGCCGTGATTCCTGTCACTGCCAGGTGGTGGTTGTCCCAGCCCCAAGATAATGCTGCTGTTATACTGGAGGCGGCCTTGTTGGGCTCCTATGCCAAGCTTAGCAATTTGGCCTTCCAGGGACCATCCACTGCTATAACAGCTCCAATGAAAATGACACTTAACGTTTGCGCACAAGCTAGGGCCCAATATTTTTTCCATGGGGTCTGCTCCCCCCACACTCTGTTGTGGGGTAATCCAACCCTCCCACATTGGTTTTCTATGCCAGACCCAGATTTGTGGGTCAGGCATGCAATTAAGACTCTCTGACATATTATGCCAAGCAGCACTCTTCTACCTTATAATGATCCTAAATGTCTTTATGCTTTGCCAAACTTTATGCTGTTCCGCTACCTTCAACTAAGACATGCTGCCATGGCCCAATTTCCCCATCCCATCACCCTTCAAATGGACCCTCTTGAAAACATGCTCCTGTGTGAGGATCTTCCCAAACCATTATCAGCTCTCTATGTACAACTGTCTCCTATTTCTACTCCTAAAATGCTGAAACTATATGACCGGTGGCATACTGACCTCCCCTCTCTGACTAGAGATTGGGAAGACTGCCTATTACAATTTGTCCCTACTATGATATAATCAAGGGATTGATTCCTACAGCTGAAATTTGTTCACAGGGTTTATTATACCCCACAATGACTCAATATGCACAAACAGGGCTGACACTTGCTCTTGTTGTGATCTAGAGGTGGGCTACTACCTTCACATGTTTTGATCTTGCCTCAACTACAACATTACAGGAAAGGAGTAGTGGACACCATCAATGCACTTAATATATTGCCTTTACCTAGGAACACCTTAGTTTTATTATTAGGTCTTACAGTTATGCTTATATTCCCCTTATGCATCCTTGTCCCTTTACAAGCTAACTTACGCTAGCATAAATTGTCCCCGTATTTTTGATAAGATGTGGTGCAAGTGAATTGATGCCCAAGGTTTAACAGTATGATCCTGTCTTTCCTTTTACTTTATGACACCATGTTTTGCATTGGTCATGCCTATCTTACCCTACTGATGTACCCCCATAAGTGCCCTTACCTACCTCTCCCCCCAGAGTTATTTGCTGCTCTACTCCTCCTTCTTACATTTGCTCTCCAACCCAACCCGCCCCCCAGCTTTTCTACTTTTTGCCCTTCCCCACCTTCTTTCCTCTCTGGTTCAGGGCAATTTGAGGGTATCCTGTAAATTTTTGATCTGTATGTGGATTTAATAATGTAACTTCTGTGTACCAGTGTTAAGTGGATTGTCCATCATCTGTGTGTTACTGTGTATTTAACATTGCTGCTGTATAGAGAAATTTATCTTGTTTTTTACAAAGTTAAACATTTTAATAAAACGCTATTGTTAAAAAAAAAGAGGTGTAATGCAAGTAACCGGCACATTCTGCACTGAGTCTAAGAACTTGGTCAGTGAAGCACTATGGGGTATGAAGATGCAAGTGGTTACCAAGGGTAACAGAGATTTCACAAGCAGCCTGTTGTGAAGGGTGTGCCTGTGACAGTTGGGACAGCTGCTTGCAGCGAGGGAGTTGTTTTTGACCCTCTCTCTGTGAGCGGTCTTTCTCCCATAGCAACAGGAGCAGATCAGCACTGCAGAGGTCCTCAGCCTGTGCACAGGTACGGAAGAGGAACAGTTAACAAAGCACACATGAGGTCCACGCTTGGTGCCCAGCGGGTCCCCATGCTGTTACTAGGTGTGAGGTAGCGGAGATATACTGGACAGGTGGAGAAGGTATAGGCTCAGCGTGTCCCTCCTAAATACAAAACGTTACAGTGAAGGTGTACATTGACACCCGGGATAAAAAAGTTATCTGGAGGACAATTTATTGTTCAAGTGTACACAGTGTACGGCCAGCTCTAAAACTGGGGTTCTGCCTTAAGGTTGAGTTATCCCTGAAAGCAACCCCTGCCTTGTCCCGGTGCACTGGTGAGCATGACATGAAGTAAAGGTACCCTATGTGTAAGGCAAGTGACCCTGTCCAAGGTACCTAGTGTAGCACACAAGAACCCACCCTGGGTTAAGCCTCCTATGTGACCCATAATTGGCACCCAAAGAGAAGGAGAAAATGGACAAAGTACCACCCACCTACCCCAACAGCTTACAGCTTTTTCTGCCAGGCTCTTCATTAGTTGATAAAATTGGTCAGAGCTGGGCAAAGGAAAAGAAGTTGGAAGTCTTTCTCTATTTCTAACTGTTAATATGACAGAAGTGAACAGCTGAGCTGATATTGAATTTAAGCGGCCATGCAGTGCAGTAAGCCATGGAACTTTGGCTGCAGGAGCAGAAACACAAGAAGAGAAAGAGACTGGATAGAAGGGGTTGATTGATAGCATGTAGTAATGCTATGCTATCAGGTATGCTATCATCAGACTGCTGTCACTGGTTGTCATCACCATTACAGAGAAGAGTAGTGACAGCTTACTGATGCTATCCTTGCTTACATTGATTTTAATGAACTCAGTCTTGATCCTGGGGGTGGGGAACAATGAATTGGTAAACGTGTATGCTGTTGGTTGTGTATAAAGTGCAAATGGGAAGATTTAAAGTACCATGTACGTGGTACTGCATAAGACACACCCACGACCCCCTTCATCTTTTGCTCTTGGTTACACAGTACGCACTCTTGGCCTTTGCACTCTTTTGCTTGGATATAAATTACATACAAATTCCATGGTAATTAAGGGGTTGTGCAATGGTGGTTTTTTTTCTGTTGGAGGGACCTATTAAAATTTTTGTTATAGGGCTCTG
This sequence comes from Staurois parvus, assembly GCF_062004578.1. Classification (NCBI taxonomy): domain Eukaryota; kingdom Metazoa; phylum Chordata; class Amphibia; order Anura; family Ranidae; genus Staurois; species Staurois parvus. The sequence goes on from NW_028317886.1 coordinate 4,572,370, forward strand.
TGTTTTTCTTTTTATGATGCTGATTTGTAATACACTGATTCAAAGCCATATCTTCTTTTTGTCATATTCACAGGACAACTGTCCTGGCATTTGTACAAAATCCATAATTAATATCTGTAATGTTTGTAATGTGTGCGAAAGGTCAATTTCTATTTGTTGTTTTCACAGGGCCAATGTAAAATTCGCCCATTCAATCCTAAGAGAATAAAGCCTCAGGAACATTTTTTTACTTTTTAATTATCCAAATCAATATTATATTCTTACATAAATAAATTCATTAACATTGAATATGCAACCAAAATGCCACGTTATATGCTACATACAAATGTTATAATTACAAAATACAAAGCTTACACACCACCACACCATCAACAATAGATAGGGCCAGAATACAATAAAAAAAAGAAAAGAAAACTTACAAGCACAAACAAATCACAACAAGAAAAAAGAGAGAAAGTACAAAAAAATAACAGTGATGATAATAATACAAATAATATTATTGAAAAAAAAACTTTAAATATATTGCACGAGGGACAATATCAGTATCAAAGTTCTTTATGTACTACTCAGGAAGATTACATATATATATTTATAGGGAGGGGCAATTATCCAGCTGCATAAAATCCTGACACAGGGCAGAACACAAATAAGCTGTATAGGCCGTATAAGCTGTCCAGGGGAACCATGTATTATCAAATTTAAGCTCCTGATCGCTGTCAATGGCTCCATCTTGTAAATTTCCTCAACTCCTGGTAAAGCACATCCGAATCGAAGGTGGTGTCGTTGATTTCCAGAGGGCTGGACCATAGGCTCAAGCAGCAAGAAGTAATTGCGCAATTAGGGAAGATTTGTAATGTTTTAATGGCATTGTGTTAAGTGCAAAAGGTAACATAGAGGATTATTTCCTAAGTCCACTGAGGTAAATTGACAAATTGATTTATGTACTTCCCTCAAACCAGTGGAAGTAGCGGACAGTTCCAAAAGATGTGAGACAGGGGCATTGTGCCCTGTAGGAAATGCCAACAAGAATTGGGAACTTGGGGGAAATGTTTGTGAAGGAGGTCAGGAACACCATACCAACATAAAAGAAGCCTATAACTTTGTTTTTGAAATCTATTAGACAATGAAGCTTGATGTAAAGTACAATTGCCTTCTGAGAATTAGTAGAATAAGTAATTTTTAACTCCAGTTCCCATATACAGATGAATATAGGTGCATAGTCACTCATGGTCCAATCAGTAGTTTGCAGACTGCCAAGAGCAAATCCCTTACCCCATAAATAAGACCTTCCGATAGCCCTTAAATGAGTAAAGTACTGTATGCTTGTGGGATGTGAATCTGAAGTGTGTGTATGAAATACCGAAGCTGGTGTAGAATACACATTTTGAATGCATTGCATTGACCAAACTAAGTCAAAGTGAGAGATTGCAGCTCCAATCAGATTTTCCTTAAAAGTGGGCAAAAATTAACTTCATATGAAGTAGAGGGTTTGGCCATCACTTTAATGTCCAAATAAGGAAAATGGGAACCCGCCCACTGGAAAGGATACTCCTCTTAACTTTTTGTACCAAGACTGAAGGTAAAGAAACATTAAGTACCTCTGATTTAGTATCATTAATCTTCAGATTAGCGTGCTCCCAGTAATTACTAAATAACAGCACATGTTAAAGCTTGTAGGAGGAGTTTTCATTTTGCTCTATAAGAATACAAAACCCCTGACCTTTGTCTGGACAGTGCTGATTGGCCCTTTGCTGATCACATGCACTCTCCCAAGAAAATCAATCTATTAATACACACTAAACTGAACATGTGCAGAGTGACTCCACACGATAAGTCTTATCAGGAGAAAATAGGGGGACACTGGAGGAAGGGAAGGATCAGAGAACACAGGATCAAACAGTGTTTTTAAAGAATGCAGAGGATTAATCCCTTAGGTTCCACAGTGAGTATAACAAGCATGCTTTACTGCATACACAGGCTGATTTTACTGTTGTGGGTTTAGTGACACTTTAAGATCTACATTAAGCAGTTCCTTGTTTGCAATCCAATATGGCTCCGTTGTGCGCAGGTGGGGTGTCAGCACGTGAGATCATCATACAGATGATGTATGATGTTATTGTGCTGTGTGACATGGTGACACCACACGCTGACAGCTCAAGGGGCCTCCTAATTCTGGTGCTGGAGGGTGATTTTTTGTCCAATCCCTTAATGCCCTCCCGGGGAATTCTATTGGCCTATGGCCACCTAGTGTATCCATATAAAAAGGGCTAGCAGCAGTTGCTAACTTGCTGCTGCCAACTTGTCCCATTCACTAGAGGGAATTTTTAGTCTTTTGTAAAGATTTTTTATGGACCGTTTCCAAATGCTTGATCTAAATAAGTTAGAAAACTCTGCTGCAGCCGTTCCATTTTAATTCTGGCTCCCTTAGGAACATTTGACCAAAAGAGTTAAAAAAAATTCAACAAACAGAAAAAAATTACCTATATGCTAAGAATATTCAACCAGTAGAGGAAATAATATGAGGCAGGCCGCTGCACTGTGTACAAAGTCTATGTGCTCACCATCAGCAGTGTAATGAATCAGTTACTGCAAACAGTGAACTGCTAATCAGAATTGATATAATATTGCTTCTACGGAACTCCACTGTAAAGGGTTTTGGTCCAGTAATCTTGTTGTTAACTTGTCAAATAGCTGGGTTATATTTAACTGATTTGTTTTCAATACATTTTTATTAATAAAGTTCCAGAAAGTACAAAGTTTGACATGAAAATAATACAATAATATATTACAAAATATAGATGACATATGTTTGCAGCAAATATGTGCAGTATACTTTGATGCAACACTGCTAACACTGTGGCATAGGTAATTACAAATCATTAAGTGAAAAGAACAATGGGTGGAAGCACTCAGGTCTTATGTTTGTGCATCTGTATATACCAGTGAAACCAGCAAGACCAGTTTCTTTCTGCCAATTGTAGGTGACCCTGCGTTCATAGGTAAGTGAGTGTGGCGCTAGGGTGATCACTTTGCTTTGAGAAGGAAATTATTTTGACTTCCAGTGGCACCAGAGTGACCTATATTTCTTTCCCATTTGATCAATGGGGGGCATTTTATGAAACGCAAGTTTATCCTGTAAGAAATTATAGGAGTGTAATGTCTTTCTTATTTATAGAGCTGTCAGTTAAATATCTCCAGGCCTGGTTATGCCTGGTTATGCACTGGCGTGTATTTTGTAACAGACAATAGGTTAATTGTATGTAGTGATAGTATTCTGAGGTAGGTAGGGCGTAAATTGCTTGTATAGTAGAAAAGGATTTGCATCACCGTCACATGACTTCATCAGGGGACGAATGAAGTTCAGCATCCCCTGATGAAGTCACGTGATGGTGATGCAATGCGTCAGGTGCGGGCGGAGGCAGATTAAGGAAGTAAAAGGATTGATTCCCTATCTGTAAAGCAATCTTATTTTAACCTAATATAAGTGTGTTTTTAATAAATATTGAGTCTTTTACCAACCTACTACACTATATGAGGCGTACTTTCTTTTGGGTGAGGTTACTGGCATCCGGAGGAATGGAGGATCTCTAATACTACCTTAAATAACCATTGCATGGGAGGAGGAGTGGACAGCCCCTAGTGGCTAAAGAAGATAGTGAGAGAGCTGAACCTGTGGAGATGTCCCATTAAAAACATGCAGTTTTTACATGTGTTGGAGGGCAGGGTTTGATAGCGCCACATCTGTTCCTATGAGGGAGTACAGAGGAGTTGCAGTGTCTAAGATTTTTTAAAGCGCTATACATCTGCTTACATGTAAGTGCAATTTTAAGTGTTTTATATCTAATAAAAACAGTATTACGCTATGGAAGCTTTCTTCTGATAGTTTTTTATGGTGGTGGAGGAGTATTGTGGATGGTCTGGAGAGCTTTTCATTTATGGATCCAAAACCAGTGGATAGAGGCTTCAGGAGTACATAGGAAGCTGATGGGTTTAGGGGCTTGCTGAAGCACCAAACATGAAGTTTGACCTACCTATGAAGGTGGTCAACACCTTGTGGTGAGTGGGGCTCTGGAGGGGGAGCACTGAGTGGAGCACCCCACATATACTGTATGTTGAAATACGTTTTTTATATATTACAAAGTATATGAAAAATATTTTTAAAAATACATTTTCAAATACACTTTATGTCTTCAAAAATACATTTACTCTACATTTTTGGAATGCATTTACAAATATATGTAAACATATATGTTAAAATTACCTTTTTTAATGTTAAAAAAATTCGGAAGAATATATTTAAAAAAATTATATATATACAGTGTGTATATATATATATATATATATTGAATACGGCCCAAATTTGTAGTATTTCAAATATATGTCAATATATTTGGAAAGCATATTTTTAATATATATAATATAGGAACCTCCTGTGCTACTAAGCCTAAACTAAGCAGATCTGAATAAGCTGCCAACATCCAATCATATACCTGATGATAGATCGAAATATAACAAAGGAAATGGTGTGGCGCTACAAACTATGAAAAATACCCTAAACGTGCAAACAAAAATCTCAAACACATAGATATATCCATAAATATAACCTATGAATTAACTAAAACATAAAAAATCACCAGGTGATAATAAAGTGCATGTAATAAATGCCAAATCAATATGAGTGACCAAATAACCATGCATCGACTGGTAAGTCAAAAATATGCCTAAACACAGTGTGTGCACTGAATGCACCAAACTAGAAAACCCACCAATCTGGACTAAATGTCCAATGTACAGGTGATCGTGAATTGTCCAGTTAAACCAAATAGGACAACAATGGGCGCTACCTATCAAACGGATAGTGAAACACCACATAAAGTGTCAAAAACAAATATCTAAACACATAACACTTATACAAATCCCCTGTACTGCATATACAGCATAAAAAAGATGATAATAAAATGAACCAAACAAATATTCCAATATGTGAAAAGTGAAAAAACAAACACACATGCCCTGCAAATATATACACAATATAATGATGAAACACACTAATATCAAACAGATATATCAGCATGCATATAGTGCAAATAATATATCACATGTCGTGCACATAAAATAAATCACTCTAATATAAGCACGTGTAATCACACAAAAAAATGTCCAAGCTGGGTGTAATCCACCATATATATGAAATATAAATTCCCGTGGACTTGAGTGATGTGTGCAAAGTGACAAGAGGGCATCCACTGATGCGTGCTCACCTCCCTGCTTTAACCCACACAGGGTCACATCGCTTTTAGGATCGCCAGATATGAATCCTTCATGTATAGAACTCCTCCATAACTGCGTCACTTTCTCTTTGGTGGCACCCCCCTTTCAAACAGGTATGTATAATGGCAGACCTCCTTCTCCATGGTAGTGTAAGTATGGCCAGTAACTCCTTGCTGCAGTGCTGCTCCTGATCCCTTTCACATGTATGGTTTGTCTGTGCTCGCCTTTATATTCAAAATATATTTTTCTTCCATGTGGGACTTAACACAAGAACTTTATGGATAAGAAGATTGGTCACTGAATCACATTGTATCACATTGAAGTACACTGCATATTTGTTTTAATATTAAATGTTATGTATTCTTTAATTGAGATTGACTCATATGGGGAGGATTGATGTCAATGGTTGTTTAAAATCTGCACATAATTTAGCACTGTATATTGTATTTCATATATGCAGGGTTGTACAGACATGCATACATCCACTATCCATAGGGATGAATCGAGTCCCTGGGGAGGAGGGCTGTATATAAGGCACAGTACGGTTTATATATGTCATTAGGCACATATCTATTTATCTATTTATTTTGTCCATTCATCTGTAGGACAAAATCACAATAGAAGTGTGGCACAGCCAGCACTAGTATTTATAGAATCACAAGTGGCAGCACAGCATTTATATTATACATTTATACTTACACATTTCTGGTAGTGCTAGCAGAAGCCAACTGAACTATTTCATCTACTCCCAGTCCACTGCACAGGTCCTATCTGTATACTTTGGTGTATAGTTTTAGATAGTTATAGTTTTAGATTGTGATTCAATAATGAAATTGGGTGAAAATTTTGGAGGGAAAGTAGGCTCCTTCCCTAGCTTCGTTAGTGTCACAATTAAGGCTTTCAGAATTTCTTCCTGAAAAGAGGATGAGGTGGCAGCAGCATTGAAAAGCCACGTTAAAAGGTGGAGGAGAATATGTTTGTATTGCTTGAAATATTAATCTACAAAACCGTCAGGTCCTGGGAATTAGTTGTTTGGGAGAGAATCAATAGCTATATTGTTTCTGAAGCATCAAAATGGGAATTTAGGTGTTCTAGTTGGGTATTTATCAGACTTGGAAGCTGAATTGCATTAAGAAAGGATTGTATGGTAGAGGAGTCAGGTTGGGATGTTGGGGGTTCATCCTGTAAAGAGAACTGAAATATGAACTAAAGGCTTCCGCAATATCTTGAGGATTAGTTAGCTGCTCTTTAATGAACGGATGGTATAGAAAGGGATATGGGCCTTAAGGCAGTGGCTTTTAACTCAGTGGCTTTTAACTCAGTGGCTTTTAACTCTGCCTAGGCAGTGGTTCTCAGCCCAGCCTATGCCTGAGCTAAAGGCAGATGGATTTCAGGAAGTAAATGATACATGAATCATCTGCCCTTACTCAAGATGGCCACTGCCAGAAATACCAAGGAGTGATTTTCAAGATGATTTCTTAGCAAAATAAATGATGTAGACATGGATGGATTTAGGAGTTTGCTTTGAATATTAAAAATGAATTAAATAGCATTTGTGGTTTCTGGTGATCAGATGCAGTGCAGTTCCACTTTAAGGTTGGGGTGAGGTTGTTGCTTATTCATTGTGTCAGTGGCTTGGATGTGGGAGATTAGCTGGTCAATGTGTTGCGCCCTATGCCTCTTAGCCCTTGCACCAAACTGTATAAATAGACCAGGCATGTAGGCTGTTTACGTGGCCTACAGGGTGGTTGGGTCAGATATTGAGTTTGTATTGTGGACAAAAAATTCTTCCAGATGCTTCTGATGGCCATCTGCATATGGAGCTGATTGTAAAAGATGGGCATTTAACCGCCAGATATATTTATTAGTACCTCCTGGATTGTCCTTGTCCAGAGAACCAGAGAGCACACAGAGACAGATTGCACGGAACCCAACGTGCTTTTATTGGGGAGGTTTTTGGGGCACAGACAACAGTTCCTTTAGTCCATAGGTCCACACCAGACACAGCAACACAGTACAGTTCTCTGGAAGGCAATATGGAACAACAGGGGTATTGTAATCCACAGGGTTAATCCACACAGGCGGTTCCAGGCAGAGATGGGTTAAGTCCAGGCAGGTTCACGGAGAACAAGGGGTTAAGTCCAGGCAGGGGATAGATCCAGGCAGATGCACGGGGACAGCAGAAGATTCCTCCATAGTGCAGGGATTCCAGGCAGCACAGACAGTCCAGGAGATGAGGAGGAGGACGGGGGATGGTTGGGGAATGGTCGGATGAGAGAAGCTGGCACTCAGCACAGCCTTCCCTCACACACGCAGCCAGGAGAACACACGAGGGGTTTCCTTGCTCTCTCTTAAGTATAGAGCTATGTGCCTTGTTGGTAACCGGATACTTCCTGTTGGGGTGTATGAGGGTACAGTGGGTAATAATCAGGGTACACAGAAGAATGATAAATCTGCCTGCCGGATCAGTGATGCAGTCGTGGAGTTGAAAGGAGACAGTATATTTGATGGGTATAAGAACACCCCTCTTTTTTGCTTGGGTACACACTGTAAAGACATGAGGAAAGTTCTTGTTGGTGCAGATAGGTTGATAAGAAGCATGAAAGTGTGTCTCTTGAACACACAAAACATCGCAACTGGAATCCAAAGCTAGTTTCCAAAAGGAGGATCTCTGTGCTCAATTGTTGAGACCTTTTGCATTTATGGAAAGAATCTTTACAGGCATAGTGGTTGCGCAGGCAATCAGGTAGAGATTATGCAGAGTATATTGACTGGGTGTGTTGGAGGTATATAAAGAAAGGTTGCCTTGGGATGGGTAGGTTCTGCAGTGAAGTTAGTAGAGTGTAGTTGCAGGTGATGTTCATGCAGGTGGATTAGTCTGATAGGATATGGTAGATGCAGTCAAGTAGAAGGTATCCAAGTGGCTGCAGAGAGATATCAAAGAAAAAAAAAGAAGATGAAAAGGAAGCTTGAAAACTAAAGCAAAGGTGGGTTTTTTGACCCAAAACCAGCTTCCAGAATTACTGGCAAACCCTGCCAAAGTAGCAATTAGTGGGGGAAGAGTTACCCTTCTCCTGTGATGTGATGTCATGGTTAAAATGTTGCATGAGAGTAAGCATATCTGACTGCAGGGAGCTCCTTAAAGACATGAACATGTCCTTAAGGATATTGTCCATCACCGGTTTATTATTGGTGAGGAACAGAGCAATGGCGTCAGGTTGTCCTTCAAGAGACCCAGAAGGAGTATTGAAATGGTTCACCACAGGGATGGCAGTAGCAGGAAAATCCAGCCTCATCCTTGCCGGGCTGCCAGTGATAGCGGTGCCTGGAGGTGAAGCAGAGGAGCAGATATTCATTTGCTGAACCTCCATGGAGCCCTTAGAAGAACCTGCCTCTATACTGAGCTGTGATGAAGGGAGAGGATCCGGATAGGCTGTGGAAGCTGTGGCTTTGGCACCATCTTGGCTGTGCCGGTCAGGGGGTTGGACAGGGAACACCACAAGGTTTTGTGGATGCCTGTCCTCTTTCCTCTTAGGAGACATGTCGCTGCAGCAGTGGGTGAGGCTTGGGTGCCTGATGGTAGGCTGTAGGAAGCCACTTGTTCTTCCACTCTGGTGTGCAGAGGCTCAGAGTCAAGTGTCCATCTTGGTCAACGGCCGTCCATGCTACCCCCATATTTAACTGATTTAAATGGACTTTAACTTGTTCAATTGCACTTTAAGATTTCCCTGGAGATGGGCTTTAGAAATTGTGGTTTAGTCTTTCCAGCAAGTGTGTTTTTTTACATCTTAGGTCAAATGCAATGTAATGCAGGCTTTCCTTATAGTGGTAGTAAACGCTACCACCTTTTTTTTTTTTAAATGTCCCCTGCAGTGTTATGCACTAGCACATTATGACAGACTTACCTTTAGCATGGAGCCCTTCAGTCCTGCATTTTCTCACCTGATGATGCTTCCATCTTTGCCTGGTCATGCGCACAGGAGTCATAATTGTGACATAGTGCTGTCTGCATTAATGGCACACTCATGTGTCCTGAATGCAGAGTCCACTGCGCATGCACAGTGACATCATTGGCTGAATCTGATGTGAATACCTCCCAAATGGAGCAAGTTTAGGAGATATTCACTATACTTACAGGTAAGACTTACTACTGTATATGCTTATCTGCAGATACAAATTTAAAATCAGAGTTTACTATCACTTTAATCTGAACATTTATAAAAAGCATTGTGCATTGTTTTAGATTTTTTAATAGGCGTAGGAACACATGATTCACACTATAAGCTGTGCTAGGCAAGATGCCAGGGATGCCTAATATTTTAGAGCCACAAAAGCAATATTTTTATGGCTGACAAATACAATTACTGTACATAAACTGTGAATAAGTAAAAATTTTTGTAGCCAATATATCTCTCTATATACAGTATGTGTGTATAATGTAATGTAATGTACAACACAGCATGTGTGTATAATATAATTTACTGTACAAGAAGACATGTAATTTCCTGTAAAGCCTACTGCTATGTAATAGACTTACACTACACATCATAAACGTGTGCTGCATAAGAGTTTAGTTATTAGCAGTGTTTTTTTGCAAATTAATTTACTGATGCTGATAATAATTGATTGCAAAAGACACGAACTGAATCTTTTTTGATGAGTTGTAACTTAATACATATACCATATCATACATGCGGGTAGCTTCATGGTATTGAGTTTTGCTGGTGCATATTAAGGATGAATAGGATGAATACGTATATTAGTGTATTGTTTGAAATACAGTATTTAAAGTAACCTTTCCTTTGACACTTTTTACAGAAACCACTATCAGATGTGAACTATTCAGTTGATAATCCCGTAGTGCATAATAAGTGAATAAAAATTCTGTTCCAGAAACCCAGTTATCTTGTCCTACATGTGACAGTTATGTGTCACTACCCTCTGCAGAGCAGTAGCCACATGTAGGAACAAACAATAAAGGCACCACTGTGTTTACATCTTTAACAAATGGAAAGTTCTACTTTAACCACTTGACCTCAAGAAGGTTTTACCCCCTTCACGACCAGGGCATTTTGAACTGGAAATTGCTTAGTTATGCAACACTGTATCCCAATGAAATTTATTTAATTTTTTTTACACAAATAGAGTTTTCTTTGGGTGGTATTTGATCACCACTGAGTTTTTCTATTTTTTATCATCTAAATATTTGGAAATTCGGAAAAATAAACACAAACAAAAAAACAATAATATTCTCTACTTTCTGTTATAAACCCAATAAAAAAAATGTAAAAACACAATTTCTTCATAAATTTAGGTCAAAATGTATTCTGCTACATGTATCTGGTAAAAAAAATACAAATAAGTGTATATTAACTGGTTTGAGTGAAAGTTGTAGCATCTACAAACTATAGTATTTAAACTGGAATTTACGCAGCTAATGGCGATAATCAGCAATTTATAGTGAGACTGTGATAGTCTTGCAGGCAATCTCGTGCTAACAGACACTTGCTGCGAGGGACACAGTCATTCTACAAGGGACAGCAACTGACTAATTGACACTGACATTGCTAGTGACACTAATACAGTGAGCAGATATAATACTGTACACTGTACTAATGACACTGGCTTGAAAGGGGTTAACATCTAGGGGAAAACAAAGTGTTAACTGTGTGCCTAACAAGTGTAATGTGCGTAATGTATGCTGCTTCTATTCACAAATCTGGCTGTTTTTCTCCCTGCTTTTCAGGGAGAAGAAACAGCCAGATTGCTCCTCTGTTTGCACAGAGTTCTGTATGTTTGTAAACACAGAACTCTGTGCTGTGATTGGACACAGCAAATGAACAAGTTTCAGACAAAACTATTGGCTGAAACCTGCTGACAAACTCATGCTGTGTCCAATCACAGCATGGGTCAGCAGGGAACGTGCACATGTGTGCCCAAAACCTGGAAGCCAGGAGGTGACGCACTAGTATGTCACCTAGCCTGACTGTGCCACCCACCTGCAGTACATGTACTGTGGGTAGGTGGCAAGCAGCTAAAGGTTGTGTAATTTTTTTTTTAGATTTGGATAGAGAAGGGAAGGATTAGAATTCCTGGCAGGTTTGAAATGAGATCTGTGACCCCACTGGGAAAATTCACATCTCTGCTTGTCCTGTTGTCCTGGTAACCATTGTCCCCAAGTAGGAAAGTGAGGGGAAATCTAAATATTTTGAGATGTCACCAGAATAAGAAATGAGGAAAAATCGGGGACATATTTTCCCATGACAAATCTTAAAAATGTGATTTCCTCTTCTTTCCTGTGGCATTTCCAGGATAGAAGGTAAAGGGAAACTTTTACAGTGGGACACAGGCAGGGAAAAGTAACCTGTTAAAAGTTTATTTCTTCCCAACTGTATCCAAATCTAAAACATGTTTTGGATCAAAGCTGAACTCCAGGCATACATAAAAGACACAAATGAATGCTTTGTAATCGTTAAAGGCTAACTCTAACTTTCTGGCCATGTTTTAAGTTACACTCATACTTAGGGTGTTACATGAAGCATGGTTTGATTTATGTCAGTCATGATGAACGATAAATGATGACCAGTGACCCACCAACACATCTGATTCCTGTGCATGCTTCCTGCGAATTACAGTTCCTGACGGCTCCTGAATGTAAATAATAGGGTGGGGGATCCCAAGCAATGTCATTGACCAAATATGGTCAACTATATCACTGGGTATATCCTGCCCCTTATTACATTTATGTGTCAACCCAGAAGCTACCTTTTACAGCAAGCAGTTGTTGAAAATGGATTGTGTTGGCTTGTTTTTTTTTTCTGCATGTCAGTGTGCGTCGCTCATCATGATTGATGTGAGTCAATGCTGGATGATGTGATTGACAATGGATTTACATCATAGAGTTTGGGGACCACATTCCCCATATTAAAGATATGAGGATAAGTGACCTGGAATGGTTTAGGAGGAGGAGTCACACACTTATCCTTTACCCTTTAGAGGTATGCCAGACTGCATTGTCAGATAAGGGACTGGCATGTATTTTTGAGGGGTGGGCTGTCCTTTTTTTTTCTTGAATTTGTGTTGGGTTCCCCCCTGACATCTATCATCAAACATAAGGGTCTGGCATGTATTTTTAGGGGAACTGCCTTACATTTTGTCCCTTATTAACCACTTCCCAACGTGAGTTTGCGCATCCGTGCCACCCTGTAGCAGTATTTCTGCTATAGGGTGGCACGGGTATATATACGTGATTTGGGACTGCGGCTGTCAATCATTGGGTCCCGGCCAGTGATTACTCACCAATGCCCGGTGATTGCCGAGCATCTCTGGTGGGGAGGAGAACTGTTTGTAAACAAAAGCAGAGCACAGCCATCCAAAGCACTTTGCTTACAGTGAATCACACGGACAGAGCACTTAGTAAAACAACACACAGTTAACCCTTTGATCTCCCCTCATGTTAACCCCTTCCTGCCCAGTGCCATTAGTACAGTGTCAGTATTTTTTTTCCAGCACTGATCACTGATGTGTTGGTGTCACTGGAGATGTCAGTGACACCAAGTCAGTTCCCTCTAGTGTCAAAATGCCCTCCGCAGTCCTACAGTCCCGAAGTCCCGCTATAAGTCATTGATCACCACAATTACTAGTAAAAGTTATACCACCAGTATATACCACCATTTGTAAACGCTATAACTTTCATGTAAACCTATTAATTTACACGTATTGGGATTTTTTGTTAGCAAAGACATGTAGCCAAATACATTTTGGCATAAATTTATGACAAAATTTGATTTTTTACATTTTTTAACTGTACATGTTTAATAGCAAAAAGTCAAAAATATAGTTTTTTCCTCAAAATTGTCAGTCTTTTTTAAAATAAAAACCGCACAGGCGATCAACTACCTCTGAAAGAAAGCTCAATTTGTGGGGAAAAAAGCACATAATTTAATTTGAGTGCAGCGTTGCATAACCGCGCAATTGTCAGTTAAAGTCAGGGGTGGACTGACAACTTATGGTGCCCCTGGGCAATAGGGGATCATGGGGCCCCTGTGTCCTTGCCCAAACTCAAAAAAGCCTATGAAAAAGGTACCGGGGACATCTCATGGGGCCCCCTACTGACCCCGGGCCCTCGGGAAGTGCTCGAGTTTCCAATGGTCAGTCCGCCCCTTGTTAAAGTAACACAGCGCCGTAATGCAAAAAAAATGGCCTGGTCAGGAGGGGGGGGGGGGGGTAAATCCTCAGGAGGGCAGGTGGTTAACATCTATACAAGACCCTCATCAAGGAGAAGGGTCTGGTATAGATGAGGGGAATCCCTAGCCTTTCACTTTACAAACAGGAGATAGCTGCCAGGACCGTTAATTTACCAGTAATTTAAATAACATTTTTTTCTCTGAAAATTTCATTTTTATTGTAGTAGTTTATATACAGTACAACATACACATGCACCACTTCACAGACAGGTTAGGGACATTCCAAAAAATGTTATTTAAAGGAGTTTTTAGGAGCATTTTTTAAATTTCACTTTACACATTAGAACCACTGATCCCCATCAAACTGAGTTTTTTTAATTTTTTTTTTGCTTTGACACAAGTCCCCCAGAGCAGTGTCCAGCTCCACATGGCCTTTTTGACAATTTCTTGCCTATTAGCCCACAAAATGTCTATTATTGATTTCTAAGGTTCAGTTCCTATTGATTTTAACACGATTTAGCTTCAGTATTCTACTCCAAACTGAACACCTGTATGTTCAGCTCAATACCACAAGCTATAAGACATCTAGCAGAAAAAAATGTACTGTAGGGTAAAATGCTGCTTTAAATATGAAAGTTGCAGCAAAGGTTTTTTTTGTTATATCTTTTAATGGACTATTCATTTTTATCTTGTTGTTTTTGGCTGAAGTTCTGCCTTAAGATATACCATACAGCTTTGGTAAATATGTGTAATTTGAAGCAGTGCTGACTAGCAAAATATAAACCACATGTATGAATACTTAAAAAAATCCTTCAATACAAACAAAGAAGTAAATAGAAAAATCCTATTTTTTTAGAAATACTGTGTGTGTGTGTATATATATATATATATATATTTCCATTTTGGTGCTAGTGAGTGAAGAATTTAGAATATATAGAAAATACAGCAGCTGAGAGAGACCTACACTGTTTTGAGTTACTTTAGAAACACATAATCGGGGTTGCTTATTGAAGCATTTTAAACGTATGCTTTCTACCAGAAAATACAGAGACGCATGCACACAGGGCAATATTTCTCAGTAGCTTTACTTACGGTAATTTCTTGGCAGGAAATCTATTTGCACCCAAAATATCTATATACAGTTTATTAAAAATCCATTTTCAAAGTTAAGCCCAGCAAACACAGCTGTAATGCTTGCCACCAAACTACTAAATGATAAGCATTATGGGTAAGTTAATGGTATTCCTGCAGAAACATTCAATCTTGCTTGCTGGATAGAAAATATATGCCATAAAAGGGAAGAAAAGTATTAAACATAATAGCAGTTTTGTCCTGGAGGAAACAAAAAAGCATGAAATGACTCAGAAAAGAAGTTAATAGCAAATGTCCATAAGCAGGATGTACTGTAGGTTTTTGCTGCTATTCCTTCAATATGCCAGATCCAGTATAATTGATTTTTTGAAGATGTGAGGTTCACAGAACAGTCATTACTTTTCATAGAAAAAGTACACATTAAATTATTAATAAAAACATAAAAAGTCCCGACTGCTCTTTCTCAAAGTAATTACAAAATAAATACAATTGAAATATACAAAAATCACAAATAAAAAAAACAAAAACAAAACAATAACTGCAGAAAAAACATTTAAATATATTTGGTAGATGCAAATAATACTACTGCATATTACTACTATAATTTCTACTACTTCTAATAAAATTCTAAAGTTAACTATAACTTTCAAAATGAAGTCATCAACATCAACATGTTTAGTAAATCACAGTTAGAGAGTGAGCAATCTTCATTCTTTATAGAAATCTACTTACCTGAAAGGGTCATTTCGCTTTTGCTGAAAAAAAGCTGTGCTGGTCAGTTGCATACATTTAATAGATTTTAGTGAACTTTACCATTTTGATTTATATTAAAGGTTACAAATTTCCCACTTCCTACTTTCTTAGTGCTGAGTTGGACATTATTCCTTCTATTGTCACATGATTAGTCTAAGCACTGTAATAAAAAAAACTGCAGGGAATCACAAACATCATGAACAGAAAATTGTTTTTGTTGGAGTTCTGTAAACCAAATGTCTACAGAGTGCCCCCACACATGGAAGCCATGCTTGATTTTTCTGACCAGCTTTAGAAAATGATAGCTTTCATGTAGGAAGGAGCTGCTCTCCCTATAATCAAGATTACACCGAATAGTGATACCAAGCAATACATTGAAGGCAGTTCTGGAGACAATTGATTGCACAGGCAGCATTAGCAAATATATAGTTATCATGTAAAAAAGGAACACTTTTCTGGATTTCTGGCTTGAGATGCTATCTGTACACTGATGGCTGGATGGCACTCTGATGTAGCTTTCTGCATATTAAAATTCACCTTTTCCTCTTAAAAAAATGCAACTCCACTTTACAAGGCTTCATTATTCAACCCATCAAACCTCTGTTAAAATCATGCCACTTTTAGCTGAAGAACATCTTGGTCATCTATCACTACCTTATCAGCGAAACTCCCAAATCATTATTTGTGTAGTTATCATTTCAGGACAAAACTATTTTATTAGACTTATCACCTGCAAAGTTGACACAATTTTAGTTAGACTTGAAATCATCTGCCAGACTTGCCTTCTTTATCTTTCTTTACTAAGGCTTCTCCCCTCAGTCTATTGCTGTGCAGGCTCCCTGCTGCTTCAAGGATTGAATTGAATTTGAGTATCTATCTCTCTTCCCTTGAGCCTGTATATACTTGAAGACATATTGTCAGAGTAGATTGGTTACATAGTTCCATAGATTGAAAAAAAAAATCATATCCATGGAGTTTGGCCTAAAAAAAAAACCTAAAGCTTGGATAAGCAGTAATGCAATGTGTATATGTATATATATTGTGATAATCTGTCATTGCTTAAAAATGCAAATAGTGCCTGATTAAAACTTCAGGAATATGACAAAACAATCCTTGTAGTGAGCCCCCCACACTGCAAGGGTTAAATATTCATTTAGCCTAGGGATGCACAAATAAGGAGAAATACTAAGGTTACTCTTGGCCCTGGCAGGCTCCCTCGATCTCCCAAATCCTCCTCTCTAAGGCACTTCAGACTGTAGTCATATGTTCATTTCCAGCACATACAACGGAGGGTTAATAGCCTTGCATTGCATGTGATGATGCTAAGGCCCCATCCACAGAACGGAGCTTTCGGGAAAGGAGGAGAGTGGCGGAGCTAGGTGGCGCAAGGAGTCAGGTAAGTAATAGTGCCTGCTCATCTCTTCCTATACTAAACAAGCACTTAATCCTTGCAGTGTGTAAAACTCATTGGAGACAGGTGGGTGTTTCCCACAAAAGACAGTCCTTGGAACTCATAAAGACTTGCAGAGACAAATTTTGTGAAAGTGTCTAGCATATGTTCTAAAAGTGGCGCAGCATGCCACTTTCATGTACCTGTCTAGAACTTGTACTTGAATTTGGCACATGCTGTGCCACTATAAAACACATACTGAATGAGACACTTTTGCAAAATCTGTCTCTGCACACCAAAAGAAAGCTGACCCTAATTAGCTCCACTTTTGTAGCATACAAAATTTATTTTGAATTTGGTGCAGGTGTTGTGTCACAATGTAGAAGTGGAGCCAATTAGAACTTCCTGAACTTGGTGCATGAGTCACTGATGGATCCAAAACCGTTGCAGATGTTAGGCACAACACATTAACAAGAGCAATTAATGCCAGACAAGAAGTGCAGTAGCTTTACTGAATTCCCCCCAGTATTCTTTACTCAGTGATTGCTCCTATGTGCTGAAGCATAGCACGTGGATAGTTTGGCCCTGATATACTAAGAATTGAGTCTACCAGCAGACGCTGAACATTCAGGCAGACTCAATTCAAACAATCTAGACCTGTCAGTCTTCTGAAAGGTGTCTAGCAAACTCATTGAAAAGCGTCTACTTTGTAGACTCTTTCCTGTTAGTAAATGTGGAATCGCGTCTGGCACATTTTGTAGGTGCAATACCGAATATGTTCGCTAGGTGGTGCACAACTGCGGGATTCGTCCCATTGGCGTTTTTCTGTTTGCATATGTGAATACTTTTAATTTAAAGTAAAAAGTACACCTATATTTTTTTTTTTTTGGGTTACTGTTTCTCCAAAATGATCAGACAACTAATGCATTTCCTAATGAATGTCATACATTCTATTTTCAAATGTCAAACATTTTCACACTTATATCTCAAATAATTGGGAATGTCTAGTTCTAATTTCCCAATATAATTATATATCTTCATTCTCTTTAATCATGTAACTATTCTATGTTAAAGTAATAGTGCAGCGCTATAAATGCATGTTATCAATCATAAACGCATGTAAAATCAAAAAAGTGCAAATAAGGGCAATAATGATGTCAACTGGTAAATGGTGCTAAAAAAAGTTCATATAATCATTCCTGAATAATGGGTGCTCCCTTCTTCATCAGAGCTGGGTTGAGCAGATAGAGACTTCAGGCTGAAACAGGCTGAAGTGCTGTAATACTGACACTCAGTGGCTGAATATCTCCTTGCCATGGGAACTCTGCCATACTGAAGTCTCTATCTGCTCAACCCAGCTCCGATGAAGAAGGGAGCACCCTTCGAAACGTGTTAGCCTTCATTCCCCTCCCCTTTTGGATTTACCTTAACCCTGTTTGGATTATGGTTACTTATGCCTGTTATACCATCACTTTGTGAGTATATTTCCTTAATAAAATTAGTCACTATTTATTGAGGTAATGCGCAAGGTTTGTGCGCTCTTTCTTTCATCTTCTACAGTTTTATCAGGCTTCCCCAGCTTCATGATAGAGCTGCACAACCTCTGATCACCAGCGGATGAACACACAACACACTGCTTGTTACTAACGCCCGTTTGATCTGAGTCTTTGAGCGCAGGAGATAATGGATCTTTGGTGACTGCTTACCTCACATGGGTCATGGGTTCTAATCCCAGTCAAGGCTGCACCTGTCTGCATCTCAGTTTGCATGCTTTCTCTGCACGGGTGTTTCTGCCAATACTCCAAAGACATGCTGTTAGTTTAATTGGGCCAAGTATATGTAAAAAAACAGCTGTTTTTAAAAAAAATAATTAAAAATCGGTCATTCAATCGGCCGACGTTACCACCAATGGTAAAATAAATCAGCCGATTTTCGTCCCGTCTGCGGCCGTTTTTTCACTTCTGTCCCTTGCAGAGAGCTCCGCTATTATATCTTACATGAAAAGTATTGCTGTTGCAACAATGTATCCATTTGTATCCATTTCAGATACAGATGTTTTTCTTCGGATACAAATAGATACATTGTTGCAAACGCAAGACTTTTCATGTAAAATATAATAGCGGACTGGAATTATTCTTCTTCTTTTTCTTCTTCTTCTTCTTCTTCTTTTTCTTCTTCTTGCAGGTCACGGCTCAAAAAAAAAAAGCAGGATTGCTAAAATAGAATGGTCCTGCTCATAAGAGCTTACAATATAAAAGAATATACTTCTAATGAACTGTGCTTTCACAGGTTACAGCAGGAAACAAATGGTTAATATGAATCACTTAGGCTTATCCACAAAATAAGCTGCAGATCAAAATATCAATATAAAAATACATACGTGCCAAAGTAAAACACCTCCCACCTCCCCAAATCCCCCACACATACATTTTTCCTCAGGTTTGTCTGAAAACTGCATTTCAGTCTAAATAAAGCAAACGTGGAAGAGCAGAGCAATTGACATGTGTTAGGATTACAATGCAAAGATAAGAAACACACAATCATTGTACAATAATACACAAACACCTTATAAGGAAGAACATGCAAAACATTTACAGCCCACACCAAAACATAGCCTGAGTGTGGCCTGGGGCAATTCACCACAATATCTCTTCCTCTCCAAACCACCACAGACAAGGACTTGTAGAAAATAACGTGGTCTGTACAAGAAAAAATCAGCCACTACTGCAACTCTTTATATAACATAGGCCACACCCACCACTGTCATTCATTTGGTCAGAGAAAGTGTTTGCACCTGATTAATCCTCTTCTCACCTGTGTTAACCCTTGGTATACAGGCTCTACAAATCAGAGTCAGAAAGAAAGCCACAGTGAAGTGTACTTGTGCAGCATACAACAGAACATTGAACAGGGATGTGAAAGGGAACCCTATTGGCAATATTTCTTGGCCCTATGGGCACAATTCACTCCAGATTATCGCATGAGTTAAGGCAGTCACATGACCACATCTCGCATGCAATACTGAAAATGTCAATTCACTTTTGCTAGTATGTGGCATTTCCCATAAATTGGAAAAACACTCAGGAAATCAAACATAAAAAAGCCTAACACCCCGGTCACATCAAAACCGATTTAGAAATCGTGGAACGTACAGTGAAGATGCTGATTTCCTTGCAATTTGCCAGACATCTGACACAGATATCTATGCAAATCACCATAAAAGTAGTACATGAACTACTTTAGAAATCAGTGTCGGAAACGCACCCATGTGACTACTCTAATAGCAGACAATAGGCTGCGACTTGGCATACGATTTGCAAGTCACATGCAAAGTTGCACTCAATGTGACCGCTATTAGAGCGTTCATAATGGTGTGGTTCATCTGTGTCAGATGTGTTGCAAATCGCACTTTAAATCAGCATGTCCCCCGACTTTGAAATCGTGTGACTTCACTGTAAGTCACATGATGTGACCGTAGTGTAAGTCGCACCACTTCAAAATCCGCTTTGATGTGACCGGGGTGGCCCCCAGTCACATTGGGTGCAATTTGGCATGCAATTTGCATGCTAGGCAACTTGCAAATCGTAGGCCAAGTTGTACCCTATTGTCCATTATAGGATCCATTCACATCCAACCCGATTTTGCAATCGTGCGACCAGGGGTGGACTGACAAATTATGGGGCCCCAGGCAATAGGGGATCATGGGGCCCCTGTGTCCTTGCCCACACCCAAAAAAGCCTATGAAAAAGCCAATGAAAGGTACCAGGAGCATCTCATGGGGCCCCCTACTGACCCCGGGCCCTCAGGCAGTGCCTGAGTGCTCGAATGGTCAGTCCGCCCCTGCGTGCGGCTTCACTGTAAGTTGCCCAATTTCCAAATCGGATTAGATGTGACTGTGGTGTTAGCCCCCAGTCACATCGGGTGCAATTTGGTATGCAATTTACAAGTCTCAGGGCATGCAAATCGCATGCCAAGTCGCATCCAGGGTGCACGATTTCAGGTGCGATTTGGGAATTGAAATTGTACCTGATATCGGATCTAATGAATGTGGATGTGAGTGTCTTAACGTAAGCGATTTGCTGCAGCACAATTTCAAAAGTAGTTCTTGTCTAACTTTTTCAGCATTTTGTAGCGATTTCACATAGACTACAATAGAAATCGCAATGCAAAACACAATTGAAAACGCAATAACTCATTGGTAAATCTACAGAAAATATGGTGAAATTGCCAACAAAAAGCACAATTTTAAATCGCATTGAGTGTGAACCAAGCAGGCAATTCAATAAAGGAAATAAATCTTTGAAGGCATGCAGTATCTGCATGCTCGGATAAGGGTCTCTTATGGATTTGGGGGGGGGGGACTCCATGCCATTATTTTATTAATTTTTTAAAAAATCCTTTTCTCTCTCTCGCGCTCACTCTTCTCTTGGTTTGACAATGGGGGTGGAGTGCAAACCAGCATTATCAAATCAATCATTAGTCCAGGCCCTTATCTCATCCCATCGTTTGACATTCACATAAGGTGCAACTTTAAAGGTGTTTGAACAGACAAGGCTTCATTCTAATTCACATTCTAGGGATCATTTAGACAGAAAGCAAAGATGCTACCACCAGCACATGTATGTTAGGGTAGTCACACATAGATCATGCAAATTCATTGCCGTGGGTGGGATTCAAACCGACAACCCTAGTGTTGTGAGGCAGCAGGGCTAACCACTAATCCACGGAGCTGTTGAACGCTAATCCTGCCTGTATTTCTGTGGTGTGAATCAACCCTAAGTCCCTGGGCAAGGTCAGTGTAACTAGCCAGATATTTCAAATGTGACACAAATGTTGTGCTATGTTGCCAATTCAGATGTATGTTGGTTCTATGTATCCCAATACAAAGGATTGCAATACTAATACAGGCGTACCACGGTTTACCAATGCCTCGGTTAACGTCATTTTCGATTTACGAATGAAAATCCATTGAAAATAATGCCTCGGTTTACACAATTGTTAATAATTTTTTTTTTCTTCACTATAGTTCACAAGCTTAGATGTCACTTTCCCCAAAGTTACAGAAAACTTTGTATCTTTTAATAAACTCAAAGTAAACATTGTTTCATATAGGGATATAAATTCCAAGAAAACCTTCTCTTTTAGCTGGGGGAAGTGACAGCTGAATTTCTGAGCTATAATGAAGAAAAATAAAAGGGAGAATTACATTTAAAAACCAGCACCATAATTAAAAAAAACTGCATGGGGTCCCCCCCAAAATCCATACCAGATCCTTATCCGAGCATGCAGCCCGGAAGGTCAGAAAAGGGGGGGACGAGCGAGTGCCCCCTCCTTCCCGAACCATACCAGGCCACATGCCCTCAACATGGGGGGGTGCTTTGGGGGCAGGGGGGCTTATCAGAATAATTTTGGTGTGGAGTTACCCCTAATCCATACAAGATCCAAAGGGCTTGGTATGGACAGGAGGGGGGACCCCACGCCATTTTTTTTATCATTTATTTAATTTACGGAAATTATTTTACATTCAGCTGTCAGTGGGGAACCCCGCTGACAGCTGAAACATTAACACATGGTTGTCTCTCCTAAAATCCCGCATGAGTTATTTTATCAACTTATGCAGCGTTTTAGCAGTGAAAACCAATGCAGCATTCATGTTTCAGCTGTTGTCGGAGTTCCCCACTGACAGTTGAATGTAAAAGCATTGTAGGGAATTATAAATTTTTTTTTTAAAAACGGCGTGGGCTCCCCCCTCCCATCCATACCAAGCTCTTCGGGTCTGGTATGGATATTAAGGGGTAGATCCAACATCAATCATGGTGTCACGCGATGGCAACCCGAAAAAAAGAAAAAAAAAGTTCTGCTCCCGACGGAGGCTACCAGTCTTATGCAGCGAGTCTTGCTGACAGCTCTTAAATAGGTAATGGGCGGGGCCAGCCGGGGACATCAAGTATGTGATCCCACCCCATGTGACATCAATGATGTCACATGGGGTGGGGTCACTCGGATGATGTCCCCGGCTGGCCCCGCCCCTTACCTATTTAAGAGCTGTCACCCTGGCTCACTGCACAAGGCTGGTAGCCTCTGTCGGGAGTTGAACTTTTTTTTTTCTTTTTTTCGGGTCGTCGCCGCCGCGTGACTCCGTGATTGACGTTGGATCTACTTCGGGGAACATTGTTTTATTAAAGGACTTGTCAAAGACCCTGTACTGTGGTTTTTTACACTACACTTTGTTTTTTTGTGAATGAGCAGCAGTAGCATGTACCGCATACTCATTCACGTAGGGGGGGCGGGATCTGGGGGCCCCCTTGTTAAAAGGGGCTTCCAGATTCTGATAAGCCCCCCGCCTGCAGACCCCCACAACCACCGGCCAGGGTCGTGGGGAAGAGGCCTTTGTCCCCATCAACATGGGTACAAGGTGCTTTGGGGGGGAGCCCCCCTGCCCCAAAGCATCCCCCCATGTTGAGGGCATGTGGCCTGGTATGGTTCAGGAGGGGGGGGGCGCTCGCTCATCACCCCCCTTTCCAGATCTGCTGGGCTGCATGCTCGGATAAGGGTCTGGTATGGATTTTGGGGGGAACCCCACGCTGTTTTTTCTTTAATTTCGGCGTGGAGTTACCCCTTAATATCCATACCAGACCCGAAGGGCTTGGTATGGATGGGAGGGGGGACCCCACGCAGTTTTTTTTTTTTTTTTTTTTTTTATTGCAGTATTGCAGACCTTTATTTTTACATTCAGCTGTCAAAATAAATATTATCTAGACCTTCAAAATAAGTAAAATCATTACAGAAATAATTATAAAGGATAAGAAACAAAAAGAGAATCAATAGAACTAAGGAAATCACATTAGAATACATAAAGATATACCTAGTGTTGTTTGTCAAACACAGAAGACGCGATAGAGTGCTGTCTCAGTGGAATCCACACAGAGATTTACTATTGAACAGCGTCTAAAAAGAAAGCGCCCACGGAAGAGGTCTAAAATGTGTTCTGCACATGCTCATTTATATCAGCCATAGACCATGGAAAAGCATCTAGTTCTTTACTGTGACAACTCGCTTAAAAAAACTATTTTTTTACACATTTTAAAAATTTTATGAAATGTCTGATATTGTTTAAAGCGAAATCCTGATATTTGACAAAGCAAATTTCAATGTGAACATGTCTCTACAGTGATTTTTCATGGTGTTGGACGTGCCTCTTAGCAAGTCTGCTTTTTGAGTCTGATTCCTGGACTGTGTCTGGTTACTAAATTCGATTTGGCGTCTACTTGTTGACGCTTTCTTTAGTAAATGTCTTTGCGGTGTAAAAGTAGACGGTCGCTATTAAAAAGTAGACGTTGGCACAGGGAAATGTGCCAAGGCACAATAGTAAATCAGGATCTTTATGTCCAGGCCATTTGGCAGGCTGATATCTGAGTGTTGGAAATTGTAAAGGGAGCATGGTAGCCCACAAACAGACTGATATGTCTGAGCCAAGCAAAAACAATCTGTATTTGAGCAGAAAAGAGTGGCTCTGAAGAAGAGGGTTGTCCTCAAAACACAACAGCCATGTTCTGGGTTCCTGGATGACACCCACCTGGCATTGGAAGGTCCACTGGGTCTTTACCAGCACCGTGACATCACTTGATATGCAAGCTTTTATACACTATTTATGAGTATAACTTTTATAAGCATTTAATAATATTTACCAAGGATAATGCACTAGGCCAGTGAGCTCTTTTGTCTTTTTACAGTTGTATCTTGGACTACCCCAGTCGTCTAAAGAGAAGCAAGGCCATTGCATAGTATCCAGTTAGGAGAGTGAACTTCACACCTATGCACAGGAGCATGAGGCATTTTTAATTGAGCAGAAAAGAGGACAGGTCTGGTGACTGATGGTACCAATTAAGGAAAGAGAGTGGGGTAAATTACTCCTAAGAAAGAATAGACTTAGACTAAGAAAGAATAGACTTTGTCCTAAGAAATAATAGACAGAGCTGTGAGACAAAAACGCCAGGAGACTGTAACACATTTGTGTTCATTGTTATGCAAAACACCCCTGAATGGGCAGAACATGGTGTTACCTTGAAATTTGGATGAATAAAAGGCAGCAAAAAGCTCTAAGTCCTTGATAAAAAAATTAGATTAATCTACAAAAGAGAATCATGGGATATTTTAAAATGTGCAGGTTCATTTTAAACATATTTTTAGTTCCTCTCAGTAACAGCACTTCCTATGGCATGCTGAAAACGTTATGCCTGGGAAGATTTAAACATAGTTGGATTCATGAATCATCAAAATTTCCTATAATGCCATAAAAATGACCAAAAACAAAATCACAATTTGCTGAATCCTGATGATTTTGCAAAATTTTGGAGTGCACATGGCAGGGTGACAATGCTGCTGTTAAATGACAGTCAGTGGCTTAGCGTTATCCTGAAACACAATTGAAAAAAATAGCATCAAGTTAGGTGAAAAGCAAAGAAAGTTAGATGCTATGCAGGAGGTAAAAAGACTTATAGCACTATTAAAACAGTATTAAGTGGATTCTGGAAATAGTCTTAATGCAGCCTTGTCCTAAATAACCTCTGAGTCTGAGTTTTGATTTGAAATTGAGTCAAAATTCAATCTTTCCTACTATTATGGAGCTACTGTATTTTCATAAAATGTGCTAATACTAATACTAATGTATAAGAAAACAAGAATCAGGTAGTCACCAAACATGCCTATATTACGTGGAGCAGAAAGCTAAAAAAAATATATATTTAGTCTCTAGCTAATCATAATGTAATTCTGTTAAATAATATGTTGGTTGTCAGTAAAACCTTTTCTAATGGAAATATTGTTGCATTTTGAAATATTGGCATGAATATTGTGTCTGATGGAGCCTGAACACCCCCTTAGACCGTTTGATTAGTTATGTTAATTCTGCAAATGCCCTTCTTAAGGACCTGAAAAGATAGCTGCAATTGGCAGATGCAACCTTGCTAAGGGTACCAAGGGTAATTTATGACAGGCAATGACTTAAATACATCATATTGGAAATACTCTGCAATGTCGTGACTTCTGCACAAAATCAAACTCTGGTAAATATATTTTCACTTTTATGCCTCATTCACACAAGATCTGCGGCAGGTACAGCATGAACAAGTTTGTTTACACATTTAGAGTCACCTGGAGCTGTGTGTAGACAGCCTATATAATTAATGGCACCACAGCTGCAGTGTACTCACCCCTGCACATCTGTCAAACTCAGATGAAGCTGTGTCCATACAACTTCTGTGTCTCCATTCACTTATATAGGCATCCTGCAGGCAGCTCCAAAAGAGTAAATAAACTCCTCATTAACAAAGTACGGACCTCAGCAAGTTTGAATGAGGCCTTGAAGTTGTTGTAAACCCTTACATATACCCAATGACATGACTGGCCTCGGGTGATGCAAAGAAATTAAATACATCCTCCTTCATGGGTTGGACTTGTCTCTCTGCAGTCATCTTCTCTCTACATCCATTCAAAGTGCTGAATTTACAAAACTTGTCTGAGAGTTAAAAAAAGGGGGACAGAGAGCTGAAATTACACTACAGAGCTCAGTGAGGAGAGTTCTGAGAGCTGAGACCCCCCTCCCTCCACACAGCACACAGGAAAAGAGCTGGAAGCTAGAATTCCCCCCCCCCATTACCTTTTTTGTTGTCAGCAAAATTTGTCAGCAGTGACGTGTGCTGATAACAGAGCAATGAAGCAGCAGACAGAAATGGCCCTTAGTGATCTTAATTGAGGCAAGTACACACTATAGAGGAATATATTTTGTTCATAGCTATGGTTTATGACCACTTTAAATTCCAAATAGTTTTTCTGTTGTGCAGTCTGTTTTTTGATATTTTTCTTTAAATGTTTGATTACACTATTCCTCTTTTCTTTTAATTGAAAATATGTTTTTAAATAGTTAATATGAGTATCTAAATGATCTAAACCCAAATGACAAAAGGTATTGCCTTTTAGAAGAAAGCTATCAAATTTTAAACTTTGTTGCATTCCTGTCTGGGAGTGGCAGTGAATGTCACATAGTACATTACTTGAAGGTCAAAAACTTCTACAGCTGATGCTGTGAACTCTCTATGCAGAGTGAGAGTAGAGAGTTTAAGAATATAATATCATCACACTGGAACTGATCCCAACTGTAGATCATTTATAAACACATTAAAAAGCAATGGTTAAAGCAGACATCTACCCCACCCTTGCTTGACCTGCAAACCAAAACCTGGAATGTAAATCTAAGGGCTATTTGGCTGGACTTAATATATGTGGGGAAAATATGAAACTACCTGGGTGCCTTGGATCCATTTATACTTTAACTGACCCATCTATACTCTAAACACTCCCCTGGGGCCCTTCTCTTACTCTTCCATTTGTTTTTTGTTTATAATCTACTTTTGTATGTTTACTTAAATTTTTCCTCTTTAATTCCCTAATTTAATTTTCCCTTTTTAATTCCGAGCACTGCTGCTTTCATTCTCACATTCTTTTCACACCTCTCTTAGTAAACTCCCAACATTTCTTTTTTTGTTTCAGCTCTCTTTACTAAATCACACAAAAATAAATGATTATTGAGTATTTTTGCAGGGAAAAAAATGTGTATTATTTTTTTTTCTCTAAGGAGCCTGAAAAGCATTATACCCATAATAAGTGATTCAGGGGTTCAGTGTCAGACTCATGCAGACAAGCCCTACAGCTTTCAGCAAATACCTTCATATGGGCTGACTGTTTACAAATAGTGTTGGGCTTGATGTCCCAGTCAAATGTAAGTTCAACTTGAACATCAGCCGTTTGTGTGTTCGGCAAACACAATAACAGTAAGGGCATTCAGCAGGCTGTTTGCCCGCCATACCCCACAATGCACTGCACCCTGACAGTGCATTGTAACTGGCCAAATCACAGCGCATGATGACGTTACAAGGGGGCCCACCCCCTTGCGGCATCATCACAGTATTTAAGAACTGCCATCCTGGCGCAGCTGCGTTGACAGTGGAATGCTTTTTTTAAACTTTTTTCATGCCGGTGGTGACAGCGGGCATCGTGATTGATGTTGGATCTACTTTGGGGGACTTTTTTTATTTTTGCTTTTAATAAAGGACTTGTCAAAGACTGTCTTCTGTCATTTTCTACACTACTTTTTTTTGTGAATGAGTAGCAGTACCTTGTACCCCCATACTTATTCACAAAAGGGGGGGCAGGATCTGGAGCCCCCATATTAAAGGGGACTTCCAGACTCCAATAAGCCCCCCACCCGCAGATGCCCACAACCACCGACCACGGTTGAGGGGATGAGGCCGTTGTCCCCATCAACATGGGGACAAGGTGCTTTGGAGGGAGCCCCCCTGCCTCAAAACAACCCCCCATGTTGAGGGCATGTGGCCTGATATGGTTCAGGGGGGGTGCTCGCTCGTCCGCCCTTTCCTGACCTGCTAGGCTGCATGCTCGGATAAGGGTCTGGTATGAATTTGTAAAAAATGGTGTGGGGGCCCCCCAAATCCATAAGGGCTTGGTATGGATGGGGGGACCCATGCATTTTTAAACATTTTTTTAATTGCCAGGCAATGCCGAACATTCTTTTTACATTACAGCTGAAACATTAAAGAATGTTTTCACTACTAAAATACCACATGACCTAATAATATAACTCATGCATGTATTTTAGTAGTTGTGCGGTATCTTACCGCATACTCAGATGTGGTAAGATACTGCTTAGTGAATTGTCCCCTCTGTTCGAACTTTGCCTTCAAACTTTTGTTAGGTTCGAATGTTCAACCAAGAAATGTACAGGGGGGTGTTTGGCCCATCACTATTTACAAGCTGCAGGGCTTGTGAATGAACTACCTGACCACTTATCAGCGACCTTGCAGTTTATTCAGAACTACAAGCCATCAGCCGCAATGGCTGATGATAGTTGGAGTGCATGCAGATGGGTCAACGTATTTTATAGTGAATTTATCAGAATTTTATGGAGCAGTTTGGGTTTTGTAACCATCGAGACCAATGGAGCTTAAATGTGTGATAGGTAGAATTGTTTAGGGCAGATCTTTTTTCCATATCGCATTGGAAGTTAAGATCTGTTATCAGTGACGTAAGAGAAGGAGATTTAGTAGTGTTCCATAATTTAGTTATGTTTATTTTAGCTGCCGATAATGTGTGGATAATAATGGTACGGGAGTCTCGAGGGAAATCGTTGATTCCAATATGGAGGAGTGCTAGAGCAGTGTTCGGGGTTATCTGAGTTTTAGATAATGTTGGGAGCATTTGGAAGACGCTATTCCAGAAGGATTTGAGTGATTTGCATGTCCATAGTGTATGGAGCATTGATCCTATTTCTCCGCATTGTCTCCAACAGGAGGAGGAGTGTTGTGGATAATATAGTGAAAGTTTAACGGGTGTTAAGTACCATTGATGTAGTATTTTTAGGTACGATTCCCAATGAGAACTACATAGTGAGGCTCTATAGGTGATGGTGAAGGTTTTTTCCCAGAAGTGTGGAGGTATTGGCTGTAGGAGAGTTTTTCCCAGTTAATTAAGGCGGAAGATTGTAGGGTGAATAGTGAGTCTACTATTAGTGTGCAAAAGGTAGAAGTACCTTTACCTGGATATTTATTGTTCGTAAGCAGTGAGCTATTCTCAGGTAGGTGAGTAAGACGTGTTTTGCATGCAAGAACTGTGATATACAGTGTGTGTGCAGCATATGCAGCTAGCATTCTATTTAACCATGTTCACCATAGTTTTTCTCTCTTTAGTGTGGCAAAGGGTGCTACAGATCTGTCACAATCCTAGCAACACCCTATGGTATAAATAAAGTTGGTCAAAATGGCCAATGCCACCAAAAAGCCTGGTGAGTTGTATCAAGGTGTTGTCAGGCAAATTGTCACTGGACTTTTTTTGTGGCATTGGTGCAGTAAAGGCTTCTTTTTGCCAGCTCGACCATGCAGCTAATTTTTGTTTAAAGATCATCATATTGTGATCCTTCAAAACAACCACGCCATCTTTCTCCAGAGCAGCCTTTATTTCTCCTGAGGTTACCTGTGGGTTTTTCTTTGTATCCCGAACAATTCTTCTGGCAGTTGTGGCTTCAATTTTCTTGGTCTCTCTGACCTTGGCTTGGTATCAAGAGATCCCTGAATGTTCCACATCTTAATAAGAAATTGAACAGTACTGACTTGCATATTCAAGGCTTCGGATTCTTTTTGTATCCTTTTCAATCTTTATAAAGTTCCATTACTTTCCTACACAAGTCTTTTGACAGTTCTCTTCTGATCCCCTTGGCTCAGTATCTAGCTTGCTCAGTGCATCCACATAAGAGCTAACAAACTCATTGACTATTTATACACAGACACTAATTTTAATATGAATAACCACAAATGTGGGAAATTAACCTTTAATTGCCATTTTAACCTTTGTGTGTCATTGTGTTTGTCTGTACTGAGGCCTAACTTTCCAGGACTTGTAAACTTTTGATCAGGGCCATTTGGATGATTCCTGTTATTATTATTATTATAATTTCATATTTTCAATATCAATGCAAAAAGCTCACAATTTCTGCCAGGGTGTGCAACTGTTTGAATACAGCTGTTACTAAAGGCATTTTTTTTTTTGTTTCAGAAAGAGTTCAGAAGGATTAGAACACCTGACAGATTTTCTTTCTTGTCTGTACCCCACTAGGGAAATTCATCCTCCCTATTTGTCATATTTACTGTTATCATCAAAAGTGAAATGTAAAAAAATCCTAAATTGTGGGTCGTCCCCTATACAGGAAAAGAGGGGAAATCTTCCAATTGGGACACTAATTCTGGTGACCCTCCTTTACTCTATCCAAAATGAAAAAATACCTTTAGTTTAAACCTAATTCCTCAGACCTAACCTTCTTTATCATAGCATGAAAGGAAAGAATTGTCAGAAATAACCATAGCAGTCCATTTATTCTTCCACGTGATGGAAAAATCAGATTGATTGATGTGACCCTTACAAATTGTAGGGTACAGGAACAAACTACTGAGGGGTTATATGGGATAATGGAAAATGTTAACATTTGTATGTAGATAATATTTATTAGACTATGTAGCCTTCTACTACAGCAACTGTTCAAAAGCCATGTCGCTGATCAAGTGGTTTTTCTGCCTCAACCTGTTTTACCCTGGAAGGTTTTCTAAAATGTTTACTCATTGTTGTGTACTGAACAGTTTGCTATTATAGAGCAAGGTTACAGTTATGATTCTATTGTCCTCTCTACATGAATCATGGCATAGTTGTGTTTTATTTACCATGTGATTTAGTATGAGCATCATGAGACCTTGGAGGGGTAATATCAGAAAAACATTCTGAATAACATTTTCTATTCAGCCTCACACAAAAAACAATATGTGCAAAGCTATATACTTATCTATACACTATTGTGTCAGATCAAAGATCTTGCATACAAAGAGATTTGCCAGTAAGGCTTGTATTCCTATATGAGATGTGTAACATAAATATGTAAACAAACTCTATCCATTTGCTGCAGATATACATTCATACAAACACACAAACATGCTTACCCCCCCCCCCCCAAGATACACACTAATATTACTATATAAATTAATACAGTGAAATTACAGCCAAAACATGACACATTTAGTTAACTGCTTCCCTCATTGTAAAATGATGGCAGGGCTGCTGTTCTGGGAGGACCTCATATATCATCCTCCCCAGAACATGCCTCCCTGTAGGGCTGCACTCCGGTGCAATCTGTCACCCGCTGTGTCCACCTGACTCAATGGGTGACTGATCAGTGTACTGGCATGCTGCTGGTATCATGTGATCGCTGTGACCAATCACAGCAGATCACATGACACTTGTAAACAATGAATGGCTTCCTTTCAAGTCATTCATTATGTGCAATTGTGATTGGCCACAGTGATCACATGGTGCAGACAGGCCAATCACAGCCCATCTGTACCATATGATTAGCTTTAGCCAATCACAGCTAATCACAACAATACACACTTTCATTCAGTGAAGATATTTGCTTATAGCAGTGAAATTCACATGTTTTTGGAAAGCAAAGAAAGAAAACAAAAATTTATTTTTCTTTTCTTTTTTTCTTTTTCAAAACCCTGTGACAAAAATGATATTTATAAAATACTCACCATGACTCTTATCAAATTCGTTGGGGTGTCTACTTTCTAAAAAGGGGTCATTTGGGGGGTGGGGGGTGTTTGTGGTATCCTGGCATTTTAGGGCCTCTGAAACCGTGATAGGTAGTGGGTGATATGGGGAAATATGCCATTTGAAAGCCTGGAGGTGGTCATTGGATTTTGGGGGCCTGTATGTAGCTAGGCTGCCAAAAAGTCTCTCACATGTGGTATCCCCATACTCAGCAGAAGTAGAAGAATGTGTTTTGGGTTGTTATTCCACATATACCCATGGCATGCATTAGCAATATATCATTAAAGTGACAAGCTTGTGTAAAAAGAAAAAAATGTCAATTTCAAAAATTTGGACTCAGTATGCCTCTCTGCAAAATCCTTGGGGTGTCTACTTTCCAAAAAGGGGTCATTTGTGGGGGGGTGGGGGGGTTGTGTACTGCCCTGGCATTTTAGCACCTCAAGAAATGTGATAGGCAGTCAGAAAGTAAAAGCTGTGTAAATTCCAATATATATATATTCCATAGTTTGTAGATGCTATAACTTTCACACAAACCAATTAATATACATGTAGTGAGATTTTTTTTTTTAAGACATGAAGCAGAATACATTTTGGCTTAAATTTATGATTCGGTCTTTTATTGCTTGTAGCCCAAAAAGTAAAAACCGCAGAGGTGATCAAATACCACCAAAAGAAAGCTATGTTTGTGTGAAAAAAAGGGATTCATTTTTTGTTTGGATACAGCACTTCACGACTGCGCATTACCAGTTGAAAAAGTGCAGTGCCGAAAAGCAAAAAATGGCCTGGTCATGAAGGGGGGTAGATCCTCTGGAGGACAAGTGGTTAAATACTACCAAAAGAAAGCTCTATCTGTCTAAAAATAAATTCTAAAAATTTTGTGATCGTTCATTTGTCATTTAAAGCGCGACAGCGCTGAAAATTGAAAATTGGCCTGGGCAGGAAGGGGTTGAAAGTGTTCAGTATTGAAGTGGTTACCAGAGTGGAGAAGGGTGTGTACTTTTGTCAGTCAGACTATTATTGCTGTTCATGTGCCCATCCAACGGTCTCTAACAATGTAGTCAGCAAAACAACCAAAACTGAAAATTCAAACTGTATGTTTGTATAACTTAACAGGAGGAAACATAAATTAATTTCCTTTATTACACTATCATTTTGAGACACAGGAATAATATATTGTTTATTACCAGCAGAATACCTCATTTATTGTCCTCCCACATAGTACCCATATCTAGTCATAAATATAAGTAAACGGTAAGAAAAATATCATGCGCTTTGGAGGGAATTTACTTAGACTGGAACAGTATAAACTTGAAGCAGCAATACATAGCAACCAATCAGCTCCTAGCTTTTATTTTCAAAGCTTAATTTAACAAGCTAAAGATTGTTAGATAATGAGTTTATACAAAATCTCCACTAATTGAATAATTAATAATATAATTAGAAATATATTGTAGTTAGATGGGAATATATTTTAATCATTGAGTGTATTTCAACATTATACCACTCCTAGCTTCCCAGTTAGTGGTATTGTAAACATTTTTCAACTTTAACTCCTTCCCGCCTGACCTATTGTAAAATGACGGCCGAGCGGCTGTGTCTACTGGACACAATGACAGATCACTACACCAGCCTGCTGCCAGTGTCATGTGATCACTGTGATCCAATAACAGTTGTAAACAATGAATGGCTTTCTTTCATGCCATTCATTGCTTACAACTGTGCTTCTAGCTGTGATTGGTCACAGTGATCACATGTACTGACTGGACCAATCACAGCCCATCTGTAGCATGTGATCAGCTGTGGCCAATTACAGCTGATCACAACAAAAACTACTGAATGAGTCCGTTTCATTCAGTAAAAATGCTTGCTTATACCAATGAAATTCATTGGTATAAGCAATCATAATGTGTAAAAAATAAAAAATCCTGATCATTTGCCCAGAGTAGTACAATGTTACAATGGTAACATTGTATTGCTCTGGTAACAGGAGTAGAAAGAAACATCATAAAAAAAGTAATACAAAATAAACAAATTTTGAGATAATTATTAATTTTATTTTTTTACATACTGTCACCAGTCAGTGTCCTTGATCACTGCCACACCAGTTATATGTGCTGTACTGCATTGGTGACAGTATGTGAAAAAAAATTGTGAAATTTCTTTTCATCTCTTCATTTTCCACAAAATTATGACAAAAAAATGACAGCTTCAAAAAACCCACCATGCCTCTTACTAAATACCTCAGACTGTCTACTTTCTGAAATGTGGTCATTTGGGGGGTATTTGTACTTTCCTGGCATTTTTGGTTCTCAAGAAATGAGATCGGCCATCAGTACATCAGGATTTATCCATTTTTAGATATATACCATAGTTTGTGGACTCTATAACTTTCCTACTAACCAAATAATAAACCCTGTTTTGGGTTATTTTCAGATGTATACTGACGATGGAACTACCTCTTTTGTGTAAGAACTCTCAGATCTAACTGTGTATATATAAATACTCATATAGTGATTGGAGTCTACTCACACATACACTTAACCTAGATTACAAGATATAAATGGGATTGGTTACTATGCGTGGTTTTTTATTTGTTTTTAATTTAAAAAAAGTCCCACAATGTACATCCATTGTCAGTCACATTATCCATCTATGAAGAACAATGTCAGTAATAAAGAATTTAATTCAATGACCCACCCTCATGTCTTATACCAGCTATTGCTTGCTACGAATGACTCCTGGCAAACCCCAACTGACAACTGAATGGCTGGTGGGGTTAACACATTAGTTGTAATATATCAAGGTCACCAACTCACTAAGAATCAGAGATTTTATATATTTTATTGGCCTTTCCCTCCCGTGTAGTACACAAACAGCAGTGGCACACTTCTATTACATTATTCTGCCTCACTATCTGCTCTGACCTGCCAAAATAATACACTATTTCTCCATTAACCTCCCTGGCGGTATGATTATGTGAGGAATTTTGTACCAAAAACGGTACCATTTTTTTGCATGGAAATTTGGTGTTATATGTATTGTAGGCCTGCAATTCTTAGTAATTACTTAATAAATACTCATAAAAAATAATAATATAATAATAATAAATTTAGTTCAATAATATAATCAAACCAAAAACACTGAAATTTGAAATATAGCGCCAAGTTCGCACATCACTGAGCAAAGTCGCAAAATCGTTTTCAGTGTCTGATGACGAATTTCCCCCATGAATCATTATCACTCAATTCTGCAAGTAGTTCTGATTTACTATCGCTGTTCTCTAGCCAGTCTAAAACCGATTTTGACCTAAAGGGACGCTTTTTGGACGTCGTGGACTTTTCTAAGTTTCCAGGCAGAAAGAACAGTCAAAATGCAGGCAGGGCACAGGACAAAGCAGTAGGGACAAAATGTATGTGAAATGCTTTGATACAGGAATGTTTTGCTATGAAATAATCGTTTTAAAAAAAATGTCATTTTTTTTAAATTTTCAAATTTGCCGCCGGTTCTGGCGCCCGTACGTCCCGACGTCACAGGGACCGGAACACGGAAGCCAGATGCCGGCATCGGCTGGAGGAGATGGCCGGGGACGCTGCAGGGGACACATCGCGAGAGCGAAGGACAAGGTAAGCGCTGTAGGGAATCCCTGTGCAACGCCGCATGGTAAGCCCGAGTGTAGCTCGGGGTTACCGCTTTTGGTACAGAAACTTTACTCCGAGCTACACTCGCGAATACCGCCATAGAGGTTAAAGAACTGCCAGGGGCATGACACAAGTAGAGTCACAGTTTAGTAGAATTAGATTACAAAGAGTGAAAAGATTTTGAATTAAAATATCCTCTGATGCTACTATCCTCTAAACAACATTTAGGAGATATATAAAAAAAGGAAGAGACATTGGAGTTAATTTACTAACACTGGACAATGCACAATCTGGTGCAGCTATGCATGGCATCCAATCAAGTTCTAACCAGCTTGTTCAATTAAGTTTTAAAAAAAAAAAAGAAAAACAACTGGAAGCTGATCAGTTTCTATGCAGAGCTGCACCAGACAACAATTCGTGTCTAAAGACTTATGTCAATACATTTCCTCCCTTTAAGATTGTAATCTCTAATGAGCAGGGCCCTCTGTTTCCTCTGTTGAATTCAATTATAACTGTACTATCTGCCTTCAATTTGTAAACTGCTTCGCAAACTGTTGGCACTATATAAACACTGTATAATAATAATAACAATAATAATCATTTTGAATTCTGCTTCTTCAGGACAATGTTGCAAAGCAGATTTCACAAGATAGTTTTTCAATGGCCTCAACATTTATGTGAAATAAATATACATAACATTATACAAATAATACAATAATCACCTCATTATAGTCGTGGTACAGTTTTAAAAAATATGAATAATGCACACGTTATATATGTATTCTCAAATATAAATAAATGTATTCATTAAAAAAATAAATTATATAATATTAAAAAAAATTTTAAAAAATGAAAGAGGGAGAAAGAGAAATTAGAGAACTTTATCATTTTACATAGCAGATAATGCGGGAGGCAGGGAGTTGGCATATTTAATATATAAATACTAAATGAAAATAAATTGTTCACAAAAGCATTTTATAAATTAAAAGCCAATCTGAAATGTTTTGTGGAGAATCTTAGGGTTCAGGTTCTGGACTAAGTATATTGCTGTGTCCACTGGTTCACTGCCAGGGTATACAGCTGATTACAAGACTTCTGCTTCAGCTATGGTGGCTGCTGCTTTATGCTTCAAAGAAAGTTTTTCTAAGGATGCTTTCTAGGAGGGCTTTCTGCTTTTCCATTTAATCCTCCTGCTGCGTAATAGTGATTTCTACCTTTCCATTGATGCTTCTTGAGCTGCCTGTTCAGACTCATGTTGTACCCTCTCAGCTTCTAACTATGCTTTCTCTTTTTAATTTGAACTTCTAGGAATGCCTCTCGCTGCACTTGACTGCTGTATAGCCGTGTAACACCCTGCCGTTATACTGCTTGCAGGATATTAAATGGACGCATGATGGCAGTGACCTGCAGTCCAATTGTACATACCCTGTTACAAAGCTTTGTGGGATTCGTAGGCTGACTGCAAGACTTTACTGTTTGACATCTGGCTAACAAACTACATTTCCCAGAGGAGCTGGCGTATGGGTGGAGGCAGAAGCCCGAGAAACTGGGACAGGAAGTGAGGGGTGAGAGCTGGAGAACAGGTGTGGAGAAGAACACCAAGGGGGACACCAGAGGACTGGGCCAGGATAGGCTGCAGAGAGAGAGAGAGAGAGGAAGGGAGACGGAGGAGTTGCTGACTGCTGACACTGCTGATGAGTCTGGTGAGCTATCCTGTGGGCCAGAGCTCAAGAGTGCTGCTGTCTGGAGTGATCGCTGAAGGAAGAACCGCAGGAACACTGGGGGCCCCCATCTGCAGAGAGACCTTCAACTACCTGACTGATGCTACGGATCGGGTGAGAGAGTTCCATTCTCAAGCCATTCAAGTTGCGAATGACATTGCTCAAGTCTGCTGTTTCCTGCCTAGTTTAACCACTAGCCTACAGGGCACTTATAGCCCCTTCCTGCCCAGGCCAATTTCCAGCTTTCAGCGCTCTTGCACTTTGAATGACAATTGCGCGGTCATGCAACATTGTACCCATATGAAATTTTTATCATCTTTTTGTGACAGATAGAGCTTTATTTTGGTGGTATTTAATCAAACTGAAAATTTTGAAAAAAAAAGTTTTTTTTCTTAGTTTTTGTTAAAGTGATTTTTCTCCTTCACTGATGTGCGCTAATGAGTCTGTAGTGATGGGCACTGATAGGTGGCACTGATGGGCACTGATGAGGAGGCACTAGTAAGTGGAACTGATGGGCATTGACAGGCATCACTGATGGGCACTGAAAGGCAGCACTCATATATGGCACTGATAGGCGGCACTGTTAGGTGGCACTGACTGGCACTGTTAGGCGGCAATGATAGGCAGCACTGACGGGCACTGATAGGCGGCACTTATGCACACTGATAGGCAGCACTGACTGGCACTGATAGGTGGCACTGATTGGAAGCACTGATAGGTGGCACTGACTGGCATTGATAGGTGGCACTGACGGGTGACACTGAAAGGCAGCTCAGATGGGCACTGATATGTGACATTGATGTGGCACTGATGAGCACTAAAATGTGGCACTATTGTGGCACTGGCAGGTGGCATGGATGAGCACTGAGAGCTGGCACTGATGGACACTGACAGGTGGCGCTGCTGGGGCTACACAGATCATCAGGGCACACTGATCATCAGTGCTCTGATGATCTGTGTACATGTCCCCTCCGAGGAATGCCGATTATCGGCTCTCCTCTCGAGCTGTCAGTGTGACAGCTCGTGGGCAGAGAAATGCCAATAACCAGCATTTCCCTGTTTACATGTGATCAGCTGTGATTGGGCACAACTGATCACATGACCGAGCCGACATCTTCGGCTCTTTCCGTGGATCTTTACTATACTTTGATGTCCCAAGAATGTATAGCACAAGACATCAAAACATATCTAAAGGAGTGCTGTTTCTTTTATTTTATATAGTACGGACCAGAAATTAATGTGCATCACATAAACAAATATATGGTAAATTAATATTTGAACCAGTCTTATTGTCCCTTCATAGTTTAAGAATGCACTATCAATAAAAAAAGAATAGTCAATCAAGTATTTAAACTATAAATGTTTCTTGTATTCTACATTCTTGATGTTCACCATGAACTATATAGAAGCACAGTGCTGTAATAGTTGATCATCAAAGATCTACTGTTCAGACTTTAACCCATCGAGGGTTCGGGAACAGGCGTCGTACATGTGGTTCCCCCAGGGACCGAACACAATTTGAAAGCTGCCTCCAAGTTGCAATACTTAGGGCCTTATACAGTTCCAATATTGTATTGTAATGTATGTATTTGTCCTCCCATATGCGGATGTGCATCTGCCCGAGGGGAGCATGGCACCCATGGTGTGATTCCCGGCATTCAACACAACTGCGCAGGCGCAATCGCATTATATGCACTAGCTGTTTGAGAAACATCCCCCCCATTCATGTGATCCTTAACAGTTCCTGATTGGGGCAGAGAAGAGTGCTCATTTGACCATCTCCCTATACATTTACATCAGCTCATGGGGGGAAACACAGATCGTGGGCACAGTCACAGATGGGGTGCTGCTTTTGTGTGAGTGCTGCGTTGATGGAGTGCTAAGACGCAGTTAAAAACAGCAGTTTAACTAAAGTAGGATAACTCAAGCAGTAGGAAGATACAACTGACAGACTGCAAACAAACACCCTTTGAAACATCTCTTACAAGTCTGAGTCCCACGCCGTGTACCTTTTAATATGTCCCCTCTACTCTTTCTTTTCATATTACTTTCCTGCGTTTCCAAAATCTCACTTCTTTACCCCTATGCTCCACCCCCAAACTTGTACATTTCACCCTCACTGCTACCATCTCCCTACTACTGCTCTCATCACCTCCTGCTGGTACTTCACTCTCCTACTGACCCAAACACCAGGACTGGAAGGCATGTGCACTCATGTACATCCCACTCCCATGTTACTTTCCTCACCCTTTTTCTTCTCCTAACCTCTGAGGATATCTCCCCAAACCCTGGTCCTCCAGTATTTCACCCCCACATAAGGCACCCTCTTTCTTCTGGGAATAGCCACAATCCCCTCAATTTAATATCAGTCCCCGTGCTCCCAAAAACCACCCTACCTTTTTCATGTGCGCTCTGGAATGCCCGCTCTGTCTGTAATAAGCTCACCTCTGTCCATGACCTTTTTGTCACCCGCTCCCTTAACCTACTAGCAATTACAGAAACCTGGCTCCAAGCAGCAGATTCTGCTTCTCCTGCAGCACTTTCCTATGGAGGCCTCATCTGGACCCACTCACCCAGACCCAGTGGTTGGATAGGTGGTGGAGTTGGTTTGCTTCTATCCCCACTGAGCACCTTTCAATTCCTCCATAACCCTCCCTCTCTATCCTTCTCTTCTGTCGAGACTCACTGCATCCGGCTGTTTTCTCCTATTTCTCTGAAGATTGCAGTGACCGGTGTCCTGCTTTCTTGATGATTTCTCCACCTGGCTACCCTACTTTCTCTCCTCTGAACTACCTACTATCATTCTCTGAGATTTTACCATCCCTATTAATGTCAACAACCCGGCTACATCCCAACTCTTCAACCTAAACACATCTTTTGCATTAGCACAATGTATACTGTCCTCCACTCACTCTGATGGGAATACATTAGACCTTGTTTTCTCCCATCTTTGCACTCCCTACAACCTCTCAAACACCCCCTTTCCTCTTTCTGATCACAATCTCATTACCTTCACAGTGTCCTCATCTTCAAACACTTATCCCTCCAAGCAGCGAACAATTACCCGCAGAAACCTTCACAACTTTAACCCTGCTCCTTTCCACTCTGCAACTGACCAACTCTATGACAGAATCTCTCCCCTGTCCTGCCCTGACCTGGCCACTGCTGTCTACAACAGTTCGCTTTCATCCCCATTAGACTCACTTGCTCCTCTAACAACACGAAGCATCAGGCCCCGACCGTTACAACCTTGGCAGACTGACGACACCAGAAATCTTAAATGACATAGTCGTGCGCTGGAGCGATTGTGGCATAAAGCCAAATCCCAGCAAGCATTCACCCTATATAAAGCTGCTTTCTTAACATACAATTCCTCCCTTCATGCTGCCAAACAAGCCTACTTTGTCACTCTTATTAATACCTTGTCATCCAGTCCTCTTCGTCTCTTCTCTACTTTGAACTCTCTACTTTCTGCACCTCCACCTCCACCCAGTACCTCACTCACTGCTCACAAGATTGCAAATCATTTCAAAAACAAGATTGACGCAATTAGTAGGGGCATCGCCACTGCACAGACATCCATCCCACTTAGCATACCTTATACTAAACCTCCCTCAACAATTTCCTCTTTTGACCTTGCTACTACTGAAGAGGTCACTAAGGTTTTCTCAGAAGTCTGTCTCAACACCTGCCCCCGGGATCCTGTCCCCTCCCAACTACTACGGTCACCCTCTTCTTCCATCCTATGCTCCCTCACTCACATCTTCAATCTTTCCCTCTCTACTGGTGCCTTCCCCTCCCCTCTAAAGCATGCGCACATCACTCCCATACTTAAAAAGCCCTCACTGGACCCCACCAACATGAACAACTTAAGACCCATCTCCCTGCTGCCATTTACCTCTAAACTCCTAGAAGGCTTAGTCTACAATCGCCTGAGCTCCCACCTCACCGACAACAACCTTCTTGACCCTTTACAGTTTGGCTTTCGCTCACTACACTCCACTGAAACTGCACTACTAAAACTCACTAATGATCTGCAAACAGCTAAAACCAATGGCCACTACTTTGTACTACTTGACCTCTCTGCAGCTTTTGATACGGTTGACCATCCCCTCCTCCTCAAAAAACTCCACTCTCTTGCCCTCAGAGACTTTGCTCTCTCCTGGTTCTCCTCCTACCTATCGCAGCTCTCCTTTAGCATTACCTATAACGCTGCCTCCTCCTCTTCACTCCCTCTTTCTGTAGGGGTCCCTCAAGGTTCTGTCCTTGGACCCCTTCTATTTTCCATCTACACCTCCTTCCTTGGTCATTTGATAAACTCCCATGGCTTTAAGTACCATCAATATGCTGATGACGCACACATCTATCTTTCTACCCCCCACCTCACACCTTCAGTCTCCTCTCGCATTACTAACCTACTAAGTGACATATCGGCATGGATGTCACTCCACTTCCTCAAACTCAGTCTTTCCAAAACTGAGCTCTTAGTATTCCCCCCAGCCCATGCCCCCTCCCCTGACTTCTCCATCAAGATCAATAACACAATCATCAGTCCCTCCCCTCATGCCAGGGTACTAGGTGTAATCCTAGACTCCCATCTGTCCTTTCACCCCCAAATCCAATCACTGTCCAAATCTTGTAGACTTCACCTCCACAACATCTCTAAGATACACCCGTTCCTAACCTCGGAAACCACTTAGGAACTTATTCACTCCCTTGTTATATCTCACCTTGACTATTGTAACTCCCTCCTCATTGGCCTACCGAATCGCAGGCTATCCCCTCTTCAGTCTATCATGAATGCTGCTGCCAGACTTATCCATCTTACTAACCGTTCTGTATCTGCCACCCCTCTCTGCCAATCCCTCCACTGGCTTCCCATTGCGCAACGGATAAAATTCAAAACATTAACAATAATGTATAAAGCCATTTATAACTCTGCCCCAAATTACATCAAAGATCTTGTCTCTAAATATCACCCAAACCGTACTCTCCGCTCCTCGCAAGAACTCCTGCTCTCTAGCTCCCTTGTCTTCTCCTTCCATGCTTGTCTCCAGGACTTTTCCAGGGCTTCTCTCATCCTATGGAACTCTCTACCCCAATTTATCAGACTATCACCTACTCTGCTCACTTTTAGGCAATCTCTGAAAACCTATCTCTTCAGGGAAACCTATCCTGCCCTCAGCTAATAATGGAATCTTCTACTCTTCCAACCAGTCCATCCCCCACAGTTACTACCTTTTGTACCACTAGCCCCTCCCTCCTAGATTGTAAGCTCCAAGGAGCAGGGCCCTCCTTTCCCTCTTGTATTGAACTGTATTATTGCTGTATTGTCTCCCGTTATATTGTAAAGCGCTGAGCAAACTGTTGGCGCTATATAAATCCTGTATAATAATAATAATAGCGTCACATCCGGCTCCAGGAAAATGGTTTCCGGAAATCGGGAGGGCGCTTTGTTGGAGACCGCCGCCAACACGGAAGAAATGGACCAATTTGGAGCATGAGGGGTGGAGTTTCGCCCTTCGCTCCATAGGGCTGCAAAAAGGGGCCCCCTGGCACCGTGCTTCTATATAGTTCATGGTGAACTTCAAGAATGTTAGTGACTACTTTGAATGCCTAGAACACAAGAAACTTTCATAGTTTAAATACTTAATTGACTATTCCTTTTTTATTGCTAGCACATTCTTAAACTATGGAGGGACAATAAGATTGGTTCAAATATTAATTTACCATATATTTGTTCATGTGATACACATTAATTTCTGGTCTGTACTATATAAAATAAAAGAAATAGCACTCCTTTGGATATGTTTTGATGTCTTGTGCTATATATTCTTGGGACATCAATGTATAGGACATCACAATAATTGATACGCTTTATCACTACAGTATTCTTCAATGTGCCACCTGTGGTTCCTGCATGTCAAGCGATGACCTCATCCTATATATGGGGGGGACTCATTCTCCAAAGCACAGCAAAGCATTTTCAGTTTGACCAATTTTGGTGGTATGTAAAATTTGTAATGTGGTTTCTCAATTCTTGGACCATAAACAATATATATACTAGTAATGGCTGTGATCAGCAACTTATAGCGGGACTGCGGTGGGCATTCTGGCACTGGGGGGGAACTGACTAGCTGCCACTGACATCCCCAGTGACACTAATACAGTGATCAGTGCTAGTAAAATGCACTTACACTGTACTAATGACACTTGGCAGGAAGGGGTTAACATCTGGGGTGATCAAAGGGTTAACTGTGCTGTGTGCTGTTTTACTATGTGGCCTTTGTGTGTTTTACTATTTAAGCATGCTGCTTTGTATTGCTGAGCAGAGCAATAAAAAGCAGCATGCTGGTGCCGACAGGGGAGAGATCTGTATTGTTTACATGCAGAACTCTCCCCTGTCAGCGTTCCTCGGCAGTCGCCGGGTGCCGGAGGGGAATCTCCAGCTGGGACTCGGTGATTGACAGCTATAGCCGCCAATGGTGGGGCAGGTAGAGTGGCACGCACATGCACGCCCCCTATCTGGAAATGATAAATCATGTATATATACGTGATTTTGCACAGCCTTGCTGCCCTGTAGCAGTAGTTTTGCTATAGGGCATTCAGGAAGAGGTTAATATATACTTTTTGTTTTTTTTGTTTTTTTACCAAAGACATGTAGCAGAATACATTTTGGCCTAAATTTATGAAGAAATTAGATTTTATTTGATTGGATATGTTTTATAATAGAAAATACAAAACATTGTTTTTTTTAATGTTTTGCCTTTTTTTTCCTTATATAATCTAAATCTATTTGTATGAAAATAAATTATATAAATTTCATTTGCGTACAGCGTTGCATCACTGTGCAATTGCCAGTTAAAGTAGAGCAATGCTGAATAGCAAAAAATGGCCTGGTCATGAAGGGGGTAAAGTCTTCTTGAACTTTGGTGGTTAATTTTGTTTGTACTATGTGCTTTCTAGCTTTACTGTTGAACATTAAATTGAAATGGGTGAGTTGCAGTCCTATATACCATTTTCACTGGACCTTTAAATACATCTGGTATTGTGGTTCTAGTCAGCAGTACTGTTTTCCTTAACCCTTTCATGCCTAAGAGTAAAACAAATCTTAAAGCCTAAGTAAAATTTTACAACTTTGACATGTATTAGTAAAACCGTACATATCGT
Organism: Staurois parvus; assembly: GCF_062004578.1. Classification (NCBI taxonomy): domain Eukaryota; kingdom Metazoa; phylum Chordata; class Amphibia; order Anura; family Ranidae; genus Staurois; species Staurois parvus. The sequence goes on from NW_028317886.1 coordinate 4,616,756, forward strand.
TACAACTACTTTGTACATCCAAGTGAATTATACCTTGTTTTTTTTAGGACAAATCGGGCTTTCATTTGGTGGTAAATGGTAATGGATATCTCCTGAATTTTTTTAATTATCAAAGGAAAACTGGCCCAAAATAGTAAACAAAAAATATTTTTTTTAGCTGTGTTTTTCTTGTTACTACCATAACCTACCACCAAAGAACAACCCAAAATAAATTTTCCAGCTCTTGATGATCGCAGCCATACCATATATGTGTATGTTATTTGTTGTTTGTACCCGTACTACAGCCCAGAAACAATAGTGCGCATTTTGTTTTTTTTGTACCTAAAACACACTGACATTAACTGACACTGATACCAATGAAAAATTAAATAAATCATGACCTTTGACAATGGCCTTTGAACCTGACCTTGATCCAAACACTAGCCCTAGCATTGAACTAGATCAAACTTGATCTAGGTATTTTTTCTTTATTTTTTTCTTTTATTTTTTAATAACTATTTATTTTTACAAACAGTTGTTTTTTTTTTCTCTCTGCAAGGGAAGAGAGAGAAATACAATGTATCTCTCTCCTCCATTCAGAGAGAAAAAAACTCAAGGGGGGCGGGCTTCACAGTGACTGATCACATTGATCATGTGACCCAGAATCGGGAGTCCCGTGTCCCAATCATTAGAACGGGACCTGAAGCTCTCAGTGACACCCGGTCTTTGTACTGGGAGCGCGCTGTGTGGCATGCTCTCATTGCAAAGACAGGTACGTAAATATGCAGCCTCATGGAAAAAAGGCCAGTTCTGTGAGGCCGCATATTTGTGTGATGTCGGCGTCAAGCGGTTAAGCTCAGCAAATAAAACAATAATAGAATTAATTCCAGAAAATAATCTGCAGATGGTTTATGAACACTTTCACTCATTTACAGAAACAATACATTTAATAATACTAATAATTCTTTTATTTACGGTTTACTGCACTTAAAAAGAATAGTGGTCTGCAGTAAGGTTATTACTACAGAGAAGGACTGAAGCACGGAAGCATGGAAAGAACTTGCTTAAAGATAAACGCTCCATTAAGTAAATATACTGTATGCATGCTCTCTATATGGTATGGATAAGTGAAAAGTATCGGTATGCAGTGTTGTAAACTTCCTTTGTTGAAATACTTGGTAAAGAACAAAGATCTCCATGTATTTAAATTCAATCTTGCTGTTATTTAAGATGATAGCATCTATATTTATGTGTCAGTTCCCCAAATGTATTCTTTTTTGTCATCTCTTCTAATAAAATATTCTGTTTTGGTATTTGATTCTCTTTTGGTATTTGATTTTTTATTAGAAAGCTCTGAAATGTAGGATGCATAATCATTATTATTTCGCCAATACTTGTGTGCATTTAAATGATGTGCAAACTGAAGCAGAAGTAATTACATTTCAGATGAACAGAGTATTAGAAGCATAGTTCATGCAGACATGGCATGCTGTCATGTAATCACTATAAATGAGTAGGGATGAGGGAATCTGCCTCATTTTTATTTGCAAAGGGAAGGTTGTTGGATACTAACGCCTTGTACACATGATGAGAATATCGGGTGAATGACTTTCCATTTTTTTTTGTATGCTAGTCTCATATTGAATATGAAGAGGTTACTAAAAATTACTAAAATTCTTGTAAAGCAGAATACAACTTCAGAAGTGATGTAATATATTATTGCAATTTAATGTATTCTTTCATTTCATCTTGGTCATTCAATATTTTATGGATGAATATTGTACTGATTAAGCAAAAATCGTTTGTTCTGTTATAGTACCAGAAAAATTTTGGTGCTTGTCTCTTCGGATAATATCCCATGAACTGTCATGATCGGCTCTAGAAACGAATGATCAAATGATCGGATGACCTCTTCAAAGGCGGTATTTTCCATCCAATTTTCTCATCATGTGTTTTAGACATTAGCAGCAAACCCCATTAAAATCTATAGGGATGAATCTTAATATTAAACTCTGGTCATTTTCAAAGCTAATAGAAAAGCTGTTGGCAAAAAGGCTTGGGGGAAAAAGGGGGGGGGGGGGGGTAGTCTGGGCCCTGCCATAAAACAAAACTTTGAGGAAGATATGGGAAAAGCACCAATCCTTTAAATTACATACTTGGGAGATGCCTTTATATGGTACATCACATATTTTGAATGTGTAATTGATTTTTTATCTTTCACATTTAGCTTGGCCTTAAATACAGAAGCATCATTCCAATCTGATTCATATAGACTTGATACAAATTCTTTTGAAGATAATTTTGGCTGCAACAATTGATTTTTTTTTTACTAGCGGTAATATGCCTGAACTGAACAATGGAAGCTTCAGACCCAACAGATCAAAAAGCCATAGGAAGGGGGGCGTGGCCAAGTTCCGGAGAAGATGGCCACACAGTGAAGGAGCTCTAGTCTGAACGGGCTCACCGGACAGAATTGCAGCCACACAGACCCTCGTTTTGCATTGCCACCTACACCCTGAGGTTGGGGCACAGCCAGACATGATCTCTAGAAAGAGAAAAGAGAGGGACAAATTGGGGAGGATGACGGATTTCTTCTCACAGCCGCAGGGCCTCTCTGAGCAAGATGGCGCCGGCAGCTCTACGAGTACATTACACAGGCATGATCTGGAGCAGGGATCATCTCCCAGATGGTCTAAGCAGCAAGGTAAAGGCTCCAGCTGCACTTCTCAGTCCCAGTCTTCATCCACAGCATCTAGCCCAGCAAAAGTGAAGCCTAAACTGCAGAATTATACTTCTGAAGAGGTGAGTGATTTAAACACCTCATTAGAAGACACAAGATAGTTACATGACTCCATCTTAGAATTTCCGACATCTAATCAACCAGTGATGGACACAATATTGAAGGATATGTTAGTGTCTTTGTGTAAAACTATTCACTCTGACATAATGTCCTTGGCACAGCAATTCAAATCAGAGTGTCCCACATTGAATCCAAGACGGGCGAATTCGCTTTCATCTTTAATGAGCTAGTGGATTCACACAATGCACAAGATGATGAGTTAATTGGGATAAAAGCAAAGTTGGCAGACCTAGAGGACAGGTCTAGACAAATAATATTAAAATAAGAGGGATTCCAGAGTCAATTAAACCATCTGAATTAAAAGGATTCTTCGCCTACACACTCCAGGAAGCACTTCCTGAAACAACCCCAGAAGAACTACTAATAGACCGTTTTCATAGGTTGCCCAAACCTAAGCATATCCTGGAACATCTACCAAGAGACACTATCACTAGAATCCATTTCTATCATATAAAAGAAAGATTGATGATGATCAAGAGAAGAAAAGATAATCTCCCTTCAAGTTTACAGGGACTTCTATTCTTTACAGATTTCTCAGCATACACTATGCAACAAAGGAGAAAACTATCAACAATCACAAAACCTCTCAACAACCATTGCATATTATACCGTTGGGCATACCCAGCGAAGCTGGTAATCACAAAAGATGACACCACTCATGCTGTTACATCTGTAAAGGTAGGCCTGAGGCTGTTGAGAGCTTGGAACATACTGGAACCTCATCTACTTAAGAAAGTCAACTCGCCAAACTCTTCTAAAGCCTCACATGCTGGATCTGATATAGAAGCAGGTTGACTGTGTGTTTTCTCACTCATACATTCACATATAATCCGGTGAGCCTTTTAAGATGTGGACATATTGTCTTTTCACCTCCAGGTATTTTGGTGGTATTACTCCACTCAGATTCTGATACGAATTGACAGTTTTTATTTGTTCAGAGCTCTGCACATTCTAAAGTTAGTGCAAGCTAAAGATTATTTTTTTGCCTCTGTTCGGTAATAGTGCTGTACAAATTTGGCATTTGTAGTTTTACATTCTATTGGATTTAGCAATATCCCTGACATATCTTAGGGTTCTATCCAGTGGGTGTCCTTCTCAGAGAAGCTGCGGGTAATACAATACCTCTCAACTCATTGCTTCAGGTTAATTTGCCTCCGTCTAGCATATCAACATGTCTTATTAAATTTCTTCTTCAATGTAAAGGGTCTGAATAACCCTGTTAAAAGAGGGCCGGTATGGAAGGAAGCTCGAAGATTAGAATGCAACATATTGTGTTTACAAGAGACACATTTTTCCTCTCAAAAGCCTCCAATATTTAAACATTGTGACTTCCCTTATATTTTCTGTTCAAATGCGAATAGGAAAAAAAGAGGAGTACTTATTGCAATGCGTGATATGGTTGTCTTTAAACAACTAGAAGTAATATATGATGATCTTGGCAAGTATATCATACTAATTTGTGAAATTAACAATATTGTGCATATACTAGTCAATGTCTATCTGCCGAATGTCAAAAAGATCAGGTCTCTCAATAAACTATGGAAAAAGGTTGAATCCCTCCGCAGGGGTCATGTGATCCTGTGCGGCGATTTCAATGCAATTGCAGATAGTGATATAGACTGCTCTACCCCATCAGGGCCTGGCTCATCTAGGGCCTCCCTGGCTGATTTTATTTCCAATTCAAATATGTTCGATGTGTGGAGGTGTCAGTATGCCTCAGAAAAAGATTACACATTTTTCTTCCATGCACATCATTCATATTCTAGGATAGACATGTTCCTGGGGGACAAATTTCTATTACAGAACATTGGCAAATATGAGAGCCATACTATGACATGGTCTTATCATCAATATCCATCTGCGTAGGGGAGATCCGTACTGAAACAAGGGCAACTAGATTCCCTGGTTTTAGTACTGTGAAATGATGAATGATATTTCAATACTATCTCACCCAATTTATAAAAAAGAAATTAATAGAGCGCTAAAGGAATTTTTTTAAATAAACACCCCTTCGGTGGTGGATCCCTTCATGCTGTGGAACTCACACAAGGCCTATTTGAGAGGTCTCTTTATTCAAATTAGCTCCAAGGTCAAGAGACAAAAAAAAAGCAGTTGAATGAGTTGTTAGAGACTAAAACAAATTTAGAGGCAGCAAACAAAACTCTATCTACTCAAAAGCTTAGAGACCAACTATTTACAGCTAGATAGAACTTACGAACTCTACTGATAAGTCAACATCATCGGCATATTAAGGTTTTAAAAGCCACCAACTACAGATATGGAAATAAAGTGGACAAGTTATTGGCCAATCAGGTTGAAGAAAAGGTTCACAGGCAAAAAATACCATTTCTTACTGGTCCCATGACGGGTTCTAAGGTTTACAATCCCAAAGAAATTACAAACTCATATAGTAACTATTATAGGAAATTATACAATTTAAAGGGTGATGTTTCTACTCCACAACCGACCCCGGAGGTTATAAATCAATTTTTAGATTTAATTTCTTTGCCTAAGTTGTCAGACGATTATCTAGATTTTATAAATTCACAGTTTACACTGTCTGAGGTTAGTACACTCATAAACCATTTGTCACATAACAAGTCGCCAGGCCCTGATGGATACGCTGCGGAATACTACAAAGGGTATCAGTCAGTTCTTATACCTCATATGATCCCAGTTTTCAATGCAGCGGTGTCTAAAGCTGAGTTTCCATCTGAAATGTTAGCAGCAATGATAGTTACCTTGCCTAAGCATGGGAAAATACCTATAACACCTCAAAACGTTAGGCCGATATCATTATTGAATGTAGACCTAAAAATCTATTCTAAATTGTTGGCAAACAGATTAGCTAAGAGCCTACCAACTTTGATACAAAAAGACCAGGTGGATTTTGTTGCAGGGCGACAGGCCCCAGATGCCACTAGGAGGATGCTGAATTTGATACATTTGGCGGACCGGAGGAATAGGCCTTTTCTGCCTCTAGCCTTGGATGCAGAGAAGGCCTTTGACAGGATTCAGTGGGGATTTTTATCAGCGGTGTTTAATAGATTTGGTATCCAGGGCTTTATGCATTCAGCGATAATAGCATTGTACTCCAATCCCTCAGCACATGTATTCATGGAAGGAATGTATTCAGAAAAGTTTGAAATAATTAATGGTACGCAGCAGGGGTGCACTCTTTTGCCGCTAATATTCGCCCTTCTCATGGAATCGTTGACAGAGAAAATTAGATCGCATCCACTTATTAAAGGATTCTCATCCAAAACTCGAAAGCACACTATTAAGTTGTTCACAGATGACGTGATTCTCACCCTGGAGGTCCCATTGATATCTCTCCTGGGGGTACATGATATCATAGAACAATTTAATAGAATCTCTTACTATAAAGTAAATGCTTCTAACTCCAATGTTTTAGGCCTACACATAGATTATCAGACACAATATCTCTTCGAAATTCAACTACCATTGGGCTGTTGAATCGATCCAATACCTAGGAATAACATTAACCCCACATTTTATGGACATGTATAAAACTAATTTTCTACCATTAGTTGTGGATATACAGAAAGAGATTTCCTGTCTGAAAAAAAATTATGTCTTGGTCAGGGAGAGTGGCAGCAAAATGTTGATATTACCCAAAATTCTTTATTATTTTAGAGCTATTCCAATTTACATTCCTCATTCCTTCCTAACTGCATGCAAAATATGCTCTCTAAATTTGTTTGGGCGGATAACAAGGTGAGGTGTTCACGAACAATCTAAATGAAAAGGAGATCAGTGGGAGGCATGGGATTCCCCATATTGAAAGACTATTATACAGTGTCTCTATTAGATCAGGCTAAATTTTGGTTCCTGCCATCACACTTAAAACACTGGAGTGCATTGGAGAATCACTGGGTTTCTCCCAATAATTTCCATAATTTACTAATGATTAGTAGAAACATATCTTCACGGCAGGTGGTGAGACACCTGTCCACTCTACAGGCATGGCGAGACTTTAATAAATTTGGTGGACCACACGATGAATGTAGAAAGGTCTCTATCCCTATAGAATCCTTAAAATTTCTAATATCAGATATTTCTTTCATGAAATGGATAGATAAAGGTTTGTAGAAACATATCTTCACGGCAGGTGGCGAGACACCCGTCCACTCTACAGACATGGCGAGACTTCAATAAATTTGCTGGACCACACGATGATTGTAGAAAGGTCTCTATCTTAAATTTATGAAGCTACTGGGCTGAAATATTTAAACTAATATCTAAAATAATAGGCTTTTTCATTACACCGTCAGTGGATTTAGCTATCCTAAGTATTAATATAGATCGAATCTTTACCAATCTTAGACTGGTTTGTTTACAAATATTGCATGCAGCTAGAGCGATAATTATGAGGAAATGGAAATCCAATGAATCCCCAAGCGTAAGAGAAGTTATTAATCAAGTCAAAGTTATTTACGAATATGAGAAAATTATGGCTTTTAGAGATGGTAAAATAAGTCACTTTGAAATACAGTGGAACACTAGGAATGTATATCAGTCTAGTCATTAAATTCTAACCGTGTTAAGTAATTCATGTCATGTTGTGTTTATCTCTATGCTAATTCTGACCTAGGCTTAACCATGGAGTTTGGCATATGCTGAAATATAACCTTTTTTGCTACCGTAAAATGGAAGTCATTGTATATTCCTGATAATCTCATTTTGCAAGACCCGATTTCTGTAAGGCCTATTACTTTGTACAACACTATTGTTACCGTGATTTGATTCACAATGTGTGTAAAGTTTTGTAAAAATCCAATAAAAAATACTTGGAAAAAAGCCATAGGAAGGTTTTCTAACAAAATATAACTTATGCTCTCAACTTCGTACAATTTGGCCATTGGCAAAGCAGTTTAGTAGTATAGTTGTGAGCTTCTGTTTTTTGCAGTACACTACATTGTTTACCCACATGCCGCCCAGCCACTGTAGAAATACGGTGGCAGGGTGGCACGGCTGGGCAAAAGCACATTTTAAAACGTGTGTTTTTAAAACAGGTAGGGGGCGCGCGCGAGGCGTGCCACCGCCCTACCTGTCCCACCGATCACAGCCGCGGATGTCAGTCGCCGGGTCACAGCCGGTCGTTACCGGCCATGTCCCGGCGATCGGCGGCAATCACTGACAGAGAGCAAAGCTGCAGTAGCTGTGCTTTCTGTCAGTTCCCTGACAGCTGCAGGACACGATGATTGGGACAGAAGAGTTTCTCTCTCCCAATCAGCGGTGTTCCCTGCAGTACACACCCCCGCCCCCTAGTAAAACACTCCCCTCACACAGTTAACCCTTTCCCTGAATAATAAACTTAACCCCTTCCTCCCCAGTGCCATTAGTACAGTGTCAGTGTTTTTTTTTTTTTTGCACTGATCACTGTATTGGTGTCACTGGGGATGTCAATGACCCCAAGTCAGTACCCCCCAATGTCAGAATGTCCCGCCATAAGTCGTTGATTGCCGCCATAAGTCGCTGATCGCCGCCATAAGTCACTGATCGCCGCTATTATTAGTATAAAAAAACCCTAAAAATCCCAGTATCTTTCCCGCCATTTGTAAACGCTATAACTTTCACGTAAACCAATTAATTTACACGTATTGAGTTTTTTTTTTAGCAAAAACATGTCGCAGAATGCATTTTGGCAGAAATTTATGACTAAATTTGATTTTTACATTTTTTTTTACTGGACATGTTTTATAGCAAAAAGTCCAAAATATTGTTTTTTTTCCTCAAAATTGTCAGCCTTTTTTTTTATAGCACAAAAAATAAAAACCACACAGGCGATCAAATACCACCGAAAGAAAGCTCAATTTGTGGGAAAAAAAGGATGTAAGTTTAATTTATGTACCATTTTGCATGACCACGCAATTGTCCGTTAAACTAGCGCAGCGCTGTATAGCAAAAAAAAATGGCGTAAATTGCAGTATCTATACCATAGTTTGTAGACGCTATAACTTTCACACAAAGCAATCAATATACACTTTTACCAAAAACATGTAGCAGAATACATTTTGGCCTAAATTTATAACCAACTTTGAGTTTACTATATATTTTTTATAGCTGAAAGTAAAAAATATTGTTTTTCTTCAAAATGTTTGGCCTTTTTTTGTTTATAGCGTGAAACATAAAAAGCGCACAGGTGATCAAATACCACCGAAAGAAAGCTCTATTTGTGTGAAAAAAAGGACGTAAATTTTGTTTGGGTGCATTACCGCGCAATTATCAGTTGAATTACTGCAGCGCCGAGTAGCAAAAAGAGGCCTGGTCATTAAGGGGGGTAAACCCTCTGGAGGTCAAGTGGTTAATACAGTGTCAAAACAGAGTGCATAAAAACACTTCAAAACCACAACCCGACATTCCTGGAACCTCCTCCCATTACTGTATTCCAAATTATCCCAAACAAATTCAAAATATAGACTTCAGGTATGTGCTTGGAGGAAACCAGCTTGTCTCAGGACAGTACGTGAGAACTTGTATAGGCACAAAGATACAAGGCAAATTTTATCTTACAATAAAGATGAGTGTAGTATTTGGGAGACAATAGCCACAATTATTGTTCAGTGGCTGGACAGTATGTAAGCAGACGGTTAGGCCACAGTATAAGAGGGGAGGATTATGGAGGTTTTATCTTGAAATAAACATTTGAGTGTATTATCTGAGAGACAATAGCTACAAATGTTGTACAGTGAATGGATGAAGAAAATTATTATTATTATTATACAGGATTTATATAGCGCCAACAGTTTGCACAGTGCTTTACAAAATGAGGGTAGACATTACAGTTACAATACAATTTGGCAAAAGAGGAAACAGAGAGCCCTGCTTGTTAGAACTTACAATCTAGGAGGAAGGGTTGAGTGATACACTAAAGTTAATAGCTGTGGGGGATGAGCTGATGGAGGAAATAAAAGGCAGTTTACTAGTTAGAAGCAGGATAGGCTTCTTTAAAGAGAGGTTTTCAGGGATCATCTAAAGGTAGATAGATTAGGAGATAGCCAGACAGATTGGGGTAGGGAGTTCCATAGGATGGGAGAAGCTCAGGACAAGTCCTGGAGGCGAGCATGTGAGGAGGTGACACGGGAACTAGAAAGCAGTAGGTCTTGGGAGGATCAAAAAGAGTGGTTTGGTTGATATTTTGAGACCAGGTTGCTGATGTAGCTGGGGGCAGAGTTGTGGATGGCTTTTTAAGTTGTTGTTAGTATTTTGAATTTTATTAGTTGGGTGAATGAAAGCCAGTGGAGGGATTGGCAGAGAGGGTAGCAGACACTGAATGGTTGATAAGGTGGATGAGCCTGGCAGCAGTATTCATGATGGACTGGAGGGGAGATAGCCTATGTAAAGGTAAGCCAATGAGGAGGGAGTTGCAGTAGTCAAGGCGAGAGATATCCAGGGAATGAATTAGGAGCTTTGTGGTATCATTGGTTTAAAAGGGGCATATTCTGGAGATGTTGCAGAGGTTGAGGAGGCATGATTTGGACAGGGATTGGATGTGGGCCTGAAAGAATAGTCAGAGTCCAGGGTTAACCCCAGCACCCTGGCATGCGGGGATGGGTTGATAGTGGTACTATTGATCCTTGGGGGAAAAGGCACATGGGGGAGGAAATATTATGAGCTCAGATTTGGATATACTGAGTTTTAGGAAGTGGTGTGACATCCAGTATGATATGTCTGTTAGTAAATCGGTGATACGTGAGGAAACTGATGGGGTGAGCTAAGGAGTAGAGACATACATTTGTGTGTCATCAGCATAGAAATGGCATTGGAAACCATGGGAAGCTATCAGCTGACCCAAGGAAGAAGTGTAGATCCAAAATAAGAGAGGTCCAAGGACAGAACCTTGGGGGACCCCTACATTAAGAGGAGTAGGAGAGGAGGAAGTAGAGATGTAAGTGATAGTGAAGGTGCGGTGAGATAGGTAAGATTCAGACCAACTGAAAATACAGTCACCAAGGCCAAGTAAATAGAGTTTTTTGAGGAGGAGGGGGTGGTCAGTTGTGTCAAAGGCAGTGGAGATGTCGAAGAATAAGAGTATGGAATAGTTTATTTTAGGTTTTAGCAGTTAGCAAGTCACTTGTGAGCTTTAGGAGAGCAGTTTCTTTGGAGTGTTGTGGGTGAAATCCAGACTGAAGGGGATCAAGAAGGTTATTCTCAATAAGGTGGCAGCTGTCAGGAATGGACTGGCCAGCAATAGTGGGACTCAGCTGCCTTATGAGCTGCAGTACCAGGGCTGGCCAGCGGGTGCTCCCAGCAATCAGAGACTCAACCTTGCAGCCAGTCAAACACCTGGAACTAATTATACTGGTGTATTTAAGGGACATTCAGACCTGCAGACTCTGCCTTGGTGTTGTGTTTCTCTTGGGCCCTGTATCCTGTTCCTGCTCTCTGTTCCTGTCTGATTCTCTGCTGACCCTGCTCTGATCCCTGGCTTGTCTGACCATTCTCCTCTGCCTGACCCTCTGTACCACGCTGCCCGCTACCTGCTGAACCTGGCCTGTGACCCCGACCATTCTCCGCTTGCTCCCCCTGTACCTACCTGCCCGACTGATATTGACCCGGCCTGCCTGATGACGCTTGCATTGTATGTACTGTTATCTGTGGGTGGTTGGTTGGTTGGTTTGTTTGCACTGTGTTATGTTTTAGTATTGCACTGCATTTATGTTTGTATGGTTAGTGTTAATAAATTACATTGTTTATAACATATCTGAAGTCTGCGTTTCCCTGCGTCAGTCACACACCTCTGGTCATACCCGGGAGCCCTGACAGCAGCTCAGCCGGTTGTAGACTAGATGTTCAAGGGAGTAAGGAAATGGGTCTTAGGTTGCTAAGATTGGTGGGGTCCAGTGAGGCCTTTTTAAGTATGGGAGTGACTAGCGCATGTTTTAGAGAGTTGGGGAAGATGCCAGTACAAAGGGAGAGATTGAAGATATGAGTTAAAGAGTGAAGGATAGAGCCGGAGGGTGACTGTAGTATTTGCGAGGGAACAGGGTCCAGGGGACAAGTGGTTAGGTGGGCTTTAGAAAAAAGTTTACCAACCTCCTCTATAGTAGCTGGGTTAAACAAGGGAAGTATAGAGTGTGCAGGTGGACAAGGAGTGTAGGGAGATATCTGTACAGTGGAGATCTCATCACCAATTGTATCAATCTTATTTTTGAAGTGATTGGCAATCTCCTGGGCAGTGAGTGAGTAAGTGGGTGGAGGTAAAGAAGAACCAAGTAGAGCGTGAAAGATAGAAAATAATTGATGGGGATTGTGTGAGAGGGTGTTAATGAGAGTGATAAAATAGGTCTGTTTGACAGTGTGGAGAACGGAGTTGTATTTTTGAAAGGAAGATTTATATTGGTCAAAGTCTTGCTGGGTCTTAATCTTATTTCATAAACACTCAAGAGCATGGCTATGTTTTATGAGGCATCTGGTATTGTCTGTTTCCAGGGCTGTAGTGGTCAGGGCCTAATTCTGTGTTTAGTGAGGGGGGCCAATGTGTCCATGGTGAATGACAGTGAACTGTTGTGGACAGAAGTGGCCAGGTTGGGGCAAGACAGGGTTGAGATTTTGTCATAGAGACAATCTGTTGTCGAAAAAATAAGAGAAGGGTTAAGATAACGAAGGTTTCTACGGGTAACTGGCAGTTGGAAAACAAGGAGGAGGAAGCAAAGGAGAGAATGGAGCTAATAAGGGAGTGATCAGAGAGAGGAAAAGGAAAGTTGGTGAGGTTTCCAGGAGTGCATAGGTAGGAGAATGCAAGGTCGAGGCAGTTACCATTAGAGTGAGTAGAAGCATGTGTCCATTGTTGTAGGTCAAAAAAAGTGGTCAGGCTCAGAAGTTTACAGGTAGCAGGAATGTTAAGATTAACAGGGATGTTGAAGTCACCAACAATGTGGGAATTTCAGAAGAGAGAAAGTAAGGCAGCTAGGCAGAGAAGTCATCAAGGAAGCTAGATACCGGTCAAGGAGGACGATAGATCGCAGCAATTCTTAAAGAAACTGGAGAGAATAGACATATAGAGTGAATTTCAAATGAGGAGAGGGACAGAGAGGGAAGTGAATGAAGGACCTGAAAAGTGCTTTGAGGGGATAGGAGGATTCCAACTCCCCCTCATTTTCGTCCACTAGGCCTGGGAGAGTGAGTCGAGAAGAGACCACCATGGGAGAGGGCAGCAGGAGAGGGAAAGTAAGATTCATGAAGCCATGTATCCATAATTGCAAGAAGGTTAAAGGAGTTTGTGATAAAAAGGTAATGGACAGAGGTGAGTTTGTTACAGACAGAGCAGGCATTCCAAAGGGCACAGGAAAAGGGGAGGCTGGTTCTAGGAAAAAGAGGAATAGTAACCAGATTGTGTGGATTGCGGCTGCTGTTAGAGGATAGGGGGTGCCGGGTGTGTTGGCCTAAGGAAAAAGTTGTCGGCCCAGGATTTTGGGATATGTCTCCAGATGTTAGGAGAAGCAGAAGGGTGAGAGAGGTAATATGGGAGTATGCCTTATATGGAGGAACAAGTCCCAGTGTCCTGGAGGTTTTATTAGTATGTGGGTTCAGAATTAGCAGGAAATATAGGCAGGTTGGTAAAGTCACAATGTAAGAAGCAGCGATGAGGCAGATTTTAAGTAAAAATAAACATTAGCATGCATTAATTAAGGGACAACTGCCACAAATATTGCACAGTGACTGGACAGTGTGTAAGCAACTTGGAAAGGCTGTAATGTAAAAGGGAGAGATGAGGTGTGTTCTATCTAGAACTAAACATCAGAGTGTAATATCTGAGAGACAAACACGACAAATAGTGTTTATTTGCTGGACAATATGTAAGCAGCTTGTTTAGACCACAATGTAAGAAAGAGATGAGGCAAGTTGTATTATGAAACAAATATTATAGTGTATTATCTCAGTGAAAATAACCACAAGTGTTTTTGAGTACTACAGCTCCAGAATAGGCTGCAAACTTCGAGGCATGATGCAGGATTTATCCAGCAGCAAATATTGTTAATTTGGCAGCTAAAGCATAGCTGCAAAAACATTGTATGGAAGCTTTACACTGCCAGAGCACCTTAATAGACCTAGAAAGGTGACAGGTACCAATTATTTTTTTTTCTTTGAGCTGGATGAAAAAAGTTAAAGGATGATATGATCAGCAACAGGAATTTTAAGTCAATAATAATTCAAGACTGGTTAATTGTAATGATAATGCGCCAGTACATACTGTCAGGGAACAGGCAGATTCATAGCAAAACCTCCTGCTATGCTGAAAGCCCTCTTAGACAGCACACTGGCTGCAGGGCAAGCTAGGAGCTCCAGTACATAGTTAAGCAATCAGTAATCCAGATGGTCCTCAATTCTGAGATTGTTCGCATCAGCCTTGGAACTAAAGTTGAAAGCAATCACGTGCTTTAGTCACCACATTTGAGAGGAACCTGCAGCCTGGAATGGCTGCTGTGGTGTAAAACACTGTAAAAGTTATAATATATAGAAAGGTGCAGCGCTAAAAATGACAATAACAGGGAATCAATAAAATCAATATATGATAATTATAAATAATGATATAAATAGTCCCAATAAAAATAAGATAAAATAAGTAAAAGTGACTCTTGTTCTCTGGTAACTCTGGATCCGGTAAATATTAAATATGCCTTATATAATTATTCCAGATGTCATCAGCACGGAGAGGGGTCAGGAACTATGATGTTTTCCCTCTAAAGGGTGGTGGGTCATCAGACAGGATCCTTTTAAGGAATATTTACAGGTGATCCTCGTCCTTCAGGGTTCCCCTTTAAGGTGCCTGGTAATGCTCCCTAGATTTGTAGGTATCCACTAGGCTGCAGAGAAGAGCTTCGTGAGCACAGATATCTAAGAGATGGCCGGAGCAATGTGACTTTTCTCATCAGCAATTAGAGCAGTCTTGTTACTTCTATCAGTGTCCAGTAGAGCACATGTTAAAGTTTGTAGGGGGCCCCGTGGTTAAAGGGGGCTTCCAGATTCTGATAAGTACCACCTACAACCACCGGGACAGTGTTGTGTTAAAGAGACCCTTTTCCCTTGTCTTCATCAAGACGGGGACAAGGTGCTTTGGGGGGGGGGCGACAATGTGATTTTGAGGGGGAGCCCCTCTCCTCCAAAGCACCCCACCATGTTGAGGTATGTGGCCTGGTATGGTTCAGGAGGGAGAATGCTTGCTCATCTCCCCTTTCCTGGCCTGTCATGATCAGATAAGGGTCTAGTATGGTTTTTCTTTTTGGGGGGGACCCCCACCCCATATTTTTAAAATTTTGGGGAATCCCGTTGATAGCATATGAGTCATGATTGTTAAGGAGGTGGCAGCCACCTGCTCCTTCACAACCAGCTATTCACAATGAATCCAAATGAAACAAGTGCATTTGTTAATTTCATGATAACTTTTTTTGGATTCATTGACATTCATTACTGTATCCATTTGGAAATTCAGATACATCCTAATCTCTGAAATGTATTTGTCCAAAAAAAGAAATGAAATGCACATGTCTAAGAGTGAGACTTATCTCATTTGCTGGTACATTTACCATAGCTTTTATACTGCAGGCACAAGCTGCATATCACAATGGTTCTGTTCTGTTGGCAGCAGATGTGTTAAAAAAAGTCCCACACTGTGGAGCTCTGTGGATAGGCCTTTTGGATAGCAGCTGCTACCTCTAATTCTCTCTAAACTGCCTCTTGACAAAATCTCACATTTCTGTTCTGCCTCTCCCTCAGAACTCTCCTCCTCTCCATTTTGGGGTACCCATGGACAGCCTGCCACTGCATCATCTACCCTCTTTTCATCACAGCAGTCCACTCTGGCTGCTGGAACATCACTGTCTTTTGCTGCTCCCTTCCTGATGTCCTTTCCCTCTGTGGCCCTGGCACTATCTTTCTTCAAATCAGAGATCCTGTGATTAAATAATTCCACCTAATCTTCATTGACAGTTTGCATGGTAGGTTGGGATTATCAAAAGATGAGAAGGATGAAGAGGACACATTATTAGCAGCTGCAGAAAACATGCAGCTTTGCCTCTGAGAGGAGGAAGATAAGGAAAAAATGTTGAATGTAAGTTCGACTCGAACATGGGCCATTCAAGTGTCCACTGACCACACAAACGGCAAGGGCGTCTGGTGGGCTGTTCACCTTCCATGCCCTACAATGCACTGCACCCTGACAGTGCAGTGTGATTGGCCAAAACAATGCACCTGACCACAGGTGAAATGCTTTGGCCAATCACAGAGCATGATGACGTCACAAGGGGGAGGGCGGAGGAGCTCGCTCGTCCCCCCTCTTTCCTGACCTGCCAGGTTGCATGTACGGATAAGGATCTGGTATGGATTTTGGGGGGGGCCCCCATGCCATTTTTTTAAATTTTGGCATGTGGGTTCCCCTCAAAATCCATACCAGACCTGAAGGGCTTGGTATGAATGGGGGGAACCCCATGCTGTTTTTTAAAAATGTTTTAATTGTCGAAAAATGCTGACAATTCTTTTGACATTCAGCTGTCAGCGGGGAACCCTGCTGACAGCTGAAACATTAACGAATGTTTCACTAGTAAACTACTGCATGACTTAATAATATAACTCATGCAGTATTTTAGTTTGCTGAGCAGTATCTTACTGCATACTCAGATGCAGTAAAATACCACTCAATAAATTGTTCCTGTTTGAAGTTCGCGGTTGAACTTTCTGTAGGTTTGAATGTTTGACCGTGAACCAAAAAGGGGGGTGTTCAACCCATCTCTACTTCTCAGCCTCTACTACTTCTGTGTGTAGAACATCTACCTCTTCCTTTAGCATGCCAGACTTTTTTATAATAAATGGGATTGCCAAAATTTAATGGCAACTATGGCAATAAGGGGATTAAATATGTGGTGCTTTGGGGTACAATACTTTAAAAAACAAGAAAAGAACAAAAAAAAAAAACCACTAGCCCTTTACTCTTCCAGAGTCTATGGTTACTTTTTTATGTGGAGTTAAAAAACTGGAGTGGAAAGCAGGAGATTATAACAGGAGTCTACAAACCTGTAAGTAACAACTGATTTTTCCTATTAATATTGTAACTGGGTGCTAGCAGGGTTCAAGGTTTTGTGCAGCGCACAGTGTGCCGCATGTATGTAACAATGGAGCAACAGCTCCAGGATGGATACCGCTGTGACAGATGTGAGTGGGTTGTCCTTCTTTGTGTTAGAGATCTAGAGGAGCAAGTTGCAACACTGGGCAGAACCAACAACCTTGAAAGGGGTCTTCTGCTCTCTGAGCAGGTAGCTAATGGGATTGATGTGGAGGGCGGAGGGGCTAAACAGGATTATCAGGTAGGAAGATGGGTTACTGTAATGAGAGGGAGTGGTAGGGTCTCACAGAAAAGATAGGCTGGCCCTGGGTTTGTGCACCCAAACAGATTTACCAAGTTGGGTGAAGATGTGGGGGTGTCAAGCTCAGGGGTGGCAGCCCTGGATGTCACTGCTATCCCTAACAGCCAGAAGGGCAGACCATCTAGGAGAGGTTATGAGGGTAGTGCAGGAGGCCTAGACAGTTGGTAGTAGTAGAGGATTCTATAATCAGAATGACTGATAGAATGATTTGTCGACAGGAACGCCTCAACTGAATGGTTTGCTGTCTCCCTGGTGCCAGGGTTTGGCATGTGGTGGACTGGGTTGATAAATTACTGGAAGGGGCTGGGCATGACCCAGCTATCTTGGTCCATGTTGGAGCCAATGACAGAATACATGAAAGGTGGAGGCTCCTTAAGAATCAATTTAAAGAACTAGGCTGCAGGTTGAAGGGAAGGACCTCCAAGGTGATAGTCTCTGAAATATTACTTGTGCCATGTGCAGCTCAGTAAAGATGGGGATATTAGAGAACTCAATGCATGGCTAGTACTAATTGGTGGGTGGAATGAGGAAAGATGGAGGGAGGGCTATGACAGATGATAAGAAAGTTCCCATGTTACAAACAACCAGTGGAATTGGTACCATTTGTATGAAAATAAAAATATGCAAAATACGTGTGCACAACATGTCAATGTATTAAAGTGTTTTGTTCACCAATGCCAGAAGTCTGCCAAGCAAAATAGGTGAGTTGGAAGCTTTGGTGCATGAACAGAACTATGATTTAATTGGTATTGCTGAATCTTGGCTTCATTCTTTACATAACTGGGCCATTAATATTCCTGGTTATGTTCTCTTTCAGAGAGACAGGGTAAATAGGAAAGGTGGTGGTGTCTGTCTCTATGTGAGAAGTCATCTCAGAGCAAGTGTGAAAGAGGACCTAGTTGCACATGCTCAGTTCGCGCAACTGCAGAGCGGCGCAGCAGCGCGATCTGTCACCGGCCGTGTACCTCGGGCACGGCCGATGACAGATCCGAGTGCCGGCTCCCGTTGCTGGTACCATGTGACCTGCTGTGACCAATCACAGCAGGTCACATGACAGTTGTATATAATGGATGGCATCATTCATGCCATCCATTGTATACTGGTGCCTAGCTGTGAATGGTCACAGCAGGTCACATGCACATGTCATGTGATTAGCTGTGACCAAATCACAGCTAAGCACAAAAAAAAAAAACTGAAGGAATCGATTTCATTCTGGTAAATGCTTGCTTATAGCAAAGTAATTCTTTGCTATAAGCAAATTGTGTAAAAAAATAAAAATAAAAAAAATACTGATCACTTCCCCAAAGTAGTACAATGTTACTATGGTAACATTGTACTACTTTGGTCATAGTAAAATATGAAAAAAAATCTTTAAAAAAATTTAAAAAAATGTAATAAAAATTAAAAATAATAAAAAAATTAAAAAAATAAAAAAATATGTATTTTTTTTTTCATACTGTCACCAGTCAGTGTCCCTGTTCACCGCCATGCCAGTTATATGATGACGCTGTACTGCACTGGTGACAGTATGTAAAAAAAAAAATTGTGAAAATAATTTTTTTAATTTTTTCATTTTCCGAAAAATTATGACAAAAAAAATACAACTTCAAAAAACTCGCCATTCCTCTTATGAAGTACGTCGGACTGTCTACTCTGCAAAAAGGGGTCATTTGGGGGATATCTGTACTGTTCTGACATTCTTGGACCTCAAGAAATTAGATTGGCCGTCAGTACTTCAGGATTGATCAATATTCAGATCTATCCCATAGTTTGTGAACTCTATAATTTTCCTACAAACTAAAAAATACATCCTAATTTGGGTTATTTTCACCAAAGACATGTAGTAGAATACATCTCGGCCTAAATTTATGAAGAACAATTATTTATTTGTAAACTTTTATAACAGAAACAAAGAAAAACGTGTTTTTTTCAAAATTTTTGGTCTTTTTTTGTTAATTTAGCAAAAAATAAAAACCCCAGCGGTGATTAAATACCACCAAAAGAAAGCTCTAGTTGTGTGAAGAAAATGATAAAATTTTAGTTTGGGTACAATGTTGTATGACCGCGCAATTGTCATTCAAAGTGTGAGAGCGCTGAAACGTGAAAACTGGCCTGGGCAGGAAGGTGTAAAATTGCACGGTATTGAAATGGTTAAAGAATTGAGCTCTGTCATTTCAAAGCCATTGTTTTTAATTTTTAGGGACTCTTTAATGACTGGCATAGTACCAATGGATTGGTGTAAGGCCAATGTGGTTCCAGTATTTAAAAAGGGGTCAAAATCTTTACCAAGTAATTATAGACCTGCAAGTTTAACTTCTATAGTCGGGAAGATACTGGAGAGTTTAATAAAAGACCACATAGATGAGTTCTTGCTGGAAAAAAATATTTTAAGCAACAGACAGCATGGATTCATGAAAGGCAGAAGCTGTCAAACAAATCTGATTTCTTTTTATGAGGAGGTAAGCAAAATCTTGGACAACGGGGTGGTGGTGGATGTGGTATACATGGATTTTGCAAAAGCGTTTGACACAGTTCCCCACACATGGCTAACGTGTAAGGTAAAGTCTATAGGCTTGGAAAAATCAGTATGTAATTGGATAGAAAACTAGCTAGAAGATCATATTCAGAGAGTAATGGTTAATGATTCATACTCTGCATGGTCTGGGGTCATCAGTAGTGTACCCCAGGGTTCAGTGTTGGGACCCTTACTTTTTAATATATTTATAAACGATATAGGGTCTGGGATTAAAAATACCATTTCAGTCTTTGCAGATGACACCAAGCTGTGCAGTGGAATAACGTCCTTACAGGATGTCTCCAACTTACACGCTGACCTCAATGCACTGTTTAATTGGGCAACTATGTGGTAAAAGAAGTTTAATGTTGATAAATGTAAGGTTATACACTTGGAGGTTAAGAATATGCAGGCATCATACATACTGGGGGGGGGGGGGGTACAACTGGGGGAATCAATGGTGCATGAGGATCTAGAGGTTCTGGTTGATCACAAGCTTAATAATGGCAAGCAAAATCCTCTCTTGTATTAAAAGAGGTATAGGCTCCAGAGAGAAAGAATCATTATAACCCTGTGCAAATCATTAGTAACACCTCATCTGGAATATGCAGTTCAATTTTGGGCACCAATTCCCAAAAAGAACATTGGGGAACTGGAGAAAGTACAGAGAAGGGCAACCAAACTGATAAGAGGCATGGAGGAGCACAGCTATAAGGAAAGATTAAATGAACTGAATTTATTCTCTCTTGAGAAGAGGAGGTTAAGGGGGATATGATCAACATGTATAAATACATCAGTAGTTCATATAGTTCATATAGCACTGGAACGCACATATCTCTATTTGAATTAAAAAAAGAGGGAAAAAAATGCACCGGAACACATCAAAAATGCATCAAAAACACGCTTGCATTTGGAACGCATATGGACGGCATTTTTATGGTGTGAACTGGCCCTTAAAGTCCATTTAAAACTAAATGTCTATCTGGCACTACAGGGTGACAATGTTACATCATGATTTCATTTCAGACAAAAAACACAATCACATGAAGTGGAAAAATAACAGATCTACTGGCAGAATAAATCAATAAGTAATAAAACTATGTTACAGGTGGAACTCAGAAAAAAAACACCCTGTTCCACTTTAAATTGGTGAGAAGAAAGAGATGCTGGTGGCTGGAGGACAGAGGTTGATAACAAAATGGCAGAAAAGTAAATAATAGACTCAATGATCAGGCATCAGCATTCTATCAAGTTATCTTTTCTATCTTAAGAAGAACAAGCAAGAATCAAACAAACTGGTCCAACTGAGGCTATGCCACAGATAATCATTAAATTCATATCCTCAAGACCAGACCATTGCCATGCTCTGTAACTAAGGCCTTCTGGAGAAACAATTACAGATGGTAACAAAGGCAGCTGCCATTATGCTTTCCGATTCATCTTATTTCTGCCATTTCACTCCAATTCTTCATTCACTATTTTGTTGCCTGTCAAATCAAAGAATTTGCTTTACAATTCATCTTCTGACCTTTAGAGCATCAAATAATCTGGACAATCAGTTATTTAAAAAAAAAACTGCTGGAAGCTAACTTTACCTAAAGTACCCTTTTGTTGGAAAAGTGAAATGAAAATTGTCATTAACCTAGTGAAAGTCTCTGGATCTAGCCAGTCTGATGTGGGGGTGCAGTAAAAAATGCAGGGGGGGGGGGGGCAGATGATGGGAGGTCAGCAGGACAGTGCACAGAAACAGGAATCAGTAGGGCAGAGTACAGTTGGTTAGCAGGACAGTATTAAATGTGTGAATGTGGGAATCAAATAATTTTTTTTTGTTCAACACATTGATTGAACAAAAAAAATGATTGATGTATGGGCTACCTACCTTAAAGTGTAAGTTCATCTTTACAGAAAATTTATAAGGTGATATAACACTGGCTGGACCCTTCAGCACCCCCCCCCCCCAGTCCCACTGTACTTACTTTAAATGATCCTGTCCTGTCCTGACAGGTTCCCACATGCCAATTTGCTGGTCAGAGGATTTGAAATCCCTGTGGCTTAATCTCCTTTCTGTACTGTGCCGCCAGTATGATCCAGACAGATTATAATTGGTCAGCACAGTCACATAAATGGCACTTACCAATCAGAGTCTGTCTAACCTGTCCCGTCAGCACTGCAAGGAGAGGCGAGAAAGCCTCAGGGATTTCAAATCCCTTGACCGGTGGATAGCCATGCAGGAGTATGACAGTGCAAGGTCATGGGAAGTAAGTACAGCGGGACCGGTGGGGGGATGGGAAGAAGGTCCAGTGTTAGGTCACCTTACAGATTTTCTAGGTGAACCTACACTTTAAAGAAGAACTTCATTAAAACCAGCAACAGTTGAGACAATGAACACCTTGGTTGGGCCTATGTACAGCATAATGCATAAAGTGCAGGGGTCAGGAGTAAGTATAAAACCAAACATATAGAATGCAGCAGTCAGGATAAGCGTCACACTCACAACAGAGTCTTCCCTTACACCAAAGTCCCCAGCATTCCCCCTACACATCAGAATCCCCCTTACATCCATGTCTCCAATGCTCTACCTTATATCAGTGTCCCCAGAGGGCAACCACCTTACTTCAGAGTCTGCAGAGTCCCCTCTTACACCAGAGTCCCACATGACAGCAGAGTACCACCTCTTACTTTAGAGCCCAGCGGAATGCCCCTTTTACCACTGCCAGGCAGCTGGCATGGAAAGGCTTTAAAAAAATCCTCTTGTTGCTGACTCTGAACTGCACAGGCACACTTTCAGAGCCAGTCAATTAGCGAACTGCCGGGTTCAGCCAAAACTCATGCGCTGGGATGTGTGAATATAAGCCATGCCTGATAAGTGCCATCATGTCACTGCACAGGTTCACACCTGGACCGCTGCCTAATCTGATGCTGAACCTGGCAGTTCTCTAATCAGATCATAACTGTGCATACACAGTCCAAAGCTGATAACAAATGGATTTTTTACCGGCACATTTTTTTGGTCCACAGACATTTATGAACAGTAGAAAAGTGCCTGTTTTACACAGGGATGTACACATGCTGCCCTTGCGATGCTTAGTTTTGTAGCCATGACGGAAATGATACCCTATGTTGCTTTCTGTGATAACTGTCTTCTATTCAAGTGAATGTGGCTGCTCTGCAAGCACCCCACAACTGCATGCAATGCATGCGGGTGCAGTGTACTAATGTGGGGTTCCTGAGTTAAAGCAGGCAATGAGGAGGTGATACAACACTTCCTCGCTGCCTGCCAAATGCTCTCTGAAGAGTGATCTGAGCACAGATTGCTCTTCAGAGACCAAAGCTAGACCAAAGGGATAATGAGCAGAAAGGGATTAAACAGAAGCATCACAAACCTGCGAGTTAAAAATGTATCAGTTTATCCAACTAGTAGATTGTCAGCCACCCCCAATAGCACTTTAGGTGTCCCTGGACATGATTCAACTCTGCAAGTTTGTGAAGCTCCTAGAAGAACAGTGAGGGGGAGAGCAGGGAGGAAGATGGAGACAATTCAGTCATAGAGCAGGGCTCAATGTTTACTCACCCTAGGCTGGGATCTGGAGACTCAGGCACCATCATCATTCATGCAACCAGGATGTAGCTTCCAGCTGCTGTACTTCATATCTCCCCACCCACATCCCCTTTCTGAGGCACAGCACTGGCAGTGTATAGGAGTGTGGATTTGGAAAACAGGAGGAGATGGGTGGGAGCAGCAGGAGCAAATTGAGTCTTCTCTCCTCTTCTGTCTGTGCAGAGGGGAGAGGGGATGAGGGGGAGAGCTCGCAGCCTGGAGTCTGTGAGACTCTGAAACTTTACAGATGCAGCCAGCCGTCCCTACAGATGAATGGTAGGCAACCCTGCTAGGGCACAACATCCATGAGGAGTTGTCTGGGGGGCACAGCTGAAATCTGATGGGGTGCAGCCCACCCCAACACCCCTTTAGATCCAGCCAGGCTTGACAGCCTCCCTTCTATTTGAGACTTAGAATGGAATTAAAGCCTAACACTACCTGCTCCTAAAAAAATTCCTCCCTCCTGTGATCTATCCAACTATTCTACCTATCTTGTGTAAAAAAGATCTGTATACTTACCTTTTATAGTCTGCTCTAGTCCAGTCATGTTATCCCCTGTGTTAGTGAAAGGCACCTGCAGGGGAGATAAGAGAGCACCAACAATGGCTGCGCAATGGGAGCCTATGGGTGACAACATGGTTCATGAAATTCCAGGCCATTGTTGAGTGCTCCCCGACACGGGGGGCTGGAGCTGCAGGGTCATGTGACCCGGACTGGAGTGAAATAGAAAAAGGTGAGTATGCCAGTATTTTTTACACATGATAGGCAGGATAGGTAAGAAAAGAAAACATTTTTAAGAATAGTTAGTGTTAGGCTTTAAGTCCACTTTAAGGCATGGCTGTTCAGCCTAGAATGTGGCTAAAACACAGCAATGCATAGTCATTACTTTTGTAATAAAGAAATATAAACTTCAAAGTGTATGTACTGTCAACACTTTGTATTGTGGGAAATGATTTAAACACCTTTTAAGTTGTTTTTTTTTTTGCTGGCTTCATACTACCCTGGTGTGTTTCTGCTGTGCTTTGGGAAAAGTGCAGCTGTCCCATGGTTTTTGTGCAGGTTAGCTGAACTTTCCCATAGACATGCAGTATATGAGGTCCTGAGGTCTTGGTGTAGTTTCATATATCAGACAAAAGAGAACATGAGTTTTGGTGCTCTTTCTGAAACTGCAGGACTTCATAAAAGACTAGGAGGAAGTGCATTTGCGGGTCACCCCTTAATTGGGGAGATTTTTCTTTACTTCTTATCCTGTAGTCACCTCAGAAAGTCAAAGGAAATCACTCCATATGGAGAAGGGAATCTTTTCTGAGACAGTTGTCATCAGAGTAGGTGTCCCCATTGATGGACGTAACTTTTCTGGTGCTAAGTGTAAAATTTTTGATTTCCAATCACTTCTTTTTAAGTGATAGTGGTCACCAAAACAAACAGGACATACAGCAATACCAATCTGACAGGGGTTTTAATCCTTCCCTAGTCCATCCAAAACTGAGAGAAAATGTTTTGGCTTTACATACAGTACACTGTAACGTGTAAACAATTCTGCATGGGAAAAAAGGTACCTAATTGATATTATGTAGGTGTGTGTGTGTTTCTGCACTCTATATAACTAAATATTATTCATCAAGTACCGTATGTAGTACTCAGGCCTTTCCCTGAAAAGCAGTGCAATCCTCCTTTATTAACCACTTCAATACTGGGCACTTTCACTCCCTTCCTGCTCAGGCCAATTTTCAGCTTTCTGCATTGTTCCAATTTGAATAACAATTGCGTGGTCATGCAACACTGTACCCAAATAAAAGTTTTATCTTTTGTTTGCACACAAATAGAGCTTTCCTTTGGTGGTATTTAATCAGCACTGGGTTTTGTTTGTTTTTTTTGCTAAATAAAATGAAAAAAGATTGAAAAATTAAAAAAAACCCACCTTTTTCTTCATTTCTGTTATGAAATTTTGCAAATATATGGTCTTTCTTCACAAATTTGGGCCACAATGTATTCTGCTATATTTCTTTGGTGACAATAGCCCAAAACAGTGTTTAATATTTAGTTGATAGGAAAGTTATAGAGTCCACAATCTATATCAGAAAATCAATCAGTCCTGATGTGCTGACTGCCTATCTCATTTCTTGAGGCCAGGACAGTACAAATATTCCCCAAATGACCCCTTTTTGGTTCAAGGTATTTAGTAAGAGACAAGGCGAGTTTTTTTGAAATTGTAATTTTTTTTGTCACCTTTTTGTTTTAAAGTGACGAAATTAAAAAATAGAATTGATAGGTTATATATATATATATATATATATATATATATATATATAAATGTTTACATACTGTCACCAGTGCAGTACAGCATCATCATATAACTGTTGTGGAGATGATCAGGGACACTGACTGGTGACAGTATGTACAAAAAAAGGTTGTTATATTTTCAGATTTTAATCTTTTTTTTATTACATTTTTACTTTTTTTGTACTATATTTTTAGTACACTTTGACCAGAGCAATACAGTGTTACCATAGGAACATTGTACTACTCTGAGGTAATGATCAGGATTTTTTTTTCTTTACATATTATGATTGATTATATCGGTGAATTTATAAGCAACTATTTTTACTGAATTAAATTATTTCAATCAGTGCATATTGTTGTGATTAGCTGTAATTGGCCACAGCTCATCACATGATACAAATGGGCTGTGATTGGCCCTGTCTGTACCATGTGATTACTGTGGTCAATGACAGCTAGCAACACAATTGTACGCAACGAATGTCCTGCCCAGCAGTCATTTGTCTATAGGCTGTACAGGAAGTGGTTAGTGGAGTAGTTTACAGTGTATGGCATGCACAACATTGGTCTGGGTTGCTGACAGGGCCAACCTAAAGAGGAACAGAAAAAGGACAATGTGAGGGAAAAGTGAAAAGGGGGAAAGCATAAATAACACATGTAATGATATTTGAAATCTGCATATGCTGTTGATGGATGTAAAGGCAGAAGTCAGGTTACTGTGTGCAATGCATGGCTGAGCTGGACAGAATATGAACAGTTGGATATACAGAGTAGGATACCAGGGTTGTGAGGTCACACTGAAGAGCATTCACAGTAGGATATAAATGTGCTGCAATATTTTAACAAAGGTAAACCAGATATAGTTGAGAGTGTATGAATAAGGAAAGGCTTTGTGAGATATTTATGATACAGTACTTTGAAGTCAGCTTTGAAGTCAGAAATTAAGTATGAGATGAAAGACTATTAAATTAGGCTTTTAAGGTCAAAATAACCTCCAGCAGAAATTTACAAACCAGACTAGAAAAAGGTCAGAAACAAATGGTAAAACTGAATTGGTTCTAATTGGTAGATAAAGAAATACAATACTCAAAGTCAGGTTACAAGAGAAAAGATGAGACAATTGTGGAAGACAAGAAAGCACAAGACATAGGTCTTTGTAGAATATTGTTGATGATATGAGTATGGAGCTTTAGAGGAACAATAATAGAATTACAAAAATACTAATGGTAAGAAACAAAGTTAAAGTATATGTCAAAGCAAAAAAATGCCACTCTCACCACCTGTGCAGTCCCTTGTATAGAGGATGGCCTCAGCCGTCATATCGGCCACGCCCTCTGATGCATTTCACCTCGTCCAACGGGTCTTGACTCCTCTGTGATCAAGCCCCCAGTGGGCGGGTGGAGGTGAGATCAGTGTCTTTTCTCTTCTCCTTAATGGAAGCAACTGGACTGACATTTGGACACTGCTCCCCTGCACTTGCCGGTGAGGTGATTTCTCTGACATGACATCTCACATCTAAGTTTATTAATGCAAAAAATGCACAGTTCCATGTAATTGGGATTATCCAATGTTGCAGCTAGTTTCTGCTAGAAATTGGCTAATTCAATTAAAAATTCTACATAGAATATATTTCCCCCCAGTGGTTACATAAAATTTACCCCTCAATCTTATCAGGATGCTGGAGACGCATGGCAGACCGGGTCAACTTTGCCCACATGTTTTGGCATTGTCCCTTGATACTGACGTTTTGGGCCGAGCTCTCACACTTAATTTTCAAGTTAACTGCTATCTCAGTCACACTGAGCATTGGTATGTATGTATGCTGGGCCTGGTTAAATCTTCTGGCCTCTACCAGGGCACTTTTATTTTATGCCAAGAAAGGCATAATACTAAAATTGAAACCTCCTGTGCCCCCCCCCCATACTAAATTAACGAAAGCACTTCATCATCCCAGCTGTTTCACTATATAAATTTATATATACCTCTAGTTGTTAACCCTGCCTACTTTATTTCTGATGAATTACAAAGAAAGTTGACCTCTCCTCATCTTCTCCTTGTGCATGGACTCACAAGGTTTCTGTAAAAATTAACAGGTGCTTTTTATACTTACACAGTATATTTTACAGACCAGAAGTGAGCAAATAACTTAATTCATAGGTAGGGTCTACATCATGGTTCCTATTCAATGTTACATAGTTACAGTTAGTTTGACTGAAAAAGACAAAAGCCCATCTAGTTCAAACATTAAGAAAAAAAATTATAATCCTATACCCACAGTTGATCCAGAGGAAGGCAAAAAAAACAAGCAAAGTATGATCCAATTTGCTCCTGCAGGGGAAACAATTCCTTCCTGAATCCCCCGAGAGGCAGTCGGATATTCCCTGGATCAACTTTACTTATAAATATTAGTATCCAGTTATATTCTGTGTATCTAGGAAGTAATCCAAGCCTTTTTAAAGCAATCCACTGAGCTAGCAAGAACCAACTCTTGAGGAAGTCTATTCCACATTTTCACAGCTCTCACTGTGAAGAAACCTTTCTGTGTTTGGAGATTAAATTTATTTTCCTCCAGACATAAAGAGTGCCCCCTTGTCCTCTGTGATAACCTCAGGGTGAATAGCTCTACACCAAGTTTACTATATGAACCATTGATGTATTTATACATGTTGATCTTAATCTCTCAAGAGAGAATAAATTCAGTTCCTCTAATCTTTCCTCATAGCTAAGCTCCTCCATGCCTTTTATAAGTTTGGTTGCCCTTCTCTGTACTATCTCCAGTTCTCCAATGTTCTTTTTGTGAATTGGTGCCCAAAACTGAACTGCATATTCCAGATGAGGTGTTACTAATGATTTGTACAGGGGTAAAATGATATCTCTCTCTTTCTGAAGTCTATGCCTCTTTTAATACAAAAGATGATTTTGCTCACTTTAGAAACCGCAGCTTGGCATTGCATGCCATTATTAAGCTTGTGATATACTAGAATCTCAGATCCTTCTCCACCATTGATTCCCCCAGTTGTACCCCCCTAGTATGTATGATGCATGCATATTCTTAGCCCCCAAGTGCATAACCTTATATTTATCAACAATAAACCTCATTTTCCACATAGTTGCCCAATTATACAGTGCATTGAGGTCAGCTTGTAAATTGAAGACATCCTGTAAGAATGTTTTTCCACTGCACAGCTTGGTGTCATCTGCAAAGACTGAAATGGTATTGTTAATCCAGGACGCTATATTGTTTATAAATATATTAAAAAGTAAGGGTCCCAACACTGAACCTTGGGGTACACCACTGACAACCCTAGACCATTCAGAGTATGAATCATTAACCACTATTCTCTGAATACGATCTTTTAGCCAGTTTTCTCCCCATTTACATACAGAGTTTTCCAAGCCTGTAGACTTTATCTTACACATTAGCCATGTGTGGGGAACTTTCTCAAACGCTTTTGCAAAATCCAAGTATACCACATCCACTGCCACCCCTCAGTCCAAGGTTTTGCTCACCTCCTCAAAAAAAGAAATCAGATTTGTTTGACAACTTCTGTCTTTCATGAATCCATGCTGTCTGTTGCTTAAAATATTTTTTTCCAGCAAGAACTCATCTATGTGCTCTTTTATTTAACTACTATAGTTGGGAAGATACTGGAGAGTTTAACTAACAGGTCTATAATTACTTGGTAAATATTTTGACCCCTTTTTAAATATTGGCACCAGATTAGCCTTACGCCAATCCAGTAGTACTATGCCAGTCATTAAAGAGTCCTTAAAAATTAGAAACAATGGCTTTGAAATTACAGAGTTCAATTCTTTAAGGACCCGTGGGTGTATGCTATCCAGTCCAGGTCTTATATTCACCTTTATTGTGCCTAAATTATTTTGGATCATATCAATTGTGAGATAATGTGGATCATCTGGAGCTGTGTCAATACCATGCCCATTATGGACAAGAGCTCCCCCATGCTCCTTTGTATACACAGAGCTGAAGAAGGTATTTAATAAATTTGCCTTCTCTTTGTCACCAGTCACCCACTCTAGATTATTTTGTAAAGGGCCTACATGCTCGGACCGGACCTTTATACTATTAATATATTTTAAGAATGTTTTGGGGTTGGTCCTGCTATCCCTTGCAATCTGCCATTCATTTTCAATTTTTGTGGCCTTTATTTCCTTTTTACATATTCTGTTATATTCTTTGTAAGGTTTAAATGAGGATAGCGTTCCTTCATTTGTATATTTAATAAAAGCTGTTTTATTATTATCTATAGCTTTTTTAAATTTGGCCATAAGCCACATACAGTAGGTTTGATTTTTAACCTTTTGTATTTCAATGATTTTTATTAATTTGTAACAGTTTAACACAGGAGCAACAAATCACACGCAGGGGCTATCAATTGCAGATAAAAAATTAGAAAATTAGAAAAATCAGTGCTCTAACACAAACAGAGCAAAAAGTACGCCCACACAGGGGCTATCAATGGCACTTAAATAACAAAACATTAGTATAACACTGATAGTAACTCAAACAAAAGGCAGCAATCCACTGCCACACCAAAAACCAAAAAAAAAAAAGAAAGGAGGAGCACAAAAGAAAAAAGATAACAAAACCAAGAGCAGGGATCCAAGAATGCCAAACAACATCACATCCCCAGATTAGCTGGGGGGAGCGTGGGAAAGGAATATTGCAACCACGGCTTCCATATTTTCAAGAATTTACGCTGGGAGTCATTGCAGATACTTGACATTTGTTCATTGAGCATCATAGTGGTCATACGGTCCCGCACCCCATGAAGAGGGACAAACAGGCTCTTCCAGGCCTGAGCAATTGTTCTAGTGGCCGACAAAAACAAATAGGAAACCAACTTCTGCTGATGAGCCAAGAGGCCTGTTATGGGACAATAAAGCAAAGCAAACCGAGCATCCCGTCGAGAGATGGAACAAGGTGAAAGGGAGGCCAAACACACGAGACCAAAAACGAAGCAGTCTCGGGCTTGACCACCAGATGTGCAATACATCACCACAATGGCCACAACCCCAAAAGCATCGATCACTGCAGGCAGGGTTCGCCTGGGCAACAAGCTGGAACTGAATACCAACAAAACAATACTTTGTATGCTGCCTCCAGCGTGGTCGTATTAAATGAACATTTAGCTTTTCCCTATTCCAGTCCTCCAGATAAACGACTGCCCTGATTTTTAGCCTTTTAAACTTGTTGCCCATGGGAATATATTTAGCAGTGTGTTCATATACAGTCTTTTTGAAGAACTCCCATTTCTGTATTGTGTTTAGTGATGCCAATATTCCCTCCCAGTCTAAGTCTTGGAGAGCAGCTCTCAGCCATGGAAAATTAGCTCTCTTAAAATTGAACGGTTTTATTTTTCCCGTATGTGCTTGCTGTTTATCAATATTATCAATGTGTTTATCAATATTACATAAACAGAATTATGTTAAAGCTGGCCATTCATTGTTAGTTTCTTTTTCGTTCAGCCCTCTCAAAGATTCCTCAATTCATGCAAACAAGGTGGAGGAGGAATTCATCTGCCAGGACATTGTATTCTGACAGCGGCTGTTGCAGCTTACAACTGGCCATACACTACAAATAATAAAGAATAAATTTCAATGTACATGAGTGCCATAAAATAACATAGTTGAGAGTCGGTTATCTAAAGAACATTCAAAGGAAGGATAGGGTTGCAAGTCCCAAATGTAATAGATTAACTGATGATGGTCTAAGGAAGGCCTAGAACTATCAGATGGGTATGATCAGGAGGAGGCAAAGCAGTAGCTAGGATTACATATTGGTTTAGAACAGAGAGTCCAGGGGGTAAGGACAGTAGGGAGAGGGCAATTAAGGACATAATTGATGTGATACAAGAGAGCCAAAATATCTAGGTCAAATCGTATTGGGAGATAGTAGGTGGTCCAGCTACTTTCACTTTAGTACATGTAGTTAAAGTAAAAAACACTAAAGATTTCTGTGTAGTGGAAAAAATAAAAGGCAAAGCAACAGCTTAACATGTTGAAAGCTGACAGATGAATTAACATAAACTAACATTCAGCAAAAATAGCTAGTATTTTTTTCTTTCTGTGCTAAAGGGTTTAACTCAAGAGGTGGACCTGACCTGGAATGCCAATCCTTCTGGTATGAAAAGAGTTAGATTGGCTCTAATGCACCCTATACAGTTTGTCAGAAAGAATGAATGATGCAGTAAGGCATTGTGTTGTGCTAAGTATATGGAGCTAAAGATATCTTTTACTGAAAGAACACGGTGAATGCTATTGCTGAATATTAATAAATAGTGAAAAAAAACTGTGCAAATGCGTGGAAAGTGATAAATACTACTAATAAACAAATATATACATGAATGTGTGTAAACACATAAATATATAAACAAAATGCTGCCACTTTAAAAACATTGAATATAACACATGAATAAAAAGTGATCAAGTAGCAAATAACTATCAGAGAACAGCGCTCGCATTAAGATGTGTGAGCTCCATACAGGGGGAGGGGCCTGAACATGGCGGCTGTGGGGAGCGTGTGGCACTAGCTCTCTGCTAGGCTCCGCTACCTGACCTCCCCAGCAACCCTCTGTAGTAGGGAAACAGGAATCAACTCACCGGAGTGTGGAGGGCCGTGGAGGAGAGACCGGAGAGCCGGAGATGGAAGCAGGACGGAGGCTGCGGTGACGTGCTGGTCCCCCCGGCGCTTCACGAGAAAGAGATCCGGGTGGCAGGGAGATGAGGTGACACAGCAGGAACACGTGACCAGCTGCGGAGGATCTCTGGGAGGGAAGAGGGAGCCGCCGGCTTACTTCTGGCTACCCCCCTCGGCCGGCTGATTGATCCTGGGTCTGGGAGACCTAGGAGAACCAGGAGACCCACCCTGCTTCCCTGGGACGAACCCCAATAAACAAAAATGAAGAGTGCTGGAAACCCAGAGGAATCCCCCTAGGACTGAGCTGCTGAGAAAGCCCTCCACTCAAAGCTTGGAGCCACCATCCAGAGAAGAGAAGGGTGAGTGAGAGCTGTTGGGGGCTTATTGTGTAGTGGACCCCTGAGTGACATAAGGAAGCAAGGGCTGAAGGAGAGGAGGGGAGGATTCCCAGGGTTAGGAAGAGAAGAAAAGAAGAGACCCAGGAGACTCAGGAGAGCAAAACACAAGAAAAATAGCAGGCTTGTCTGATTCACAAATTATAAATGATTGGTATAACCCTATCTTGAGAATATAGAAGAAAATAAGACATACAGAGGATATGAAGAATAAAGGTCCTAAGGGAGCAGGGCTCAAAGGGTCTCAAACTGGCACGATAAAGAAATTTACATCACATGGAAATATTACTCCACAAAGGGCCCAAGGCGCAAGTGCAAAAGGGGAAATGGACATTAGTTTGGGAAATAGTCCTAGATTATCATTGGGTATGAATAGCAGCTGTAGCCAACAAATAGCAGATGGCTTGGAAAAAAAAGAATCTGACGGTGAACTACAAGTACCAAATAAGAAGGAGATGATAGAAATGTTTCAAAGTTTGAAGAAAACGATAAAACACGAAATGACAGCTATTCGGAATGATTTAGGGCACCTGTTATCGAGAGTGGAAGAAATAGAGGAGAAAGTTAAAAACCAGGCCCAAACCATAGATAATCTAGGGAAAAAAATAACCCATTTGGAGAATACTCAGAAAACATTGCTCTATAGGATGGAAGTTCAAGAGAATAAAGAAAGACCTTAGAGTACGAGGAATTCCAGAGTCTACAAAAGGGGAAACACTGCATGAACTAGTTATTAAAATTTTAAACTCCATAAGAGACAGACCTGAAACAGACGGGATTAAACTGGATGGAGTGTTTAGAATAGGAAAGTTCAAACAGGCTACTGAGAAGGAAAGACCGAGAGATACAGTTGTCCAGTTCCAAAAATTTGGGGTTAAAGACGAGATATGGAGGAAGATTAAAGGAAGATCATTAATTAAGTATGGAGATATAACTATCCAAATTTATGCGGACTTAACATCAGAGACCCTATGGAGAAGGAGATCCCTGAGACCCTTGTTGGAGCAAATGAGAAAACAGAATGTGCAGTATAGATGGGGTACCCCAGCGTGCCTAATTGGCTGGAAAAATGGTGTTACAGCTTATTTGAGATTCCCGGAGGAACTGGGGGATTTTTGTGACAGACTGGAGATAGCTGGGTGGGAAGAAGAAAAAGGAGATACAGAAGATACAAGAAAGGAGGACTGGCAGCGGGTGGGGGAGGGAGGGGGGGCCAGGGGGTGGGGAGAGAAAGGAGGGAGAATTAAGCAAAAATGCTTTTTTTTTGATGTGGGTAGTGAAGATTTTTTCTGAGTCCAGTTGATAGAGAGAGGGGATCTGGGGTGGTCGGAGGAGAGGTGAGCCATCCATGGGCGGAGCTTATTCCCATAGTTTCAAATCAATGGTGGGAATAGATCCACAAATGATTTGTAGGCAGTTTCCAAGCCTAAAAACGGGTAGGGGAAAAAAAAGAGAGGGAGATGGAGGGGGTGGGAGGGAGGGTGGGGGTTGGGATGGAGGGGGTGGGAGGGGGGGTGGGGGTTGGGATGGAGGGGGGGGGAGGGGCTGCTGGGCTAATACTCTGCATGATAGAAGGAACCAAGAGGAGGAGGCGAATTGGAGGAGAGATAGAGAGAACTAAGAAGGATGGAAGAAATACAGTTTATAACGTATAATGTGAATGGGTTGAATTGTCCTGGGAAAAGATTTAAGCTGTTTAAAGAGTTGCATCATAGGGCAACGTCAGTGGTATTTTTACAGGAGACACATTTCGAGATAGAGTCAAATGTGAAATTAAAATCTAAATATTATCCAACATGGTAGTACGCTGACTCACCAATTAAAAGAGCAAAAGGGGTTGCAATAGGATTGGCAAAGAATATGAGATTTGAGCTGGAGGATAGAAAGACCGACCCCAAGGGGAGATTCTTGTTTTTGAAAGGTAAACTACAGGGAATCGAGTGTACATTAGCCAATATATATTGCCCCAATAAGAAGCCGGAGATGTATTTGAAGGGTCTGCTGAAAAAATTGATAGACTTTAAAAAAGGCCATTTGATAGTAGCAGGAGATCTAAATTTCTGTATGAACCCACAAAAGGATGCAACCTCTTCTGTGCAGAGAGAGGGGGGTAGGTCCCTGAGAACTTTGAAAAAAGTAATCCACGAGTACCAACTGGTGGACACCTGGAGAATAATGCATATGAAAGACAGAGACTATACCTTCTTCTCAAATGCACATGAGATATACTCGAGACTGGACTATATTCTAATAGACCATCAACTCATTGAACTTTTGGTTAAAATAGAAATAGAGACAAGAACGTTCTCGGACCACGCTCCTGTCGTAATGAAAATGGGATGGGGAAGACGGTGGACGGGAGGTTTAGGATGGAGGTTAAATGAGGCTCTTCTCCTAGATGAGGTTATAGCTCAGAAGATTGGGGAAGAGATTAAGGTATATTTTAAGGAGAACGAGACAGAGGAAGTATCGATAGCTACAGTGTGGGAGAGCCATAAGGTATATATAAGAGGAATTTTGATTGCGATCGGAGCAAGGAAGAAAAAAGAAAGAAGAGAGAGGGTTAGTGGGCTTCTAAAAGAAATATTAGACTTGGAGCAGATACATAAGAAGAAAATAACAAAAGAAACAAGACAGAAGTTAATGGATAAAAAAGATGAGCTAGAGACGTTGATGGAAGAGGGGAGGAGAAGAGTATATAATAAAGTCATAAGTGAGAGATATAGATGGGGAGACAGACCAGGAAAATATTTAATGAGAGCCCTGAACAAAAAGAAAAATAGGAATTATATAGAAAAGATAAAAAGTCCTAAGGGGGAGCTGGTCCACTCAACTAAAGAGATTAAAGTGTTCACGGAGTATTATAGAAAGCTGTATAATATTAGTCCCCAAGATTCTTTAAAAGAAATTGAAGAGGGTAACAACGGAAAAAGGATGATATATTTAAAAAACGCGGGACTACCAAGGTTAAGTGACGCACAATTGAACTCCTTGGACGTGGAATTTTCCCAGGAAGAAATAAAAGCAGCATTAAGAAGTACAGGGGGTGGAAAAAGTCCAGGACCGGATGGTTACACAGTTAAGTACTATAAAAAATGTAGTGAATTATTGTTACCTAAGCTGAAGAAGTATATGAACGCTCTGGGAGGTGGGATGGAGGTGAGGAGAGAATCTCTACAGACCCATGTAGTACTTATTCACAAGGAGGGAAAAGATGCTTCTCAGTGCTCCAGCTATAGAACAATTTCATTATTGAACACTGATACCAAGTTGTACGCAAAGGTTCTAGCAAATAGGTTGAAAGACCTAATGCCTGAATGGATTCATGGAGATCAGATGGGCTTTGTCCCAGGGAGATAGGGTAGAGATAATGGGTTGAGAACTCTGATGCTTATTCAGAAAAGTAGAAAAGGGAAAGCCCCAGTGGTGCTCTTGTCAATTGATGCCGAGAAGGCATTTGATAGAGTGGACTGGGGCTTTATGATAGACAACTTAGAAGCTCTGGGGATTGGAGAGAGAATGCGAGAGTGGATAGGTAAATTATATAGGGAGCCCACCGCAATCATCACGGTAAATGGGGAGAGGTCGGAACCCATTGGGATGTCTAATGGAACAAGACAGGGCTGCCCATTGTCCCGTTTGTTGTATGTTTTGTCATTGGAACCCCTGTTGTCAATAATAAGGAATAGTGGAACGGTAAAGGGAATTCAGACAGAAACTACAGAACATAAAGTAGCGGCCTTTGCGGACGACTTATTGTTCTATGTGGGGAACCCCCGAATAACACTCCCAAATATAATGAAGATCCTGAAGGAGTATGGTGAATTATCAAACTTAAAAATTAATCCAACAAAAACAGAGATTCTGAACATTAATATACCAAAGAGCGAAAAAGAAAAGCTACAAAAAGAGTTCCCTTTTATATGGAGAGAAAAAGATATAAAATACCTAGGAATAAAACTCACTGCCTCATATAAACATTTGTATAGATTAAACTATATTTCTTTGATAAACGAGATTAGGGAAGAATTAAAAACACTAGAAGGAGGAAATCCATCATGGATAGGACGTATAAACCTAGTTAAAATGGTAATTATACCTAAAATACTGTATAGATTTCAAATGATCCCAGTCAAACTCCCAGAGGCTTTCCTTAAGATAATAAAAAAAATGTTAACAAGATATATATGGAGGAATAAAAAACCAAGAATATCATATGAAACATTAAGTAGGACTAAAGAGAAGGGGGGAATGGGACTGCCAGATGTCAAGAGATACTATAAAGCAGTAGTTTTAGCAAGAATTTATAACTGGACATTTAATCATAAGTAGCAAATAACTCTTAAACGTAAAAAAATAAAAAACATATGAAAATTGAAGAAAAAATTAAAAATAAATAAAATTTTGTGCATAGTCCCCCAAAAAAGTCCAAAGAATAATGCTTATCCACCAAATGGTTCTTCAAACCCTCAAGAAATAACCACCACGTGAAATAAAAAAGCAGCATTACCCCTCTCAAATGTACACTCACCAGAAAGTGTTGCCTCCCACTCTCATGGTTGGCAAAATTGGCTTATTGGATGTTTCTTGGTGGGGAAAAGGGATTATCCATGCTGTTATGTTTACTCTCCTCCCCTTTCCAAAGATGACCAAACACTTTTATCAGGTATTCATAAATTCCAATGATTCAGCACTAGGATAATCAATCAGGAAATCCTCCTTCCTCCTAATACTCCACACTCAGATATATGATCATGTAAAAGAAAAGAAGAAATAACCCCAATGGTGCAGTACGAAACAAACCTCCTTTATTTCCAAAGTGGACTGTCACTTACAAGACAAATGAGAATAAACAGCCCAAAGATGTTGCACTATGTGTATACATAAGGGAAAAGCTGAGCCAGTGCTCTCACCACTGCCGGACACTCGATCACTGATGCTCCCGAGTCACTTCCGGTTCCGGTCACGTCACGTCCAGTCGCTGCACTGCCATGCCCTGATGCGTTTCATCATATCTGACTTACTCATAGGGGATGGCTCTGCGGTGTGGTGCACCATCTTTATACTCTCCTAAATCACAGCAATGGGACTGGCGATAGGCTAGCTAAGATGATATCTCCTAACAGGAAGTTCCACCCAACAACTGTCAGAAAGCTCGCTCC
Source organism: Staurois parvus (assembly GCF_062004578.1). Taxonomy (NCBI): domain Eukaryota; kingdom Metazoa; phylum Chordata; class Amphibia; order Anura; family Ranidae; genus Staurois; species Staurois parvus. The sequence goes on from NW_028317886.1 coordinate 4,654,590, forward strand.
ATACAAATGGAACAAAAGGGCAAAAGATATAATGATGCTTTCAAACCACTTGTTAGTCACCAGACCAAACAAGGGAATAACTTTTATATTCTAAACATTAGCAACACCATTGGGCATCATAAAAAATACAGGTATTACATAGCATAATCTCAATAATACCAACACAATTGAACATGAATAAATCCAATTATTTAACATTTCATATAATCAAAGCTATATGTTAATGGCATGATGAGTAAAATGGGAATTAATTAAATAAAATAAAATTAGATGCAAAAATTAAATATAAATGAACCATAATCTCATGTGTATTGTCTATACTGTACATAATAAAAGATGAATGAATAATAAATAAATAAAATATATATGAGATGAAAATAAAAATAAAAACAAAAATAAAAAAAATTGAAGGGTAAAATATGATCATAACCCATAATAAATGGATATAAACAGCTCCACAACACCAGAAACTCAAACGTTGCTAATAAAGCAATTAATATCCAGTTCCATATTGAGACCCCAAGGTGTTAAAGATTTGAGCAGATAAATCCATTTTATTTCCCTTTGTGACAGATCTCTCACTTTGTTGGATCCCCTCCATGTTGGAGGAATCCAATCAACTCCCCAAAATTTCAGTTATGCACTACTTGATCACTTTTTGAGTGTTTATTCAAATGTTATTGCTGACCTTCTTCTGAAAATTTAAGTTTCTTGGCTGTCTCAAGTATCAGAAAATCCTAATTCATTAGCCAGGAACAAGCAGGAGTGCCACAGCAAGGTATTGCATCTACTTAATAAGCTTGACAGCCAAATAAACATTTCCAAAAGGTGTGATGACCCAGTGGAACTCATACAGTGAATAGAAAGATTTAACTGGCTGCATTTAATGGATAAACACATAATTTAGGATTTCTGAGAGACTGGAAATGTAGACATTTGCATGTTGGAAATTTTTTGTTTCATTTTTGCATTCATTCATGGAAGAATTTTGTTTTGTCATATTTATTATGTTGAACTAATTCATTTTTGGAATCCACTTCATATCTTTCTTTAGCATTCATTTCATATATTTGTTTGTCTGGGTGGATTAGAACAATTTTGCAATTCTTTTGAAAGATTGCTAAATATTAATTTTCAGTTTCAATATTTTGGGTGGATTTGTGTCAAGGTCCTACCTTTTCCCTGAGGTTATGTTACTCCATGTGCTGGCGTCCATCTTGGATTCTGCTGTGCATGATGGGAATCCTTTTTATGCCTTCAGGTCTCTGAGGTCCACCCCCCAGAGGGGCGTGGCTGATGACATATAAGCCTGTGGCCCGCACATGCTCTTTGCACTTGTGTCTTGTGTCTTTGTGTTACTATTACTCTGTTCTGACTCTCGTGACTCTCCTGGTATTCTGATTCGGCTTGTGACTTGACTATTCTTTGTATTCTCCTTTGATCTGACCCTCTGTTGCTGAACCCGGCTTGTGACCTGTGATTCTCGTCTGCTATCCTGTACTGTTTTGTCCTGTTGTTGTTGACCCCGGCTTGTCTGACTACTCTTTTGTTTCTTCCACCAGCTACACGCCATTGGCGGCGGCCATTACCGCAGCTGAGGTGTCTCGGGGGCCGCGACCTGGTTCCTGGCTGCGTCAAGTCCATCCCCACCATCAGGGGCCCTGGTGAAGGGCAGCCTGGGACTTAGACTCCGCGCCCTGAGGGACTTCGGTCTGTGGGTGGTGGTTGTCGTCAGCCAGTGCGTTACATTGTTAGGCCAGCATGTCCGTTCCTCGGCTCCTGCCCTGACATTACACAAGTGCCATGAACCCTGACGGTGCAGGCACGCCTTCGCTCCCAACGCTAGTCGCCAGACTCGATCAACAGGATCACCTGTTGGATCAGTTCGCTCAGGCGTTGCAAACTCTGCTTGCACGCACTGCACACCTTGCTCCTGGTGCTATTAGGCCGGTAGTCACTCCGGTGGTCTCTCCCGCTGCTTCTCCGCCTATTGCGTCCACCACCTCGGTGGCTGCATCAGCGGCACCCAGAGGTATGACTGGCTCTGCCTCTCTTCCACAGCGCTTTGGGGGTGAGCCGAGTCAGTGTCGTGGGTTCCTCAACCAGGTGGGTATTTATTTTGAATTAATACCCCACGCCTTCCTGTCTGAGAGGTCAAAGGTTGGGTTCCTAATTTCACTACTCGCAGACAAGGCCTTGGCCTGGGCAAATCCCTTATGGGAGAGGAACGACCCGGTGATTCAAGATTTTTCCGGTTTTGTCGATGCCTTCCGTAGGGTATTCGATGTACCGGCTCGTTCCGCCTCGGCAGCCAAGCTGCTCATGACCATGCATCAGGGTTCACAGACCGTGGCCGAGTACGCCATAGAGTTTCGTACCCTGGCGGCAGAGGTCGGTTGGAACAATGAGGCTCTGGTGGCTGCGTTTTCCCATTGTCTTTCTGACACACTGAAGGACGAGATTGCAGCTAAGGAACTGCCTGTGGTGTTGGAGGAGCTCATCTCTTTCCTGATCCTGATTGACACCAGGCTCAGGGAGAGGCCTTCACTCAAGGAACGCCTGCGGAGGCCTTCCAATCGAATGGCACCTGCGTTTTCTGTCCCACCCGGTCCTCCCTCTCCTCCCACGCCTCCTGGGGATGGATTGTCTGGTGGTGAGCCCATGCAGCTGGGGTTTGCTCGCCTTTCCGAGGGGGAGCGGGCCGCTTGGCGTCGGGAGGGTCGCTGCCTGTACTGTGGTCTTGGTGGGCACTTTCGGCAGTCCTGTCCGGTCCGTCCGGGAAACGCTCGCACCTGAGAACCTGTCGGGGACAGATCTTGGGTGGAGTCTCCTCGTCCCCGGCGTTCCGCAGAGATAAGCCACTGATCACCGTTGTCCTCTCTTGGGCGGAGGGCTCGGTGACGGCCCAGGCGTTGGTAGATTCTGGGGCCAGCGGGTTGTTTATGGACAGCTCGTTTGCTGCCCAGCACTCCATTCCCCTGCAGGCTCGAGTTACCCCATTGGTTCTCGAGGTGATAGATGGCAGGCCCCTGCAACCACCGTAGGTTACCCACGAGACTGTGCCAGTGGAAGTAGCTATTGGGGCTGTTCACAGGGAGTTGGCCTGTTTCCAGGTGATTTCTTCTCCGCACTATTCGGTGGTTTTGGGGTATCCCTGGCTCCAGATGCACAATCCAACCTTCAATTGGCAAACAGCCGAGATTCTCTCGTGGTCTCCACAGTGTGGGGCCGGGTGCATCAGTGGGCCGGTTAAGGTGTTGTGCGCCTCCTCGGACTCTGCGTTGCCTTCTGATTATGGGGAGTACCAGGACGTGTTTGATAAGGTACGCGCTGGTGCCTTACCTGCTCATCGTCCTTACGACTGCGCCATATCCTTGCAACCCGGTGCCACTCCTCCGAGTGGCAGGGTGTATCCTCTCTCGGTTGCGGAGAATAAGGCCATGGAGGAATACGTTGCGGATGCGCTTTCCCGGGGGCACATTCGTAAGTCTACTTCCCCAGCAGGAGCGGGCTTTTTCTTTGTAAAGAAGAAGGGTGGTGAAATGAGGCCTTGCATTGATTATAGGGGTCTTAATCGAATCACCACTAAGAATGCCTACCCAATTCCCTTGATTACTGAGTTATTCGACCGCCTTAAGGGGGCAACAGTCTTTACCAAACTTGACCTTAGGGCAGCGTACAACCTCGTACGGATCAAACAGGGGGATGAGTGGAAGACCGCGTTTAACACCAGAACCGGTCACTACGAATACCTGGTGATGCCCTTCGGGTTGTGTAACGCGCCCGCAGTTTTTCAGGAATTCATAAATGATGTCCTTCGTGACTTGTTGCAGCAGTGCGTGGTAGTTTACTTGGATGACATCCTGGTTTACTCTGCCTCCATGGAGTCCCATATCCAGGATGTCAAGCAGGTGCTGCAACGATTACGTGAGAACGAACTTTTTTGTAAACTTGAGAAGTGCGAATTCCATCGATCCCAAGTTGCCTTTTTAGGCTACATCATTTCTGCGGAGGGATTCTCCATGGACCCTCAGAAGGTTTCGGCGGTTCTGCAGTGGCCTTGTCCCAATGGTCTTCGGCCCATTCAGCGCTTTTTGGGTTTTGCCAACTACTATCGGAAGTTCATCCGGAACTTCTCCACGCTGGCAAAGCCTCACTCAGACCTAACCAAGAAGGGCAGTAATCCTCACGAGTGGCCACCCGAGGCCATCGTAGCGTTCGAGGCTCTGAAATCCGCCTTCGCGTCGGCTCCGATACTGTCTCATCCCAATCCTGGATTGCCCTTCGTCCTTGAGGTTGATGCATCCGAGACGGGAGTAGGCGCTCTCCTGTCTCAACGTCGGTCGCCCGATGGACCCCTACTTCCCTGTGGGTTCTACTCCAGGAAGCTTTCCTCTGCAGAGTGCAACTACCAGATTGGAGATAGGGAGTTGTTGGCAATCATTCTGGCTCTCAAGGAATGGAGGCACCTGCTCGAGGGCTCCGCGGTTCCGGTCCTCATTCTTACCGATCATAAGAACCTGACTTATCTTTCGGAGGCCAAAAGATTGACACCCCGCCAGGCCAGATGGGCTCTGTTCTTGTCACGCTTCAACTATGTGGTTTCATATTTGCCTGGTTCCAAGAATGTCAGGGCTGATGCGTTATCACGGCAATACTCTGAGTTGTCCAGGGAAGACTCTGAGCCAATCTCAGTTATTCCTCCAGATCAGATCCTGGCTGCCATTTGCACCAGTCTGACCTCTCCTCTTGGGGAGCAGATTTTGGCGGCTCAATCTGATGCTCCCCCCGGGAAGCCGGAGGGTAGATGTTTTGTACCCGAGGGATTGCGCACCCGCCTGCTGCGTACCTACCATAACGCCAAAACTGCCGGGCATCCGGGGAAGAACCAGCTGTGTTGGGTCGTCTCTCGCTTATTCTGGTGGCCAACCCTCCGTGCCGACATTGCCTCTTATGTAGCGGCATGTTCGATCTGTGCCCAGAATAAGTCTCCACGGCATCTCCCTTTGGGGCTTCTGCAACCCATTCCCAATGGGGAGCGTCCTTGGTCACATCTAGGGATGGACTTTATTGTAGACCTCCCTGTGTCTCGGGGTCATACGGTCATCCTCATGATCGTCGATCGGTTTTCCAAGATGTGCCATTGCATTTCACTCAGGAAATTACCAACAGCGCAAGAACTGGCCACGGTCTTTTCCAGGGAGATTTTTCGCCTGCATGGGTTGCCTAAGGTGATTGTCTCGGACCGCGGGAGTCAGTTCGTGTCCAGATTCTGGCACGCCTTCTGCTCCCAGTTGGGTATTAGTCTCTCCTTTTCCTCAGCCTACCACCCGCAGTCCAATGGGGCTGCGGAGCGTTCCAATCAGGCCTTAGAACAATTCCTTCGATGTTATATTTCAGACCATCAGGACGATTGGGCCGATCTCCTGCCTTGGGCAGAGTTTGCCAGGAACTCGGCGGTCAACTCCTCCTCCGGGATGTCGCCCTTCATGGCCAACTATGGGTTTCAACCCGCAGTATTACCTGAGAGGTTCTCACCACAGGACATTCTGGCTGTGGAGAACCATCTTGCTGCCCTGCGTTCTTCATGGGGGCAGATCCAGAAGGCCTTGAGGGACTCAGCTCAGCGCCAAAAGTTCCAGGCTGATCGCAGACGGTTGCCCGCTCCTTCATACCAGGTCGGCGATCGGGTGTGGTTGTCTACTCGCAACCTCAATCTTCGGGTGCCCACACCCAAACTAGCTCCCCGTTTTGTCGGTCCTTTCCGCATTCTCCGCAAAGTGAATCCGGTGGCCTATGCCCTTGCCCTTCCGTCTGGGATGCGGATCTCCAATATCTTTCATGTTTCCCTGTTGAAACCTCTGATCTGCAATCGCTTCACTACCTCTCTGCCTCGGCCCCGTCCTGTCCGGGTTGACGGTCATGAGGAGTATGAGGTGAGCCGGATCCTGGACTCTCGATTGGTGCGCGCTCGATTACAGTTCCTGGTTCATTGGCGCGGTTATGGTCCTGTGGAGCGTTCCTGGGTTCCTTCCGCGGATGTCCATGCTCCTGCCCTCCTCCGCGCTTTTCATACCCGCTTTCCTCAGAAACCTTTTGTTGAGCCGCGGAGGGGGAGGGGCCCTTGAGGAGGAGGTACTGTCAAGGTCCTACCTTTTCCCTGAGGTTATGTTACTCCATGTGCTGGCGTCCATCTTGGATTCTGCTGTGCATGATGGGAATCCTTTTTATGCCTTCAGGTCTCTGAGGTCCACCCCCCAGAGGGGCGTGGCTGATGACATATAAGCCTGTGGCCCGCACATGCTCTTTGCACTTGTGTCTTGTGTCTTTGTGTTACTATTACTCTGTTCTGACTCTTGTGACTCTCCTGGTATTCTGATTCGGCTTGTGACTTGACTATTCTTTGTATTCTCCTTTGATCTGACCCTCTGTTGCTGAACCCGGCTTGTGACCTGTGATTCTCGTCTGCTGTCCTGTACTGTTTTGTCCTGTTGTTGTTGACCCCGGCTTGTCTGACTACTCTTTTGTTTCTTCCACCAGCTACACGCCATTGGCGGCGGCCATTACCGCAGCTGAGGTGTCTCGGGGGCCGCGACCTGGTTCCTGGCTGCGTCAAGTCCATCCCCACCATCAGGGGCCCTGGTGAAGGGCAGCCTGGGACTTAGACTCCGCGCCCTGAGGGACTTCGGTCTGTGGGTGGTGGTTGTCGTCAGCCAGTGCATTACATTGTTAGGCCAGCATGTCCGTTCCTCGGCTCCTGCCCTGACATTTTGCTATTCATAGATCAAAACTATTCAATATTTTAGGACGCAACGGAATAAATAATGCAAACTTTGGCGGCCCTGAACTTTTCAAACCTAAGAATTGCATTAGACTTTGGAACAGAACTGACTGATTGTGACAATTATAAAATTCAATTTAAATCACAAATTTACTTAAATCTGAATTATCAAACACATTTTAAAATAGATTTAATTTTCCCATGGGCTTGAGCTACTATTGCATCATGTGACATCATCCAAATTAATTCATTAATTTCGCTATTCATTAACATTTGTTACTATGTCCATTTGGAGAAATATATATATACACACACATATTCAATTCCTTGGTAACACAAACTGCTAATCAACCATTCACAACTTGCTGAAGTTCAAACCGAACATCAGAATGGAGTAAAAAGGGGATTTAAGTGACTTTGAATGGGGCATGGTTGTTGGTACCAGACGTGCTGTCTGAGTATTTCAAAAACTGCTGATCTACTGGGATTTTCACGCACAGCCATTTCTAGGGAAATCAAGACTCATCAGACCAGACTTTTTTCCAATATTCTATTGTCCAATTTTGGATTTTGGTGAGCCTTTGCGAATTGAAGCCTATGTTCCTTGTTAGCTGACAGGAGTGACAGTGATTGGCTGATTAGCAATTTGTGTTACCAAGCAATTGAACAGGTGTTCCTAAAACAGTGGCCTGTAAGTGTGTATATATATATATATATATACTGTATATACCTCATGTAATCATTGGGACTCATTAAAAACTGCTTATAATGTACTTTGATGAAGCTAGAACAGGAACAGGTTTGATTCTGCTAAGGGTTACTGAACACCATGGGAGTGTACCCTATGTAAACCTCTAATTTTCATGCAGCAAGTGAATATAATCAGTGAGCTACTACTACTATTGTTCATGTGTTGCAATGTGTTATAGTCAGAAATGAACTTAGTTTACCTGGATTTTTCTCTAATCTTTTGTAGCCAGCCTTTTGAACAACTTGTACCAAGCTTCAGACAACCATATTAAAAAGAAGCCTATGAACTTAGAAATCAGAATGTACTTTTATGAAGTCAAATAAGTATGTTATGAATTCTGATTGTCTGTCATTGATTACTTCATATAAACAAGCACTCTTTTTTTAGAAAAAGCCACCAGCAGAGTATTATATAAATCCTATATTTGTATTCATATTATGCAACATTTTATTATAAGGGAGATACTCTTTTGTAGCTGAAGAATGAATTAAATAATCATCTGCAACAAAGAGAAACACATTTTTTTATTGTGTAGGCTACATTTTAACACATCATCTTTTGGGTGTCAATGTAACACATCTAACAAAGAGAGTTAATACACACTGAAATATTATGCTGTTAGCAATAAGGATTGCACAGTTTTAAGAAAAGTTATCATTCTGCTGTGTAAATATGTTCATTATGTCTCATTTAAAAGTGACACATTTTTGACAGATATTTCAAAATCTAAGAGGTTTGACAGTTGACGTTTGATTAAAAAACATGTTGTTAAAACCTAAATATTCTTTCAATTAACTAGGTTATTTCAAAGATCCCAAAAAATGGGTAAGGTGTGATAACTAACTAGGTCGATGAGACTGATTTAAATAAGAGTTGGGTATTCCAATAGAAACTAGTCACATTCCAGGTGTATTTTTATTGGTTAAGTATAATATTTAGAAATTGAATTTTTCTCTTTAAAGCCCATCATCATGTGTTTAACCCCTTCCACTCAAAAAACATTATATATCCCTTAAATCATGCAGTCTTCTGGTTTGACTAGTACATCACAGGTCCTGCTTTCTATGCTTATTTTATTTAAACTTTTCAAAAAGTGTTGGGCCCACTCTGCCCAGACCAGTGTAAAGACCCAACTGGGGGGGGGGGGCAATTTCATGACTGTCTGGACTCACAAGAACTGGGTTGAATGACATTGGGCCCAGGCTAGATCAGTGAGTGATGAGTCTGTAGGGGACAGCATAAACCTACAATGATTTAAATCATTTTCCACACCTTCCCAAATTGAATTTCAGTAAGCCCATATTTTGATTTATTACTGCAGTGTCTACAAAATTAGAGCTGAACTATATGCAAACAGCTAAACACCCATACAAAAAGCACATGTAGTGAGAACTCATAGAGGGCCAGCTGGAAAAAGATTGGGTCCCCTTTACTTGTCCAGTGGCTGCCAATCCTGTTTTCAGTCCCAGAGGCACATTGATAAACGCAAGCTAAATTTAGGGTTGTCTTTGGAAGATTTATTGCAGATCTTGAACAAATGCAGGGGAGGGTTTAGGGTTGCAGGATTCTCAAAATCCTCAAAATCTTGGACAGCTTCCCTCTAAAATCCTGTTCCAGCAGTATTGGGCCCTTTAGTAGCAACTTCAAAAATAGTGCTGAATAGGGGGGGAAAGCCAATCTTTCTGAGACTTTATACAAGCAATCACAGTCCTTAGAAGCAACTTCTGGCATCTCACCCTCAAGAAGTACTACCACACCCACTGCCCGAGGGCCTGGGGTCAGTAGGGGGCCCCATGAGATGCCCCTGGTACCTTTTTCATAGGCTTTTTTGAGTTTGGGCAAGGACACAGGGGCCCCATGATCCCCTATTGCCTGGGGGCCCCATGAGTTGTCAGTCCGCCCCTGACCACACCTACAGTATAGGTTAAAGTTTATCCTCAAAATGCCCAGGGGCAGATTCAGTAAAAGGTTTTCCTTTCCAGCACAGCTTCCTCAGCCCATGCTTCCTCCAGGGAAAGGTGAGGGAGACACAGAAGAAAGCTTTGATCAGATCCTCCCACCGAATGTTTATCTTCTCTCCAGCACATCTTCTGGGCCAGACTCCTAAGGATTGGCTAGGGTCAGACAACTATTCATAACTATTCATAACCCAGGGATTCATCCTCCCACACTATTGCTGGAACATTCTTCCAGCAACAGGCAGGAGAAATCAACCCAGTAGGCAAAATACGATTCCTCCTGCGCTCCAGGACCCAGGCCGGTGGCGAGTAGGTGAAATCAAACCCAAACGAAATGACCACCAGAGTATGAAAGGTCGTGCAGCTCCAAAACAAGGCTGGGGAAGCCTGAACAATACTGCAAAGTGAAAAAAACAAGAAGCGCACCAACCTTGCGCATTACCTCAGTAACCAAAATTTATTAGTAAAGGAATGGTACTCACAAACAGTGAATAAAAACAGGCATGTAAGTCCTCAGAGCTCTGAGGAAGAAGGTACGACCATCGAAATGCGTCAGATGTACTGAGTGTCTACCCCCATGATGGGATTCGCGCTGGCCTCTTGTCTCTGAAGTCCCTTGGAGGACTTACATGCCTGTTTTTATTCGCTGTTTGTGAGTACCATTCCTTTACTAATAAATTTTGGTTACTGAGGTAATGCACAAGGTTGGTGCGCTTCTTGTTTTTTTCACTTTGCAGGAGACATGAACCACCAGGATTAGGAAAAGCCTGAACAGACCTGAAAAATGAATTGTAGCTCAAATGACTACAGCAGAGCTGTATAATAAATTTAGCCAGCCCTGGACAAGGGTGCTATGCATGAGAGCTGTTTTACCTGTCAGTGGATTTTTATTTATAAAGTCCTACAACACAGCACAGCCATTTTTGGATAAGTGCTAGACCTGATTTTCCCCTGCTGCAGGTAAGCTATATCTACAAGGGTGGTCCCTCCCCCAGCACGTGACTTGACAGTAAAGAAGAAGCAGCACACTGGTGAGTTCTTTTTCACTTTACTTCTCCCTCCTATCAGCATTCCTTGCTAGCACATGAGCACCACAGCACAACTGTTTGCACTGTGTGTTGCTTCTCCCTCACATCCGAGTTCTTCTGTATAGAGCAGTGGTGGGCAACCTTTTTTTTCAACTGAGCCAAATCTCGCCAAAACCACGATTGAAATTTATTTTGAGAGCCACATTTTTAAAACTGAAAATACATCCCCCATATAGTAATTCATCCCCCATAGTAATTCATCCCCCATATAGTAATTCATCCCCCATAGTAATTCATCCCCCATATAGTAATTCATCCCCCATAGTAATTAATCCCCCATATAGTAATTCATCCCCCATATAGTAATTCATCCCCCATATAGTAATTCATCCCCCATAGTAATTAATCCCCCATATAGTAATTCATCCCCCATAGTAATTCATCCCCCATAGTAATACATCCCCCATATAGTAATTCATCCCCCATAGTAATTCATCCCCCATAGTAATTCATCCCCCATAGTAATTCATCCCCCATATAGTAATTAATCCCCCATATAGTAATTCATCCCCCCTATAGTAATTCATCCCCCATAGTAATTCATCCCCCATATAGTAATTAATCCCCCATATAGTAATTCATCCCCCCTATAGTAATTCATCCCCCCTATAGTAATTCATCCCCCATAGTAATTCATCCCCCATAGTAATTCATCCCCCATATAGTAATTCATCCCCCATATAGTAATTCATTCCCCATATTGTGTCAATTCACTTACCTTTGCTCCGCGCGTTCCTCTCGCCGTGTTCCCGCGCCGTTCCGGTCTTCAGGGCGGACTGTGAGAGGAGAGGAGTTCGTCACGCTGCCCCGCCTACATCCTGACAGCCAATGTTTGCCACGCAGGCCGGATTAAAAGGTCCGCCGGGCCGTAGTTTGCCCATTGCTGGCCTAGCTGCAGAGTCCTGACTTTTGGGGCGGCCGCCCGAGAGGAGGGAGGGGAGCTGGCGCCCGGCACACAGAAGAGCCGCATTTTAGTGTGTAAAGAGCCGCGGCTTGCCGACCACTGGTATAGAGAATTGAAAGAGGCTGACTCCCGGTCAAATTTAGATACTTACACTAGTTGCTTTAAAAATAAACTTATGGACATATTATTGAGTATAGAGATACATTATTTGCTTTTCTCTATGTATGCCTGGAGTTCAGCTTTGAGTGGAGCAGCTTAGTGTGTATATTTTATTGTTATATATTACATAATACTCTGCTTTGGCTATTCACTGCATTATCGTCATTCTAAGCATATCTGTATGAGAATAAAAGTTTGCTTCTGGCCCTAACACTTACTAAAGTAATTTTGTTCTGCTAAAAATGTTAATAATTAAATTGCAGGTATTTCATTCAACATTTATGTAGACCATGGCTACAAGTAAATTGTACTTTATTTTTCAGATAGCACATCTACTGTGAAATGTGTGTTTTAACTTTATGTACAGATGTATGCAGTTTTCAAAAGAATTCCAACATACTGATCCTGAAAAACTAGTGCTAGAAATTGCATTAGCAGCTTAGTCAAGATAATCAAAGTTTTGTTTGTGCAGTGGGCCTTTATTACTCACAAGATATGAAAGTAAGTCTTTGAACTACTATAGTGACATTGACCTACCCCTGTAGCAAATATTCTTCAAGGCTATAGAGAATTTGATTCAAGCTGCTGTTGGAGATCAAAGCAAATAAATAATAGCAATAAGAGCAACACACAGACTTTGGGGTTGTAATTAACTTGTAAAAAAAGGAATTACTATGTTATGCACAAAAACATTCATTGCTGTTTACTGCAAGTAGAGCTTGTTTTGTTTCTTATACATAACTTTACCTTATCTCAATAAAATTTGTTATCTTTTTATAAATTGCCTTAGGATCTATGGCCAAACCTGCAACAACAAAGACAATAACAATTTGTCTTTGAGAGTTCATCCCCGCAAGCTGTAAAAAAAACTACTTTTTGTTCAAATAATCCAAACAATAAATAGTTTACATGGCCCATGAATTTTATGCTTTGAGGTCCCCCCCCCCCCCCATCAATTTTTTTTTATTCCTTGTTATACTCATTGGAAGCATTAATTTCATGTACTTCCTTTCCTCTCTTTTTTCCATGAACAGTGCCTAGCAATCCACTATTTGTTTAACTTATTAGGAGTAATCATTTTTTCTCTGGATGACAGTTATGTTGTATTCTAAACTTTGTAAATTAGCCACTTGACTTCTGGAAGGTTTTACCTCCTTTATGACCAGACAATTTTTGGCTATTCAACAGTGTGCTACTCAATTTATATAATTTTTCACACAACAGCTTACTTTTTATGATATTTTTATTATATAAATGAAAAAAACTAAAATAAAAAATTATATAAATATAAAACATATCCAATTAAAAAAAATTAAATTAAATTTCTTCATAAATTTAGGCCAAAATGTATTCCGCTACATGTCTTTAGCAAAACAAAAATCCCAAAAAGTGTATATTAATTGGTTTGTGCGAAAGTTAAAGCAACTACAAATGATGGTATATATACTGGAATTTATGCAGCTATAGACTCTATACTGTAATGGCAGTGATCAGCGACTTATAGTGGGACTGTGATAGGGTAGTAGGAAAGCTGGTGCTAACAGACACTGACTGGGAGGGTCACTGACACTGACATCGCTAATGAAAGTATAGCAGTGATCAGTGATAATACTGTACACTGGCACATTACATTGGGTTTGTGCACCCAAACTGATTTGCCAAGTTGGGTGAAGCTGTGGGAGTGGCAAGCTCAGGGGTGGCAGCCCTGGATGTCACTGCTATCCATAACAGCCGGGAGGGCAGACCATCTGGGATGGGTGGTGAGGGTAGTGCAGGAAGGCCTAGAGAGTTGGTGGTAGTAGGGGATTCTATATTCAGAAGGCTTGACAGAATAATTTTTTGCCAGGATCGCCTCAACCGACTGGTTTGCTTTCTCCCTGGTGCCAGGGTTCGGCATGTGGTGGTTGATAAATTACTGGGAGGGGCTGGGCATGACCCAGCTGTCTTGGTCCATGTTGGAGCCAATGACAGAATACACTGAAGGTGGAGGCTCATTAAGAATCAGGCTGGAGGAATATTTAAACTAGGATAGAGGGGGAGGGAGAATTAGATTATAACGGTGCAGACAGATCACAGGGGTCAGTACTTATTGGTGGGTGGAATGGGGAAATATGGGGGGAGGGCTATGGTAGATGATAATAAAGTTCCCACGTTACAAAACAACCAGTGAAATTGGTACCATTTGTATGAAAATAAAAAATATGCAAAATACGTGTACACAAGGTGCCAGTGAATTAAAGTGTTTGTTCACCAATACCAGAAACAATTGAGTACTGTCCGTAATACTTTTTTTATTCCAGGATTGCGGTGCCGCACACTCCCAGGGAGCACGCACAGGCAGTGAATGCGGAGGCCATTTATAAATGACCACCAGGTCCTGCACTGCTCCCGCCTGGCCGTTTATATACATGGGCCAGACAGAAAGTGGTTAAAAGAGGTATAGACTCCAGAGAGAGACAGAGAGATATCATTTTACTCCTGTACAAATTATTAGTAAGACCTCATCCGGAATATGCAGTTCAAGTTTGGGCACCAATTCACAAAAGAACATTGAGAAACTGGAGAAAGTACAGAGAAAGGCAGCCAAACTGATAAGAGGCATGGAGGAGCCCAGCTATGAGGAAAGATTAGAGGAACTGAATTTATTCTCTCTTGAGAAGAGAAGATTAAGGGGGGATATGATCAACATGTATAAATACATCAGTGGTTCATATAGTGAACTTGGTGTAGAGATATTCACCCTGAGGTCATCACAGAGGACAAGGGGGCACTCTTTACGTCTGGAGGAAAATAAATTTATAAAATAAATTTAATCTCAAAACACGGAAAGGTTTCTTCACAGTGAGAGATGTGAAAATGTGGAATAGACTCCCTCAAGAGTTGGTTCTGGCCAGCTCAGTGGATTGCTTTAAAAAAGGCCTGGATTCTTTCCTAGATACACAGAATATAACTGGATATAAAATTTATTAAGGTGATCCAGGGATTATCTGATTGCCTCTCGGGGGATCAGGAAGGAATGTTTTCCCCTGCAGGAGCAAATTGGTTCATGCTTTGCTGGGCTTTTTGTCTTCCTCTGGATCAACTGTGGGTGTAAGATTAAAAATTTTTTTCTTATGGTTGAACTGGATGGACTTTTGTATTTTTCAGCCAGAATAACTATGTAACTATATTAATGACACAGGCTGGAAAGGTGTTAGCATCTAGGGAAAATCAAGGGGTTAACTGTGTGCTTAACAACTGTAATGTGTGTAATGTTTAATTTTACTTTCTGATATGGCTATTTTTTTCTCCCTACTTTTCAAGGGAAGAAACAGCCAGATCACTGTTCCTATATGCACAAAGTTCTGTGTGTTTGTGAACACAGAACTCTGTGTGTGATTTAACACAGCCGATCAGCTGATTTCAGCCAAAATCATTGGCAGTCACAGTCAGCAGGGAGCACGTGTATGTGTGACCCAAACTCGGAAGATCATCACATACAAGTCTTCAATTCCTTAGTGTGTTTATATATTCTCCACTTATGTGTGTATGTCGCAGGATTGCGGAAGATGGAGGTGGATTGAAATCATCAGTGGAGGAGAGAAGGAGAGCAACCGTGATAAGGTTGACCCCACTATAAGGGGAAGGCACATAGGACCTATTGTTTGGTCAAAACATTAAGGTGACAGCATAGGTGTTGGGAGAGATGCACGTGGCAATACAAAGTTAAAAGTGGAGAATATATCTTGCACAAATATGAGAACTATGATGGAAATTTCATTTCATGTGGACTTTTGGAACTTTATTTTATCACTTTTGTTTGGATATATACAACATATATTACATGGGTATATGTGTGTTAATGCACGTAATATGTATAACGCACTTAATATGTTAGATAATTAATGCAATTTATACTGCATGACACAGTCACATAGATTTATTTAAGTTATAGATATATATTTCTTTAACAGAAGATCACTACTTGTGATCACTAGATGTGAAATCTTCTAGAGTGAAAAGAAGTAAGCAGACTAGAGTAGAGGTTGGATTAAATAGACTGATTATAAAGGAGTCTTCTGGTATATGAAAAATAAGAAATGAAATGGATTGGACTTTATGAGCAATAATTATTTACAATAAGCAGATATAACATACAGGTTTACCTCGGTTTGCGAATGCCACGGTTAATGTAATTTTCAGTTTACGAATGAAAATCCATTAAAAATAATGCCTAGGTTTACAAATTTTTAATGAATTTTTTTCGCAATACAAAGTGTATGTTGGTGCCGATTTTGAAATGCAATTGTCGTTTTTTTTTTTCTTCACTATAGCTCACAGAATTAGCTGTCACTTTCCCGGAGCTAAAGGATACTTCTTAAAAGGACTGCTTCTTTTATCTCGGGAAACAAACTATAAGGAAACACTGTTCCTTTTAACTCAGGGAAATAAACTAAAAGGAAACTTTCTTTTAGCTGGGGGGAAAGTGACAGCTGATTCTCTGAGCTATAGTGAAGAAAAAAAAAGCTGGAATTACATTTAAAAACCTGCACTGACCTATAGTGACAGCGACTTTTTAAAAACTTTTTTCTGACCTCTGGAATGGATTAATTGGTTTTCAATGCATTTCTATGGGAAACCGCGTTTTGGTTTATTAATTTTTCGCAATACAAAACGACCTGGAGAATGCATTTAGTTCGTAAACCGAGGTACACCTGTAGTTATAATGCTAAATGGTAATGTTGTTAATAATGCTAGCTGATAAAAAATATAATTCCTCCAATGCCTTTAAGTGTTCAATAAAGCAACAAAAAATATTCAGTACATCTCAAAAATAAAATGCAAATATCCCCAAATTTTGTAAAATAACTGTTGCTTTGCCAAAATTATATTGTGCTCCTAGCTTCCTGTTTGAGCTGACATCACAATGCTGTTGCTCTATTTATTTATTCATGAAATGCTGAGATCATAGGCAGTGTAGTCATCCATGACTACCATTCCATGCAGCTCCAGCTATCTCCACTCGTTTTTTTGTCCCTCTGTGCATGATTACTTTGATTTCTCCCCAAGCAAACTTCCCATACACTGTATGTAGAAAAACAGCTGTTGGAAAATGTAGTTCTGGGAGCATGCCAATGTCAAGAAGTTCCCAGCAGCTGCCTGCAAGACTTTTATGATGTCACAGAGCATAACAAATGTTTCACTATAGGAACAATGTAACAACAAGGTCAAGATCTAGCAGGAGAAGGGAAGTTTCAGTTGAATTTGGGCCATGCCTATACAAATTCTTTATCAAAGCACACAATTTAAAAATGTGCAACTATAGTAATTTTTTAGCAGCTAATTTGACCATGATGCCAAATTAGGTAACCCAAATGAACAGTTATTTTACAAGTTAACACATTATTTGTTAAAGGAAAACAAAGTTTCTATACTAACACAGCTGCTCTTCCTAAAGATCAGTACATGTGACTGATTACCATAGCGATATATTAAATGACATATGACTTTCACAGCATGAGAAACTACTAAAAACATAGCAATAGGCAGGTCAGTTGATATTACAGTAGTTGACATTTAAATATTAGAAATAACTTCCCTTGTTGTCAGTAACAATAAAAGCAAAGGACGAATAAAGAACAATTTATCCATTCTAAATGCATTTTAATGTAATTTATTCATTGTCTTTTTTTGCTAAGATAAAACAGTCAGTGAGATAAAACAGAATTATAATTCATAACCAGTATTGAAATGATAATTTTTCCTGGTAATTTTAATGTGCAAATCTAAAAAGACATATCCTGGCTAAAAGCCTGCTGTTTTACGCAGGATACATGAAATATTCAAAATCCATATGGATCAGCTGCAGTGCTGAGTATCCTAAATCCAAGGAGAAAAAGAATATTTTAATATAGAACCATTTAAACACATATCCATTTAAGCTATGCTCAGCTTTCTATGATATGTCAATGGATGTACAGTATGTTACTCATTCTGAAATTTCAATGAAAAATCTAAAAGAATTACATTTACAACTATCAAGAAGCTTCCAAGTTCAACACTGTTTCAAGTTTATTAAAAAACATAAAGCAAATAGTCAAAAAGCATCTTCCTGTGATCTGAGTCTGAATCTTTGAGATCTCATTTGTTGATTTGGGATTCTTTTCTATTTGAACATAATCCCTGCATGTAAGGATTTTGCAACGTTGCCCATCTGTCTGTGTACATGTTTGCCACTCTATCCTGGTAATTTACTGGCATTGAATGGTATTTTTGGTTCCTGGATATTGCTGGTGTATTTTGTCATGTTTTTTGCATCTTAGTCTTTTTCTGTCATCCTTACTGTGAAACTCCAAATATCCAAATTAAACTCCAGACCCTCTTCCTTGACCTGACTTATTTACTAATGTATTATTTATTTTGAAGTTTATTATGCCAATGCACACTGAATACTACAACATCTACATTGAATCTCATATTTAGTGCACAAAAGATTATACCAATAAAAGTGTACCCATTTGTTAAACTGTAATAATAGAGAAGGGTGCAATACTGACCTCTACAAAAGAAAAATTATAGAATTTTGGTATGTAGCAATATTTGATAGCTTCACAAATACAAAATTTTAAAAAGTTTGTATTTGTTAAAACAAAATGCATGTGTTCTGCTATTACTTCTGATAGTATGAATACAAATAATAAAGGGTGCAGCTGGGTTGTTCCACAATGTTGGTGGGTTGATTTCAAAGAGTAGTAAGGGGATTATTTAGAGATTGAGGTTGAGTATATAGTTTGAGGAACAAAGTTTTGTACTGCTTCACAAATCAGGGGGTAAAATGGGTTGATCTGGAGAAATTTTCAGGTTTTGGCGTTGTATGGGAGTTTGTTAGGAGTAACGAAGTGGGTTAGGTACCACTGATAGCTAGACATCATTTTGGAGGGACTTGTTGTAAAATAAACAGGGAACTTTGGTTATTCTGGATTATGTAATTGCTACAATTTGTTCCGGGTAAGGAGGGAAGAATTTCCTGCATTTTCAGTCCTCAGGTTTGTTTATACTAACGTCGGTCTGTGGTGCTAGCTTGTTAGATGGCATCAAAAGCTTGTGGTGGGAGTTATCATCATCATCATTTCCCAATCTGATGGAGTTATCATAAGTCTAAAAGTGGGAGAACTGTGTAGGGCAAAGAATGAGTTTCCCCAACATCACCTAATCTACCAAGATGTTATTAAAAAAATAGAGAAAAATTCTGGGCAATGTGCAACAAAACAAACCCCTTTTGAGTTCTAGTAGTCAAAATGCATACTCTGTAGTGTTTTAATTGAGCAAGAATTTTTTAAATTTGACATCACTAATCAAATATGACTATGCCCAAATTTGAGCAATGGCATCACCAGGAATATCCACCACTTTTATTGGCAGAGACCAGGAAATATAATTCAGTGGCAAAAGAGGGGCGGCATTGGATCATGACTGCGGTCTGCAAGATTTTTTTTTGGCAGGCATCCTTCATCATTACTGAGGTGAATTGGCATCCAAGGACCTTCAATGCTGAACAGCTCGATTGAAGACAGATTTATATTGTGGAGCATTTTTTTAATAAAGAACTTGCCAAGAACTGTGTAAATCTATCTATTTACTATTCACTTTTTTGCATGAACGAGTAGGGCTACTGTGTACCCCTTACACATTCAATGGGAAATGATGGGGATATCCTCTTATTGTTTAAGTAGGCTTTCAGATTCTGATAAGCCCCCTTCTTTCAGACTCCCACAGCCCTGGCCCATTAACATGGGGTCAAAATGCTTTACTTGGGGGGTCCCCCCTGGCAAGGTACCCCACCATGTTGAGGACATATGGCCTGCATGGTTCAGGAGGGGGGTGCACATTTGTCCCTATGCTTTTCCTGGTCTGCCAAGCTGCATGCTTGGATAAGAGTCTGGGAGTTTGGTATAGAATATAGTGGGGACCTTATTATTTTTGTTTCAGCCTTTTGCAACCCTTAAAACCCATACCAGACCTAAAGTATTGGTGTAAAATTTGGAGGGACCACATTCCTTTTTTGTTTTTTGGAGGGACCACTTGACATCCATACCAGTCTTTCATCAAGGATAAGGATCTGGTATGTATTTTCAGGGGGAACCCCACAGTGCCCAGCCCCTTATGGTATTTGTTTTGCAGACTTTTCCTATTTGCCTAGGAAATGGCCATTACTGGTTTTTAACATTCGGCTCCAAATAACTTTGATGGGGTTCAGATTCAGCACCCAAACACCAGTTAAGTTCACTGAACCCACCTAGAACCAAACCCAGGTACATTTGGCTTATCCCTATTTGTCACAGATGTGTTTAACTGCCGATGCAGATATATTGACTTGTACTGAACTTACCATAATATGAAATAGTATAGATGATAACATAACTGGATGTTGGAACATATAGATGATTGCAACTAGAGGCAGATAAAAAAGACAGAAAGCCCAATAAAGGCTGTTACACATGCATTTTCCACTCTTGCATCTAAAGTCAATAAACAGTCCATGAGCTTTGTTTTTGTTGTTTTTTTTAGGGGTTAACAACTTGGCTAGGATCTAGGGTTATACAGGATACCCAATGGAACTGAAACAACTTGGCGGAAATCTTCTTATGTACAAAAAGGCAAGGATTCCACACAAAAGAATAGATCCTGGACTGCCTACTCCTTCAGGAGCGGCTCTTGTCTTTTAAGAAATCAGTACACAATCTTTACTAGTAGCACTTAGTCCCCTTTAATTAACCTCCTCAGATCCCAGATGAAAATCCCCTCATCCACCTGACTGTCATGGGAGTATCCCAGTGCAAGGGATTCTGATACACACAAAGAATGCAGTTCCAGGGAGAACTAGTTGGGTATTGCACTTGACCGCCCTCTTCCTTGTAGGCCCAGGGGGTGTAGAAGTACTCACAATGTCTTGTTCCTGTAGCTATAAAGGTGAAGCTGCTTTCAGGCCTTACGCTGGGCTGGATTCTTCCTCTGCTGACAGACTGCCCTTTCTTGTAGACTGTGGAACAGTGGAGGTCCCTCTTTCCAGCTCTCAGCCTGTAGGTAGACCCCGCTTCCTCTGGGGCCCCCTCCCAGGCTTCACAACAGCAGCACTTCCTCACTCCATCTGTTACCCAACTCCCATGCTGCCCAAGCACTGTCATATTTAAGGGCTGACCTAGCCACCATGCCAGGCCTCCTGTCTGGGGATTGACCACATTCCCTGAAGTATGCAGATCAGCCCCTCCTCCTCCCTGCCAACTGGCTTCTAGCAACTTCTCCAAGTTTCTGGAGCAGGAGGAGGTATCATAGAATAGACCTGTAGAGTCCTTCAGCATTAACCTAAAATAACATTGCTGACTCACTCCCAGGTTGACTCATACCCAGTTTTCTACCAAGCCTCTAACTGTGCAAAAAAACTATCTGAACTGAAGGGCAGTACAGGGATAATATATAAATATATTGTAATTATTGTGGGGAAATCTACTTTAAAGTAATATATACATACAGTATATATAAGGTGTATTACGTTTATAGAGTGAAGTGGTCTTCAGGGCAATGTTTTATTTGGATCTTTGTACACCATGGTATTTTTATTCATTGTGTGTTAATAAAGATTTCATAAGCAGTACAGTTCACAGCAATACTTTTTTTAGGTTTTTTTTGTAGATATATATTTTGATCCATAGTCCATAATCAGGTGGGTTTTTTACAATGATGTTTGTATTACAGTATACATATAGACTCTGGACCCATAGGGGTTTGAGTCTGTATGTGAAGGAATACATTATTTATTATTTATTTATTACAGGTATTTACTGTATATAGCACTGTCAGTTTATGCTGCACTTTACGTGAGAATAATAAGGTTAAGTGTTAAGGAAAGGTGCCCACATGGGCATATTATTTAATACCTCTATGTCTATAATGCTTTTTGAAAACAATCATTGATTTAAAGTGCTGTGACTTCAGTATCCTGCAGGATATGTCAAAAGTGTTTTGTTAAAAAGAGCCAACTTCCTTCCTCTGAGGTTATTTAAACTTAGCAGACACTGAATATAGGTTTCCGTATTAAGAAAGGATAAATGCAAGCAACATACAAAGGGCCTTGGAGCAACCATGCCATTTGTCACATTAAATGTTCATGCCATGTCATCTCTGCCTGTTCCCTGAACAGTTTCATGAATCCTACAAGCAAAGAAAGTGTAATTCCTTTTCAACTATGCTTAAAGAAAACGTCTACTTTGCCCATACTGAGCAAAGTAATAGGAGACAATGTCATCAGAATTTACTTACGTTCACTATGCTGACCCCCTGCCCTGATGCATTTCCAATGCATCCCAGTGTCTTGTGTAAGATTTGTTTTTATGAGTTAGCTAAATCTTACAAAGGGTTTGCAAGCTTCCATCACTTCCATGGGTCAGTCCTCTGACCTGTGATTGACTACTCAGGCACTAAACTCTATTTTGTGGAATGGAAGGAAGGGAGAGATATCATATATGCTCACACATTCCATGTCAATGGTTAATTTTTTTTAACTATAATGGAGTCAGCTTTTTTAAATGTATTATATAGCATTTGGGGAGATGGAATCCTGCTTAAGGCACTTACCCAAATGCTTACGAGCACATGCATTGGCTTTAAAGTGACCCTGTCAATATAGGGACACATACACTTGCTAAACAAAGAGGCCGCATACTTACCTTTTTGGTAGCCTGTGTCTTTAAACACCACTTCTTTGCTGCTCCCTGACCACTGCAAGTGTTCAGCTATATGGATGGTTTGTTTACATGTTTCTCCCACCACACTCAGTGGTTCCTTCTGCAGGAATAATCAATAAGGTAAATATATGCGAGCGCACACACAAAGGAGGTATAGCAGCTGTGCACCAGGTAACCATAGAAACCTCTAAATAACAATATAAATCAGAAGTGCAGTGCTAGAAGAGAGGCACAATATGAGTATAAATCA
Organism: Staurois parvus; assembly: GCF_062004578.1. Taxonomy (NCBI): domain Eukaryota; kingdom Metazoa; phylum Chordata; class Amphibia; order Anura; family Ranidae; genus Staurois; species Staurois parvus. The sequence continues at coordinate 4,677,202 of NW_028317886.1, forward strand.
TTAGGTAACCAGTTCATTAGGTGACTTGAAGTGACTTCAGGTGCTTTCATGTAACTGTATCCTCCTATTAGTAAGGTGCTGTGATATAAAGTGCGGAAAGAGTGTGCACTCACCAGAATGCGCAAATTAATGAGCGTTTATATATATTTTTCTCCTGATGTCATCTGCCAGTCTGGGTAGTGTCTGGAATCCAGTATATTCCCTTCAATGGTCCTGGATGTTGTTAATAGGACATCAAAGTGTTCCAGAGTTCCCCTCAGGTGATAGCCTGGGTACTGCTCTATAGGGGTTGTAAAGGCTTTAGTGTAGTAAAGTATGATAAGGGGTTTATTGAGGTATATACCAAGATTCTTTGCAACGAATGGATAAAACAATGTGGACTAACCGTCCACTGCATAAGATGGCCGCTGGAGCTCCACGATGCCCCGGCGGCGTGACGTCATGGCGTTGCTGGCTCCACCTACGCGTTTCGTGCGCACGCACGTCGTCTGGGGGGACTTCCAGAAAGTAGAGAGGTGACGTTGGTGGAAGTGGCAGCAGAGGAGTCCCCCCAGATGACTTGCGTGCGCATGAAACACGTAGGAGGAGCCAGCAACGCCGTGACATCACGCCGCCGGGGCATCGTGGCGCTCCGGCCATTTTATGCACTGGGCGGTTAGTCCATATTGTTTTTATCCATTGTTTTTATCCTATTAACAACATCCAGGACCAATGAAGGGAATATACTGCATTCCAGACACTACCCAGACTGGCAGATGACATCAGGAGAAAAATATATATAAACGCTCATTAAATTGCGCGTTCTGGTGAGTGCGCACTCTTTCCGCACTTTATATCACAGCACCTTACCTTCTGCAGGAATGTATGTCAAGTGCAGGGCAGAACATTCCACACTAGGGATGAGCTTTGGGTTAGGTTGAAGTGTTAATTTAAGGTGAACCAAGCTCATTCATAATTTGAAAAAACAGGGAACTAATGTGGCCATTTGCCTCTTTAGCAACCAACTATCAATAATGCAATTCATGGCCTTTGAACAGTGGTCAGGTGATTTGTAAAGGCCAGCCTTGGGGTTTTTCTTATGTGCCAGTCCCAGCCTAAACCCCATTAAAACAGGGTTACCCACAGACTTGTTTGGTGTGTGTTGAGTAGATGGGGAGAGCTGACAGTGTTTGTAGGGAGATATAGTTGTGCTTCTCAGTACTCTATATAGTGATACATGCATTGCTGTATTGTTCTGCATTACTTCAAAATGTGGCTTAGGCCCAGCAGTCTTTTTTAGGACTACCTTTTTTGTGCATGTCAGCAAGAACTTCAGTTGTTGTTTAGCTTACCCCTCCTCCAGCCCATCCTACCCCCAATTGTCTTTTTTTGGAGTTTTTCTTTTCTTTTACCTAACATTGCATGAGGTACAAAACACATCATAATTCCCCTTATTGCCATAATTGTTATTAAAGTAAGTCTGTCTCCTATAACCATAATGTCAGGCAGGCCTAAAGAGAGAGTATAACGTGAGTAGATTCTGCATCTACAGGACTAAGTGCTGGTGGTTGGGCATCACCATCAGGAGGCAGACCAGGTCTGCTTTTTCTCTCTGACTGTGGGATCACTATACAGCCAGAAGGCATGGAAGACATGAGTGGTTCACAAAGCTTTCCTTACCTTCTTCCTACTAGGTGCAGAGCAGCCAGTTTTGCACAAACAGCTGTAAATACTCCATATTCTTGCTCCTCCTCATCTGCTAATCCCCTAGATTAATTAGCCCCAGAAACTGGCATGGAGGAGTCTACTGACTTATTACAGCCCACCGTCAACAAAGTGCTGGAGGAGGATGCTCAGGAATTTATGTTATCAGATGTTAAAGAAGAAAGCATCAGGAACATAGAGGGAAAGGACATCAGGCAGGAAGCAGCAACTGGCAGTGATATTCCTGCAACTTCACTTACTGCCAATGAAGAGGGTGAGGATGACCATTTATGGGTGATAGAGACTGTAGAGAGGCAGAACTGCAGCAAGGTAGAATTTCATCTAGAGATGCAGTTTAAAGAAGACCTGAGGGAGCAGCTATCCTATTCAACTAGATGGCCACCGCTATTCCCAGGGCCGCTCCACATAGTTTTGCAATCTGGGCCTTTTTTACATATCTTCTGCCAACTGCACTGTTGTGGTTTTCAGGGTCTGCCTGCAGAATAATTCCTGTGGTAAAACTACTAGTCATTTGGGTGTCAAATGCATGAAAAGACATATGAATCTGCATATTTGGTGAGAGCAACACCACAATGGTACCTGTTGGCAGCAAACATTTTGCACTCTTCAACCATCCACCTTTTCCACAACTCTGCAATGCCCTCCATCTGCACCTGCTACATCTGCTGCAACATTGGCTGCCTTCAGTGAAGGGTAGAGCCATCTGACAAAGGGTTTGAGAGGCTTACCATATTGCAAAGAGGGTCAGCATTGGATTATGCTGAGCAGAGGCAAGCGTAGGCTTGAACCTCACCATAAATCAATTTAAAATGTTTCACACCAGCTGGTGAGGACACGTGGTGTTGGGAGGGACCTGTATTTGTCCATTTGGGATAAATGGTAGTGGCACATGGAGTGATCTTCTCTCCTAATTTTCTTTATTGTGGGCTATTGTGGACTACCCTCTGGACCATTGGTCTTTGTATGTGAGATTATTATGCCAGCATTTTTATCATAATCAACACCCTATCCGGTCGTTTCCCTTGGGGTGAGCTCCACAATGCCCCTATTTATTTATTTATTTATTTTTATTTTTTTCCTTTCATTTTATTTTCTACTTTATGCACACCCTGTTTTCTGTCATCTTTTCTGTTCTTTCCTTTTTAAAAAAAAATATGATTGTATGTACACTTATCATATGTCACACTTCATGGACATGGATATTGATACACTTCTTATTTTTGTATATTCTTTTTAAAGATTTCACAGAAATGTGTTGCCATTTTTTGTTGGTGCCATTATGAACCTACACATTTTACGGATCTGTTTTTTATGAAAACCTGGTCTTGGCAAAACTGCTGGCTTTACAGCTGCTTCCATTCCAGCTGTTGGAGTTGGCCCCTTTCTGTGAGTTTGTGACTTACACTGAAAAATACTCAGCCACTTTTTTTGCAAGAAAGCCATCCCTCCCCTCCACCAGCATTTGGAAGGTACTTCTTCCTTGTCATTGGACCATGTGATAAGCAGTAGGACCCACATGATCACAGACTTTAGGTACAGCAAGTATCGGCATGGATGTTACATCTCCATTATAGCCCACTAGATAAATTTACTGGTGACTGGGAAGAATGCAGGACAGAGCACACCAATGGAGCTGGTGGTCCTGAACCTTGGTGATGACAAGGCCCTCAACTCCCCCCCCCTCTTTTCAGTTGCCTCATTTGTTGAGTTCTCAGAACCATCAGTGCCCCCATAGTCCCTTAGATATTATGCAACGGCAGAGGCAAAATACCCCATGCTGTTTTGTAGCTGGTATACCTGGGGAAAATAAGCTGCACTGGGCCAGAGATTCTGGCATCTCTACAGTGGCAGACTGAGAAGAGCCCAAATCATGTTGTGCTAGGCAAGTTTCTGTGTGTCAATGGCGCTAACTTGTGAGAACATACAGAGAGGGACACCACTTAGACTGACCATAGTGATACATCAATGAGTGACAGTGTTGGTGTTGGCCTCAGCCTTCACTCTGGCCACACCCTCTGATGTGTTTCACCTCGCCAACTTTGGATTGGTGCCAGGACACCGGCTTCCCTCTTCTGAGTACCAGCGGGGTTGCTCTGTTTGATCCAACCTTGAGTGGCACTGCAAAGTCATCACTCCAATGATGCTCGCTTGTTCGCCTTCGGCAGTGAAAAATGACGCCTCCTTGGGGTACACCATTAATAATCTTAGCCCATTAGGAGTATGATTATTCACTACTTTCTGAACACATACTGTTTGCACATCTGGTCTTCATCTGCAAAATTTGCAATGCTGTAGGAAGATAAATTCTGCATTTTACCTCAAAGTTTGTGGCCAGTTTCAGTGCTCAGGCACTGCAAAGGTACCACACATAATGTTTTGGGCATCTGGCATTCAACTGCAATTATTTTTGGGGAGTAAATCATGCTCTGTGTCTCCTGATTTGAGCCCCAGTCTAGTGCTGTGGCTCTCAAAAATATGTCTTTGTCTCTCTAAAAAGATACAGATAAAGATATTTCAAGATAAAACCTAAATCTTTTCTACTTTTTTAATTGTGGCCTAATTAGGTTGTTTATGTACTGACAAAAAAGAAAAGAAAGTTCCCAGTTCAACTTGACAGCCAGCTAGCCAACAACCAAATTAACCTGTCTAGCAGCAAATTTTGAGAGCCCTCATAGTAGAGGCACATGCATTTAATGGATAGACCAAGGACAGGTGAACCTGAGGGAGCCCACCCCTCCTTAAAGGCATGGGAGCGCACTGGACACCCAGCATATAGCACAATGGCAGCCAGGGTGTCTAGTGCACTCACTCACCTACAATACAACAGTACAAAAAGTGGCCACTGCCCCAGTCTATAACTGGCTTTTACAACAAGGAACACATGGACTGGCAACTCATATCAACAAAAAAGAAAAGAAAGTTCCCAGTTCAACTTGCCAGCCAGCTAGCCAACAACTGAGTTAACCTGTCTAGCAGTAGGCGTTAAAAACAGGGGTTTAGTTAGCACACATTTGCAAATACATACGTAAGCCACAGAGTCACGTCACGGCACCCCGATATTCTGTGTTCTTAACTCTGTAAATTTTGAGAGCCCTCATAGTAGAGGCACATGCATTTAATGGATAGACCAAGGGCAGGTAAACCTGAGGGAGCCCACCCCACCTTAAAGGACACCCAGCATATAGCACAATGGCACACAAGATCATGTGAAGCAATGTCTTCAAGAGTGGATTGCGGAGAAGAATCATCCTCACAAAGATTGTATAATTTACCATAGTAATTACTGAAGGCATCCTCAATTTCCTGTGGATTCTGAATATTATTTCCCATGGTAGGATGTTTCAGGAAGGGTATTTTTTGTTTAAAAACGTTTTCTTTGATTTGATTTGTTAGAAATTTTTCAGCTCTATTGCCATAGTAATAATGGTTTGTTTTCAGGGCCTTCCCAACCAACCATGATGGACACAGGGACGTGATCCAAAGAAATTATGAAATGCACGTCAGATCTGGTAATATTTTGTAATAAGAACTTATCCACTATAAATAGATCAATGCATGAATATGATAAATGAGCATTTGAAAAAAATGTATACTCCCTCTCATTGCAATGTTGGCACTGCCAAACATCAAAATGTTGGGAGAAAGATATGAAATTAGATAAAGTTACTCTATAAGAGGGGTTTCTCTTAGAAGTGGAAAGATCCAGGTTACGATCAGGGATATAATTTACATCTCCACACACAATAATGTGGCCTTGGCAAAGTTTAGATTTTTCCAAATTTTTCCAAGATAGGTTAACGGGCAGTCGTTAGGTAGATACAGATTGATGATTGTGTAGACTACACCATTAATCTCACAAGTCAGAAGGAGGTAGTGGCCCTGATTGGAAAAGTTTAAAGGAAATTGTATCCTTTATGGTAAAAAGAACTTCTCTTTTCTTAGATGGATCATTAGAGTAGTATATGTGTGGAAATGTCTTATTTGTGAAAGATGGAGGTTTCTTGGAGCAGAAGTCAATTTCTCATAGGCAAAGGATGTCACATTGTAAGCTTCTGGTCTCTTTCCAGGTTGCATTTCTTTTGACTGGGCTGCTAAGGCCCCTGACATTCATTGAAAAATTTTTAAATTGCATCTTGCAAGAGATCAGTGGACCACACGACAGTGTAGTGGGGTTGGAAGAGGTAAAGAATGAAGCAGTAGCACTTGATCATGGATATTGAGGTTCTCCCAGGTGAGGTGAAAGGAAATGTGAAAACTTCCCTTAGTATAGCTATAAGGCACTCGTAGAATTAAGGACTGTAACGTTCAGTCTCCAGGTGCACCCTTAGAGGTAAGAAAAATATTCAGTAGATAATGAAAGGGCACTAGGCAACAGTATTGTGAAATGGCTGTGTGAGGGTGTGTGCCTTCAGCACACAAAAGAAGAGGGAGTAGATAATACAGCCACTACTATCTTTCTTTTTTTCTTTATATGTATTTTGTGTAAAAAAAATAGATTTCTACTGAATATGGGCAGATAATGATTTGCTATAACTTGGGGGGTGTAAAAAAAACAAACAAGTGATTAACAATTCAAAGCAGTGAAGGGGCCCACCAGCGCCTAACCATAAATGCTGAAAACTTGTATCTGAGCACTTCAGCCAGGCTCTATGTATTGCCAGGTGGAAGAATTTGGGTTTCCTTGCGATGAACGGTCAGATTTGGGGGCATCAGGGGTGAGAATGTATCAATCCTTCAATAGCTGAAGATCTTCATCTAATGTGGTGACCAAGAAGATCTCCCCTTTGTGGGTGATCTGAAGTTTAGCAATATAGTTCCGTCTATAGGAAATAATATGATTTCGTAGAGATTTGGTAACAGTGGCTAGGTCTCTTCTGCGCTGAAGGGTATACTGTGATAAATCAGCATAAAATGAGAGTCCATGGAGACTCTCTGGCCACTTGTCAGATTTCTTGTGCAAGCCATCAGCTTCTCCTTCATTCTGTAAAAATCAATGCGCACAATGGTATCTCTTGGGAGACATTCTGCTAAATGCTTTGGTTTTGGAAGCCTATGGATCAATCTATGGTTAGCTCTTCTTGTGGAAGATCTGGGAGGGCTTCTTGAATCAGGTTTGTGAAATAGGTATGAAGCTTGTGGTGCTTACTTGTTTCAGGGATCCCCCTAATTTGAACATTATTTTTCCTGGATCGGTCTTCCAGGTTCGCCAACTTGGATTTGATCCAAGCAAGAACATCCTCTCTTTCGTTGTGGGCATCCACAAGATCATTAAAGGGTGCAGCAAAGTCCCCCATCTTATTTTCAATATGCTGTACTCTATCACTGACTTCACCTATTTCAGACCTAAATTGCTGCACTAGATTATGTCAGTGTGAATAGTGCTTCTCAGTGAGACCAATATGTCCTTTAATGTTGTGTCTAGTACAGGCTGGTCAGATGAGAGAAAGGCAAGGATAGAGTCTTGAAGCTCCCTAGTGTCATCTATAGATATGTTTAAAGAGCTCACTTCTGATGGTGTATTCAATGTATGTGACATCTTAGACTTAGTCTTGGCTGAGCTTGTAGAGGCTGAGGAGGCTTGGGTAGCAAGGCTGTGGTACTGGGGAGGATTGGAGGTTGTTCCTCTCTTGCCAGGAGTCATTCCTACTCTCCCCTGCACATGGCTGTAAGGAGACGCCGCCATGCCGTCGGAGCCATCTTGGATGTTGTGTCTGAGCGGCAAGAAGAAGAAATCGCTACTCCGACCCGGCCGCCCATGCTCTTCTTCTTCTTGGACATATTGCTAGATGTTGCCCAGAGGTGGTGAGCCAAAAACCGCCACTCCTAAGTGCCCAGAACTACTGTAAACTTCTCTGCTGGGGATCCTTTCAGCAGAGTCTCAGAGCTAGGAGGCCATACTTGGAGCTTGCCGGCCATGCTCCCTTGATATTTGTAAACTTTAAACAAACATATGACTATGGCACTCAAGAAAGGATGGTCAAAATTTTATAGGAAAGAGGACTACCAGTGAAATTAGTAAGACTCATTGAAGTCTTAAAGGCACTCTAACATTAAAATCAATGTATTCTTACTCATTACGTTCTCCCTCCCCTCCTCTGACTTCGCAACCGCCCTGCCCCCCACCACACCTAGCATCCCGCACACTATAACCTCCCCAACACTCCGCTCCTTCAGCCTTTCTACCACTGAGGAGGTCACTAAGGTCTTCTCAGAAGCCTGCCTTACCACTTGCCCCCTTGACCCTGTCCCCACACAACTCCTCTGGTCACCCTCCTCCTACATCCTACACTCCCTCACCCACATCTTCAATCTCTCCCTCTCTATTGGCGCATTCCCCTCCCCCCTAAAGCACGCGCACATTACCCCCATACTCAAAAAACCCTCCCTGGACCCCACCGACCAGAACAACCTTAGACCCATCTCCCTGCTGCCATTTACATCCAAGCTCCTTGAGTGCTTAGTCTACAATCGCCTAAGCTCCCACCTCACTGACAACAACTTCCTCGATCCACTACAGTCTGGCTTCTGTCCCCTACACTCCACTGAACCGCCCTACTCAAAATCACTAATGACCTGCTAACCGCCAAAGCTAATGGCCACTACTCAGTCCTCCTACTCCTCGACCTCTCCGTGGCCTTCGACACAGTTGACCACCCCCTCCTCCTTAATAAACTACACTCCCTCGGCATCAGAGACTCTGCTCCCTCCTGGCTCTCCTCCTATCTATCCCAACGCTCCTTCAGCGTTACCTATAACACTACCACCTCCCCCTCTCTCCCCCTCTCTGTTGGGGTCCCCCAAGGCTCTGTCCTCGGGCCCCTTCTTTTCTCCATCTACTCCCTCGGCAAACTGATACACTTCCACAGCTTCAATTATCACCTCTACGCTGATGACACGCAAATTTACCTCTCTACCCCTCACCTCACCCCTTCAGTCTCCGCCCATATCACCCACCTACTTAACGACATATCAGACTGGATGTCGCTCCATTTCCTCAAATTGAACCTTTCCAAAACCGAGCTCCTAATTTTACCCCCAGGCCGCCCCTCCTCCCATCTTCTCCATCACGACCAACAACGCCACCATCAGTCCCACCCCGCAAGCCAAAGTCCTAGGTGTCACTCTAGACTCAAACCTGTTCTTTTAACCCCATATCCAATCACTGGCAAACTCATGCAGGCTCCACCTCCGCAACATCTCCAAAATACGTACGTTCCTAACCCCAGACACTACTAAACAACTTGTTCACTCCCTTATTATCTCATGTCTGGACTACTGCAACTCCCTTCTCACCGGCCTACCCCAACACAGGCTATCCCACTTCAGTCTATTCTGAACTCAGCGGCCAGACCCATCCACCTTACCAACCGTTCCGCTTCTGCCACCCCCCTCTGTCATTCCCTCCACTGGTTTCCGATTGCCCATAGCATTGAATTCAAACTACTAACATTGTGTCATGCACCACCTGGTGGTGTCTCTAGGAGCCCACAGCACGGGGTTCCTCAGGGCGCGGGGTCTAAGTCCCAATCTGCTTGTTCACCAGGGCCCCTGATGGTGGGGATAGACTTGGAGCAGACTGAGACCAGGTCGCGACCCCTGAGTACGTCCGGCAATGGTAGAGAGCGCCATCAGGGGTGTGCGGGAAATGGAGCCTGACGTGAAGAGGCTTGCAAGCCTGGTAACAGGGACAGATCCATGCGGGATGGATGGATCATCAGGGTAATGTAAGGCGTAGTCAGGCAGGCCAGGTCAGCAAGGTGCGGGCAGCGAGGTACCGGAGGAGCAGGCAGAGAATGGTCAGGGTCACAAGCAGGGTTCAGCAACTAACGGGCAGCGCGGTACAGAGGATCAGGCAGGAGGTTGGCAACAGAAGCTTCACAGGATCAGATAACAGGAACAGAACAATAAAGACCAAACGGCAATTGACATACCTCCTCTCCCGTTTAAATAGCGCGCCCTGCGCTGTCATTGGTGCCAGGCGCGTGTCCGTGATCGCGAGTGCTCACGCGCGGCCGTCGCAATCGCCCAGGTCCCGCTGCCCGCTGGTTAGAGTGTATCGGTGTTCTGCGCATGCACCGCCTGGATCATCGTGGCAGAGCCACCGATCCCTGACACATTGACATACAAAGCCATTCATAACGCTGCCCCAAACTACCTCACCGACTTGATACCCAAATATCACCCAACCCATACTCTTCGATCCTCACAAGACCTACTACTTTCTAGCTCCCTGGTCTCCTCCTCCCATGCCCGACTGCAGGACTTCTCCAGGATTTACCCCATCCTCTGGAACTCACTACCCCAATCCATCAGACTGTCACCTACCCTCCTCACCTTTAGGCGCACCCATCTCTTCAGGGAAGCCTACCCCACTCTCACCTAACAGCCGATCTCCTCCACTCCTCCTACCACTCCATCCCCTATAGCCACTTCCTCCTGTACCACTATCCCCTCCCTCCTAGATTTTAAGCTCGAAAAAGCAGGGCCCTCGAACCCCTCGTGTATTGTTTTGTTACTGTATTGTCTCATGTACTGTCCCCCACTATAATGTACAGTGCTGAGCAAACCTTTTGGCGCTATATAAATACTGTATAATAATAATAATAATGTATTAAGTAAAATGTTCCCTGAAAAGAAGACATAAAATACAGGCAACACCACCAATCTCTGTTGTAGAGAAAAGAAACTGCTGGCTGAAGCGTATTTGGAATCTGACACATCCTAGATTGCTGCCTTCCTGGTCCCCTCCTGGGTTCCTCACTTCTGACCCTTTGTCACTGCAAGATACAGTAGGAATGTAGGTTCTAGCAAATGAATCACTGATTACAGTGGGAGACCAGGGATTAAACACTCCAGAAAACATTGGATTCTGCAGTTTAATTCTCCACTGATTTCTATTCACTACAGCATGGATCAACAGTGTGGGTAGTGGTAGAGGTAAGTATTATATGCCCTTTCTGCATGGAACATTTTATTTTATATTTATTTTAGCAATATAGTTACTATAAATCAACGTAAATGAAAGTGTACATATGGGGTTCCTTGAAAGACTTATTACCATTAGAGAACTGAAACTAGGGGGTTAAATCTCATGATACATTATGTAATGAGAAAGATAGCATATCATTCTAAAAGCACTGTAATGAATAGAGCAGTGCAGTTCTGGTATTGTAATTGGGAAAATCCCAGGATCTTCTAAGTGAAAAGATGAACAAACTAGAAGAAGATTCAGATAAATGTGGATTCAAAGCAAATTTGAAAAAACTGTTAGCAATAAATGTAAAAAAAAGAAACTGCCCCAGGGGATAATTTCCATTCATTTAATGCCCAAGCACAAATCCCAATGCTTACATAAAGAGAAGAACTGAAAGAACTCCAGAGTACATAAGATAAAGGAGGACTCATAGCAAATTGTTTCCATATTAGAAGCATTGAAAAAGGCTAAAAACAATTAGGCCTCATTCACAAGGGCACTGTGAATGAGCCATATGTTTATAAAGCTTGAGCCACCAGGGGCAGGCAGCCCATGCAAGTCCCCAGTGCCATTAGTACAGTGTCAGTGGTTTTTTTTGTACTGATCACTGTATTGTTGTCACTGGGGATCTCAGTGACCCCAAGTCAGTTGCCCCCCAGTGTCAGAATGTCCGCCGCAGTCCCGCCATAAGTCACTGATCGCCGCCATAAGTCACTGATCGCTGCCATAAGTCGCTGATCGCCGCCATTATTAGTATAAAAAAATAAAAATTACAATATATATACCGCCATTTGTAAATGCTATAACTTTCAGGTTAACCAATTAATTTACACGTATTGGGACTTTTTTTTAGCAAAGACATGTCGCAGAATACATTTTGGCTAAAATTTATGACAAAATTTCATTTGTAATTTTTTTTACTGGACATGTTTTATAGCAAAAAGTCCAAAATATTTTTTTTCTCAAAATTGTTTATTTTTTTTTATAGCGTGAAAATTAAAAAATCACAGGCAATCAAATACCACTAAAAGAAAGCTCAATTCGTGGGGAAAAAAAAGATGTAAATTTCATTTAGGTGCAGCATTGCATGACCGCGCAATTGTCCGTTAAAGTAACGCAGCGCCGTAACACAAACCACTTATGTAACTGCTTCCTGACCGCCCTAAAGCAAAAATATTGCTACAAGGTGGCACAGGTGCGCAAACTCACATATATATACATGATTGGTGGTTTTCACGCCCCTCGCAGATGGTGTCAGATTGCCCATCAGTACACCAGTCATCACATTTAACCCCTTGATTGCCAGGAAGACGCTCATACACAATAAACTTCCATTGCTAGTATAGTGTCTGAACGGATCAATATCTTTGATCAGATCAGCACTATACCAGCGTTTACATTAGTATAGCGTCCCCAAAAACGCAGCATTAGCAGGATCAGCCTCGGAACCTGCAAGCACCTGCGTTTAGCCCCTACGCTTACCACCCCTTCTCCCCCAGCAAGTGCAGTGTCAGTAGGTCACTGTCACTTGATACATTGCACACAAAACCTCAGTTTTCGAAGAATCAGGCCTGATCTCTGTTAGGACTTGCCAGTAAATTTTGATGACTCTCATATGCAGCAGAGTGCCAGTACTAGTGCCCACTACCTTTTGGTGAACTGGCGAGCACAAGCGGTCTAGTACATCCTGGTCTTTCACATACCTCTTAGATTGTAAGCTCCCAGGATCAGGCCCTCCTAACCCTCTTGTATTGAACTGTATTGTTGCTGTATTGTCTCCGGTTATATTGTAAAGCGCTGAGCAACCTGTTGGCGCTATATAAATCCTGTATAATAATAATACCAGCACTGCAGTATCACTTGGGGACGTCGCGAGTCCCATAAGTGCAGTACAAGCTGGTGCGGTGGCGAGCACAAGTATTGTTCGAATTTACGAGGGAAAAGATAGTCACGTGGAGCCCCCCAGATACCCAGACTACATGGGGAGCAGTGACAAGATAGTTTGGGACTTGGTGTCATCCTTCTCCATATGGGTACCACTTATAAGTGGACAATTTTTATTCAAGCGTGCCACTATTTAGACATTTGTACAATCTTGGAACTGGTGCATGTGGCAAAGTGTGACCTAATGTGTGCCCAGCATTAGAAGTGGGTGAATGCAGTGTGGTATATTCCAATGGTGGGCATTGTAGTAATTCTGCATACAGAGATGGACGCGGTCCTCCATCTTGTTAAGGGTCTTCCATTTTTTATCATGTCCTACTCCCAAAACAGCTTTCCTCATCCCCCCTCCCTCTCTGCTGAGTGACATCTGGTCTGTTTAATGCAGATCACAGGCAGCAAACTCATTGGGAGGGCGTCATGGTTATAAATCACACATAATCTGGTGCCCCTCTGTCTAGGAAACTCTTGCTAGCGAAGGGCTCATCAAGCCATAAACCAAGCCCTCACTGAGCTTCAAAGACATTCCTGGGAGTCGCAAAACAGACTTACAGTTTAAAACCCAATTTTCCATATAATTTTATATCTCCAAATAGGAAATAATTACATAAAAACCGAGCACATATTCGGACGGCCCACTGTAAGACCAGTCTCCTAGTATATTACACCCCCTATCTGACATATACAGGAGAGCAGAAAATTATATCTCCTGAACCATTCAAGCGGATATTTCATGTTTCAAATCTAACGATTCAGCAGATGCGTCTGCATATTAATCTACTAGTGGCAAGGCTGCTAAATGCACAGAGAATAAGTTATGAACCATAAAATAAGCTATGAGAGTTTTTGGTCATAGCTTGGGTCTCCACCTACAACTCCCTCCCCAAATGAGGCGATTGGTTTACTGCTCCAGGGAGACACCCTGTGGAGTTGCTAGAAAAAGCTAAGCTAAGCTGAGTTGTAAGAAGTTGAAGTTCTCTTTTTTTAACATCGGAACTAAGGTTGGGAGATAAGGCATCATTTTGGCTCATGAAACCTGAACTGCTTAAACCAGGACATTTGGCAAGTACTTTAACCCTCTAAACTCCTTTCTGTTTGCTGTGCTATTTTTTCTGTATATTTATATATATTGGCTACATCTTTTTCTGTAAATATTTTTATTGCACCCTTTTGATCTTTTAGTAATAAATCTTACTTTCTGAAAGTGTTGAACTGTTTCTACAGCTCTTTAATGCAAACAAAAGCACCCCTGTCCCTGAAGAACGCTACTGTCTGTTTTAAATCTCTGCATACATCTGTCTGTGGTGACATTGTGTACACAAACGATTATTCAAACATCATAGTGTTATTGCTGATATTGCCGAGTTTCCTCTTTCTCTGTACAAAAAGGAGGTGGTGGCAGTGTGAAGGGTTAATTGCGTAATTAACCTGACCCAGTAACAATCGCTTTCAGGCTGAAGATACATAGATTGTGGTCCATTAGCTGCAAAATCTTTGTGCAGAGTGCAGCTGGGCGTGGCATTGTTACGCACGTGACAGTGCGGTTTAGATCGGCTAGTCCTTCGGTCACAAGTTTGGTGAGAAGGGCTGGGATCTGACGCCGCGATCGTCACAGGCATACCACACACTTTTTCTGGCAGAGATTTCTTCTTTTTTTCTCATTCAGTCCACAGGCTGCATAAAAAAAGAACATAGCATATACAGTAATACCTCAGTTTACGAATGCCTCTGTTAACATAATTTTTGCTTTACGAATGAAAATCCATTTAAAATAATGCCTCGGTTTACACATTTTTTACTACTTTTTTTCACAATACTAAGTGTATGTCAGTGCTGATTTTTAAATGCAATTGCCATCTTTTTTTTTCTTCAGTATAGCTCACAACATTAGCTGTCTGTTTCCCGGAGCTAAAGGATACTTTGTATATTTTAAGAAACTGAAAGGAAACACTGTATCTTTTAACTTGCGGAAATAAACTAAAAGAAACTTTCTCTCTTTCAGCTGGAGGGGGAAAGTGACTGCTGAATTTCTGAACTACTGTATAGTGAAGGAAAAAAAAACGGTAATTACATTTAAAAACTGGCACCTGACAGCTGAGTGAATTGCCTGCAATTCAAATTTTTTTTTTTAATTACCAGCAATTCTTTTACATTCAGCTGTCAGTGGGAAACCCCGCTGACAGCTGAAACATTAACACATGGTTGTCACTACTAACATACCGCATGAGTTAATAAAATAAAAAAATAGCGTTTACTGTTTTTCTGACCTTCTGAATAGATTAATTGGTTTTCAGTGCATTCCTTTGGGAAACAGTGTTTCGGTTTACAAATTTTTTGCTATATGAAATGTCCTGCAGAACTAATTAAATTCATAAACCGAGGTACAGGTACATCACTGGACTTTGAATGCTTATACTAGGATGATGCCTACAGCTGCAGGCATCAGTCTGGTATAATTTTTTTCAGCCAGCAATCGGCTTTCATGTAAAAGCAATCCTAGTGGCTAATTAGCTGCAGAATTGCTTTTAAAAGCAGCAGAAGATGATGCCCCCTCCCCCACGGCCTTCTCGGGCAGTCCCGTGCCATCGGGGCAACCTGAGAATGCATCCGGTGTTTCTGCTAGCTGACCATAGAGCTGATTGGAGACCAGAATGGTGCCAATCATCTCTATAGCCTAAGAAATCGGAAGCTAAGAGCATTTCATCACTGTAGTTTTGCAGGATATAAACAGCGCCATTTGTAAATTGTGAAAGCATCTGATCACACTGATCTTGCTTTGATTAGATAATGTAAGAGCAGAGGAGATATCTAGAGTCTGATAGAACCCAGATTTCTCAAAAAAGAATATATGACAATGCCCATTGATGTCATAGGGGATATTTGCATTCCCTGTGATAGCATTAAAAGTGATTGAAAAAATAAATGAAGGGGACAGTGGAAAAATAATAAAAAAAAAAATCAAAATAACTCCTCTGTAAATCTAAAATGGTAGCTTGTAAAGGCTTTTATATTCAAATGATTTTTATTGAAGGATTTTAACATACAAGTAAAGACATCAGCATAAAGGTTCACAGTTGGGAAGTACAAAATATGGAAGAAAAAGGATCCCCATCATTTGGCAGGGGAAACTGTGGTTCTGTGTCGTAGTTACATGAGAGGTATGCTCTGTGTATTGTGAACCTTGTTGGCAAATTAGTAGGAATAGAATAAGGGGAGGACATAGGGCAGGAAGGGAGGGGAGGGGGGAAAGCCCCTAATCAGTAAGGATAGATCCTAATATGGCGGAATCTAATAGTAATCAATTTATTGAACAATTAGGGTTTTTTAACCATCGAGACCATTGAATCGTAAATTTGTGATAGGATGAGTTGTGGAAGGCTGTTCTTCTTTCCATCTCACACTGGAGATTAATGTCAGATATGAGGCGTGACAAAGGAGGGGTGGTGGTGGATCGCCATAGTTTAGTAATGTTAGATCTTGCGGCTGCTAGGATGTGATTAATAATGATGCGTGACTCTGTGGGAAACTTATCTATTCCTATATTTAGGAGTGCCAAAGCGGGATTCGGGGTTACTGATGTTCCTATGATTGAGGAGATTATTTGGAAAACTTTGTTCCAATAGGATTTGAGGGACTTACAGGTCCAGAGTAGGTGGAGCAGTGATCCTGTGTCTCTGCAGTTTCTCCAACATGCATGTGATTGTTGGGGGTAGTATATGGATAGCTTGACTGGGGTTAGGTACCATTGATGAAGAATCTTCAGATACGTTTCCCAGTGGGAGCTACATTTCGAGGCTTTAAAGGTGATGGTGAAAGTTTTTTCCCACATGTGTATGCTTATTGGTTGGAGAAGATTTTTTTCCCAATTGGTTATGGAAGAAGTACATGTGGTAAATTGTGTTTCAGTTATAAGCGTGTAGAAAGTTGAGATTCCCTTCTTTGGGTGGTTTGTCTTATGAAAGAATTGGTGTGCGGTTGCAGGAATTTTTATTTTGAGTGGTAAATTTGTTTTGTGTAGTGAATGGGCTATTCGCATGTAGGTGAATTGTTCTTTGTCAGGAAGGCGGAATTTCTTTTGAATAGTAGGGAAGGAGTCTATTTTATGCTTGGTGTATATGTCCTGGGTATGAAGAATGCCTATATCTTTCCACAGTGCTAGGTTTAAGTGAGGGGTGATGGAGTGTAGGGATGACAGTGGGGTAGGGATCCGTATGTTGTCTTTGTTTAGTTGATTGTAGGTTAAGAAGTCAATCCAGACATTTAAAGAAGCTTGTACGCAGGGATGTCTGTGTAGGGATTTAGGTTGATGTGTTCGGGGTATAAATAATATGTCTGTCATTGTGTGTGGTAGATATAATGAGGTTTCCATAGTGGTCCAAGTTTTCTCAGTGGTAGGATGCCACCAGAAAAAGAGTTGGTCTAGTATAACAGCTTGGTAATATGATTTTAGGTGTGGAAGACCAGCTCCTCCTCTGGAGGGTGGGCGTATCAGGAGATTCGTGGTGCATCTGGGTCTTCTTGAATTCCAAAGAAATTTGTTAAGTATTGCTTGGAGTTTAGAAAAGAATGAGCAGGGGATTGGGATCGGAAGTGTACGAAAAATGTAGAGTATTTTAGGTAGTATATACATTTTTAAAGTTGCTATTCTGCCTAATGTTGACAAAGTGGTTGTGCGTAGGTTTTTGAGCTCTTGAGGGATGGTTTCAAGTAATGGTTTGAAGTTAGTATTGTAAAGTTGGTTGGTAGAGGCGGTGAGTTTGATTCCCAGATAAGGGATGTTGTGTTTTTCCCATTTAAACGGAAAGTGTTTAGAGAGTAAGTTTTGGGTTTCAATGGGGGTATAAAGATTTAATATAGAATATTTGTGTTCATTGAGTTTGTAGTATGAGACTGCAGCATAGTTGTGAATGTGTGTGCGTATGGATTGGAGTGATTTATAGGGGTTCGTGATCATTAGAATAATGTCGTCTGCGAAGAGACTGATTTTGTGTTCTTTTGATAATAGATTAATTCCTGTAAACTTTGGGTCATTTCTAAGGTTGGATGCCAATGGTTCAATAAGTAAGGCGAAAATTATGGGGGATAAGGGACAACCTTGTCTGGTACCATTAGATATGTGGAAAGGCTGTGAAAGTGTGCCGTCAGTTAGTACTCTGGCAGATGGGTTGGAGTAGAGGGATAGGATTGCTGATAATATCCAGTCTGTTATTCCAAATTTTTGGAGTGTGAGTGTCATGAATTGCTAGTGAATTCGGTCAAATGCTTTTTCGGCATCTAATGATAGAAGAAGGGAGGGTTGGTTATCGGATTCAAGATAGTGTAGTAAGGATATAATTCGTCTGGTAGCATCTGGAGCTTGTCTACCAGGTATAAATCCCACCTGGTCTGGGTGAATAAGAGTAGGTAGGTAGGGGAGTAATCTTAGGGCAATTATTTTGGCGTATATTTTTATATCTGTGTTGAGTAGTGAGATCGGTCTGTAGTTCTGGACCAATTGAGGATCTTTGCCCGGTTTCGGGATAGTAGTGATTATTGATTGTAGCATGTCAGAGGGAAATTTCCCATGAGAGGCAACATGGTTGTATAAGGAAGATCGGTGTGGCGTAAGATTGGGTGCGAATGTTTTGTAAAACTCGTTGGTGAAGCCATCATTTCCTGGTGACTTGTTTAGTGGGAGGGTTTTTATGGTGTTTTCAATTTCTGTGGGTGAGAGTGGTACGGAAAGAGATTCAAGTTGAGATGGTGTAATTTGGGGTAGGTTAGTGTTATTTAGGAAGTTTTCAATGGAAAACTTTGATGGTTGGGTTGTATTCGGATCATCTTTTATATTGTACAGTTTCTGGTAATAAGACGCGAAAGCGTTGGCTATATCCTGTGGGTTTGTTAGTGAGGTGAGTGTGGAGGGATGTTGAATTGTGGAGATTTTGGTTTTAAGTCATTTTTGCTTGATGATTTTAGTTAGGAGTGAATTTGCTTTGTTACCAAGTGCATAGAATTTAGTTTTTGTTTTTTGAAGGTTAATGTCATAGTTGTTAAGTAAGATGGTGCGTAGTTTGTTTCTATCTAGGTTTAAGGCTGCGGATGTGGAAGGATTTGGGTTCTTTTTGTTGATCTCTTCGTTTGAGTGAATGGAGGCTATTAGTTGGTCAATTTGTTGGGACCGCTGTCTATTGATACGGGAATTTAGTTGTATGAGGATACCTCTCATGTAGGCTTTGTAGGTTAGCCAAAGTGTAGTAATAGAGATATCAGGGGTGGAATTAGTTTCAAAGAAGAGATTGTGGGCCTCTAGTATATGCCTCTGATTTTCTGGGTCTTTCAGGATTGAAGAGTTTAGTCTCCATATGGGCGGGATTGCCGAGCGTCGACTATCATCCACGGATATGTTGATTGGAGCGTGGTCTGACCAGGTTATGATACCAATTTTTGAAGACGTCACATGTTGTAATGTCCATTTGTCGGTAATGAAAAAGTCGATTCTTGAATATGATAGGTGACATGGGGAGTAGTAGGTATAGTCTCTCTCGGTGCCGTGTTGACATCTCCAGATGTCATAGAGGTCGTGGTCGTGAAGGAAGTGATTGAAGTTGAGTTTGTTGGGTTTTTTTCTGTGAGACGAGTCTAGAAGTGGATTACCAGTAACGTTAAAGTCACCCCAATAATGAGTCTGCCTTGTTTATGGTTTGAGATGATCTTGTGGAGATTGCGGAAAAATTGCATCTGATTGCTGTTTGGACCGTAGACATTTACTAAAGTGCAGGTGATGTCATTAATTTGGCATAGTAGGATGTGATAGCGACCCTGTGGGTCTGCTGTTTCAGAAATGGTGTGGAACGAGATAGAGTCATTAATGGCAGTGATAACTCCGTTCTTTTTCTTGACATTTGTTGCCATAAACGTTTGGGAAAAACGGTGGAGATGTAATTTGGGGTATTTCCCTGTAGCAAAATGAGTCTCTTGTAGGAAAAGTATGTCGGCTTGGGATTTGCGAGCTTCTTTGGATAGCATCGATCTCTTGAAGGGAGAGTTCAGGCCACGTACATTTAGAGAGGTAATGTTAATCATTGGTGAGTTCTTTTTCAGGTGTATATATAATTGGGCTGTTTTTTTGAGAAAATCGTAGATTGATGAGTCTCGTTTGGAGAGGGAAAATGGTAACATTTCTGTGAAGTGGATTGGGCTCGGTTGAAGAATTAGGTTGTGTATTCCAGGAAAATTCAAGGATGTTGGATGTTGGATTGTATGTGATTCGCTGATGGTGCCGTGGGAGAAGGAAAGTAGGGACACAAACAGTAATAAAAAAACACTTGCGTATAATGCAAGTAAGCTGAGTAGCTTGAATTGCTACTCTAAAACTGGGGGAGTTGAACAGGCTTTGACCACAGAAAGGGTCATGCCAACTATTGTTGTGTAGATCGAACATTGTCAGGACTAGGCCGATCGCCAGGACGTGGTATATTAAAAAGGTGGCCTCTGGAGAGAGGTATAGGTTTGCTTTGAGCGTAAGGTGTGCCGCGTTGTTGGTCATGATGCCTCCATGTGTTGGATGGAGGTGGATGCAGTTTGCTGCGTGTCCGCGGGTAGGATATTCCAAGACTGTAGTAAGTCAAGGCCTGCTTCCAGGTTTCTGATTATAAAGATCCTGCCTTGATGTCCTACTGTCAGCTTTGTGGGGAAACCCCATTGGTAGGCTATGCCGTGATTTCTTAGGGCTTTGGTGATAGAAATAAATTTTTTTCTATTGGTGAGTGTGGCTTTCGATAAATCTGCATACAGACGAAGGTTCACATGTGATGGTGGGAGCAGAGGCGGGTTTCTGGCCGCTTGCATAATTTTCTCCTTAATGTGGTAGAAGTGAATACGTGTCAAGACATCTCTTGGAATAGATGTTGACAAAAATGAAGGCTTGGGTAGTCGATGGGCCCGATCGATCACCAGCTCTACATCAGATAGTGATGGGATAAGGATTTTAATATACTGTTGTAGGTAAGGTAGCAGTGAATCGTTAGTGACCGTTTCAGGGATCCCTCTGAATTTTATGTTGTTGCGGCGTGATCGGTCTTCCAAGTCGGCTATTTTCAGATTGATTTGTTCGATGTCAGCAGAATGATCAGTGTGTGCGTCGATCAAATCATTATGTGCCGTAATTATATCTCCCATCTTAGTTTCAATGTGGGTTACTCTGTGTTCTTGTTGTTGTATTATGGCAGTAATTTGGGTTAGCGATATCGATATATCGTTATGCAGGGTTTGTCGGAGTGAGGAGAGCATGTTTTTCATACATAATTCCGATATTGGCTGGTCTGATGCAGGATATGCGTCAATTTCAGGTAAGGCAGCGTTAGATAGCTGAGGTGGCGGAATTAAGGCCTGATATGAGGTGGCCGGATCATGGTCGAGTCGTGGCCGCGATTTGGCTGGACTACTAGTGGTGGGGGACAATGGGGGTGACAACTCACCAGGGTCCCCTGGGTATAGAGACTGCTTCAGCCTGGGGTCTGTGTGCTGGGTCCTGTAGTTCCCCCTCATGACTGCCTCTGTCTCCCTGCTTATTGCCGCCGGCGCCATCTTGGATTCCCGACCCGACGGCCGGGAAGAATTGTGTAAGTTTCCCCGGCTGCCCGGGGGTTTTTCTCCTGCGGGGCATACTGTTAGAGGTGCAGGCACCCTTCAGGAGGATAAGTATGCTGCCTGTGTTCTCCAGGGCCGGTGTGAGCCGATTTGTTGCTGGCGGGTGGACGGCGCTACACTAACAGCGCGTCCATCGGGAGCCGGCCGCGCATGCGCCCTCCTTGTAAAGGCTTTTAAAATGTTGCCTATGGATATTAAAAATGTATGCAGTTTGTCGCCATTGCACGGGGCATGCGCAGTTTGAAAGCATGTCATGTTTGGTATCTATTTACTCAGCATACCATTATCTTTTATATTTTACCAAGTAATTGGCCAATATTTTGTGTTTTTGTGCATTAAAAGTAAAAAAAGTTTATTAAAAAAAAATTGAGTTTGAAAAATCGCTGCATGAGTACTATTTGACTTTAAAAATTGCAGCACCCACCATTTTATTCACTAGGGTGTTTGCTTTAAAAAAAATAGATAACGTTTGGGCATTAAATTAATTTCCTAGCAAAAAATACTGATTTTTTTCATGTGAACAAAAAGTGTCAGAAAGGCTTGATCTTCAGGTGTTTAGCAGAGTGAGTGATGTGTGGTATAAACTTCTAATGCTGGGCATAAAATGCCCCCACCCACCAAAACGACCCCATTTTGGAAAGTAGACACCCCAAACTATTTGCTGAGAGGCATGTTGAATCAATAGAAGAATTCATTTTTTTACCACAAATTTTTGGAAAATGACAAACAAAAAATGTTTTCTTTTTTTTTAAACAAAATTTTCACTTAAATGATTTATTGCTCACACATGCCATGGGTATATGTGGAATTACTCCCCAAAATACATTCTGCTACTTCTCCCTAGTATGGGGGTACCACATGTGAGAGACATTTTGGCAGTCAGAAAGTAAAAGCTGTGTAAATTCCATTATCCATACCATAGTTTGTAGATGCTATAACTTTCACACAAAGCAATCAATATACACTTTTTGGGATTTTGTAATGAAAAGCATGTAGCAGAATACAATTTGGGCTAAATTTATAATGAAATTTTAGTTTTTTTGGATATTTTTTATGACAGAAATGACAAAATATAGTTTTCTTCAAAAACATTTTTTTCTCAAAAAATTTTTTGTTTATAGTGCCAAAAATAAAAAGCGCACAGGTGATAAAATACCACCAAAAGAAAGCTCTATTTGTGTGAAAAAAGGACATAAATTTCATTTACAGTGAGGAACAGAAGTATTTGAACACCCTGCGATTTTGCAAGTTCTCCAACTTAGAAACCATGGAGGGGTCCGAAATTCACATTGTAGGTACATTCCCACTCTGAGAGACAGAATTTTTTTAAAAAATTCAGGAAATCACATTGTATGATTTTTAAATAATTTATTTGTCTTGCACTGCTGAACATAAGTATTTGAACACCTAAGAAACAGCAAGAATTCTGGCTCTCAAAGACCTGTTACTGTGCCTTTAAAAAGTCCACCTCTACTCCACTCATTAATCTAGCTTAGTAGCACCTGTCTGAGCTCTTTAAAGACACCTGTCCACCCCACAGTCTGTCAGACGTCAACTACTACAATGGGCAAGACTAAAGAGCTGTCAAAAGACACCAGAGACAAAATTGTGGACCTCCACAAGGCTGGAAAGGGCTACGGGGCAATTGCCAAGCAGCTTGGTGAAAATAGATCAACTGTTGGAGCAATTGTTAGAAAATGGAAGAGGCTAAAGATGACTGTCAGTCTCCCTCTGACTGGGGCTCCATGCAAGATCTCACCTCGTGGGGTATCACTGATGATAAGAAAGGTGAGGAATCAGCCCAGAACTACAAGGGAGGAGCTGGTCAATGACATGAAGAGAGCTGGGACCACAGTTTCAAAGATCACTGTCGGTAGAACACTATGCCGTCATGGTTTCAAATCATGCATTGCACAAAAGGTTCCCCTGCTCAAGTCATCACATGTCCAGGCCCGTCTGAAGTTTGCCAGTGACCACCTAGATGATCCAGAGAAGGCATGGGAGAAAGTCATGTGGTCAGATGAGACCAAAGTAGAACTTTTTGTTTGGTCTAAACTTCACTCGTCGTGTTTGCAGGAAAAAGAAGGATGAGTTGCATCCCAAGAACACCATCCCTACTGTGAAGCATAGGGGTGGTAACATAATGCTTTGGGGGTTCTTTTCTGCGAAGGGGACAGGACGACTGCACTGTATTAAGGAGAGGATGAATGGGGCCATTTATTGTGAGATTTTGAGCAACAACCTCCTTCCCTCAGTCAGAGCATTGAAGATGGGTCTTCCAACATGACAACGACCCGAAGCACACAGCCAGGATAACCAAGGAGTGGCTCCGTAAGAAACATATTAAGGTTCTGGAGTGGCCTAGCCAGTCTCCAGACCTAAATCCAATAGAACATCTTTGGAGGGAGCTGAAACTCCGTGTTGCTCAGCGACAGCCCCGAAACCTGACAGATCTAGAGGAGATCTGTGTGGAGGAGTGGGCCAAAATCCCTGTTTCAGTGTATACAAACCTGGTCAAGAACTACAGGAAACGTTTGACCTCTGTAATTGCAAACAAAGGCTTCTGTACCAAATATTAACACTGATTTTCTCAGGTGTTCAAATACTTATGTTCAGTAGTGCAAGACAAATAAATTCTTTAAAAATCATACAATGTGATTTCCTGAATTCTTTTTTTAAATTCTGTCTCTCAAAGTGGGAATGCACCTACAATGTGAATTTCAGACCCCTCCATGATTTCTAAGTGGGAGAACTTGCAAAATCACAGGGTGTTCAAATACTTCTGTTCCTTACTCTGTGTACCATATTGCATAACCGCACAACTGTCAGTTAAACTAGTGCAGCTCTGTATAGCAAAAAAATGGCGTAAATTGCAGTATCTATACCATAGTTTGTAGACGCTATAACTTTCACACAAAGCAATCAATATACACTTATTGGGATTTTTTTACCAAAAACATGTAGCAGAATACATTTTGGCCTAAATTTATAACTAACTGTGAGTTTACTATATATTTTTTATAGCTGAAAGTAAAAAATATTGTTTTTCTTCAAAATGTTCGGTCTTTTTTTGTTTATAGTGTGAAAAATAAAAAGCGCACAGGTGATCATATACCACCAAAAAAAAAGCTCTATTTGTGTGAAAAAAAGGACGTGAATTTCGTTTGGGCGCAGCATTGTATGACCGCACAATTATCAGTTGAATTAGTGCAACGCCAAGTAGCAAAAAAGGCCTGGTCATTAAGGGGGGTAAATCCTCTGGAGGGCAAGTGGTTAAAGGTGCAGTTTTTTGAGCCAGGTCTAAAATTCTTAAAAAACATATGCACATATGTTTTTGCATATGTCCCTTGGTTGGACCCTGTCCTAGGCTGGGCTCTGATGGGAATCCCTACCTGTGCTACCTGGCTGCCTGTACCTGTGCAAGGGGTTTTCCTATCTGACATGGCCCTTACATTTCCTCCCCCTTGTGGAGTTGGTGTCCTGTGTAAACAATGGCGGAGCCGCTTCCCTATGTGGTGGCCTCAGATTCCTCCTAGTTTATACTTCTTCAGTCATATGTGGAAGCCAGCTGACAACGTTTCCCGCCAATTGTTATAGTAACCATTTCTTTGGCTGATGTGACAGAATATTGGGGACTAGAGGAAAGCCTGCGACCGCTGGCAGAAAGTCTGAAATTACACAAACTGTGAAGACCAGCGGGCCCTCGGGGGGCTAAAGCGGGGACCACCATGGCTGCATCCTCCTCCCAAGAGACAGTACACCTCCTGCACCAGCGGAATTTAAGTCTCTCATGACGGCAATTACCAACTGCGAAGTAAAACAACAAGAAGCGCACCAACCTTGTGCATTACCTCAGTAACGAAAATTTATTAAATGAAGGAAAGGTACTCACAAACAGCAAATAAAAATAGGCATGTAAGTCCACCCAGGGACTTCAAAGGTAAGCTCTGAGGAAGAAGGCATGACCTTTGAAACGCGTCAGCTGGACTGAGTACCTATACCCATGATGGGATTCGCGCTGGCCTCTTACCTTTGAAGTCCCTGGGTGGACTTACATGCCTATTTTTATTCGCTGTTTGTGAGTACCTTTCCTTCATTTAATAAATTTTCGTTACTGAGGTAATGCACAAGGTTGGTGCGCTTCTTGTTGTTTTACTTCGCAGTTTGTTCGGGCTTCCCCAGCCTTGGTTTGGAGCTGCACGACCTTGGATACTCCGGTGGTTGCTTCTCTGGAGGTTTAATTCCATCTACTCGCCACCGGCCTGGGTCCCGGAGCGCAGGAGAAATCTTTTTCGGGCAATTACCAACTGCCAGACAGTGCTCACCATGAAAATGGAACATCTAATGTGGGGCTGATCCTGCGGGATCTTGAATCATTCTGGGACCAGATTGCAGTGGTTGAGCAGCGTGTTATTGATGCAGGGGACACTATCCACGACCATTCGGCAGAGATGCATACTCTGCAGGTTAAGGTCAAATACCTTGAGACCAGAGCAGAGGATGCAGAGAATCGCATCAGGCATAACAACCTCCCTGTGGTGGGTCTTCCTGAAGGGGCAGAGGGTGACGATCCACCTTGGTTTACTGAGAATCTCCTTCGTTCCTTGCTGACGCGAGCCAGGAGTGGTTGAGAGAGGCCATTGAATGCCAGCAGCCAGGGGCCCGCCTGGTTCGCCACTATGCACCTTTATTTTCAAGCTGCTTAACTTCCATGATTGCAATATGGCACTAAGGGTGGTCAGGGCCCAGGGACAACTGCGTTATGAAAACCACAAATTAATGCTGTTTCCTGACTGCTCGGTCGATACCCAACGGCAACGTCATTCCTTTGATGCTGTTAAGGCTCACCTAACGGCAAAAGGCCTTACTTATGGCATGTTGTTCCCTGCGAAACTCAGAGTCCAAGGTGGTGAAAACACACACTTCTTCACTATGCCTGAGGAGGCAGCATCCTGGTTGGAAACCTTGGAAGATCCGTTGATCGGCTACCTCTGTTACGCTCTGCACGTTGCATTTGGAATCTCATATCATCTGTCTCTGCCTATTTTTTTTCAGGGAAGTATGACTCTCCCATTTTTTTTGGGGGGGGGGGGGTTTGGAAGTGGGTTTTTTATGTTTTTTGGGTGTTTTTTGTTTTTCTTCTCTGTTGCAAGGTGCATTTGATTGTTTATGTGCTTTAGTCTGTGCTAATATACTGCTTTTTCTGATGTCTGGTTTACAGTTTGCTGTTTTTTTTTTCCTGGGGTTCAGCTTGAGTGGTTACAAATTGGTTCTCCAATATTTATCTTATGGCTCTCCCTGATCTGAAATGTATCTCCTGGAATGTGCGAGGCCTCAACTCCCCTGTTAAGTGCTCCTTGGTTTTTCAGTTTCTCAAATCCTATGCCCCATATATTTGTATTTTGCAGGAAACCCATTTGACGGGCCGTAGGACACTGAGTCTCAGGAGAGCTTGAGTTGGTCATTATCATAATGCTACATACTCTTCTTATGCTCAAGAGGTTAGTGTCCTTATAAACAAGTCTTCATCTCAAGCTGGACCCCGAGGGTAAATATGTTATACTCCATGCAATCAATAACTGTTTTGAAATGGTAATTGTTGGGCTCTATCTTCCGCCTCCAGCTTCCGAGCGTTCGTTGGCTGCCTTGACTCCGCTCCTGTCCTCCTATCCCACATCCCATGTTCTTCTTGCTGGTGATTTTAATCTTACTCTGGACCCTAGTGTTGCTAAATTATGTCCGGATGCTAGTGGGGAGTTGGAGTTGGCCAACTGGGCGTAGCTTTATCAGTTCACAGATGCATGGAGGTGGGAAAATCCTGGGACCAGGGCATACACTTGTCACTCAGCATCACATAATACTTTGTCTAAAATTGACCTTGGTTATGTTACACCTGAACTTTTAGCGACGGTTCGGAAGATTTCCATCCTGCCACTCAGGATTTCTGATTATGCTCCACTCCTTTTTACATTATGTATTGCTGATGCACCAGGGGAAAAGGTCTGGAGGTTATCCTGGTATTGGATCACTGATCCTGTTGTAGAACACCCTATAGGGAAGGCATTGGATCTTTATTGGAACTCTAATGAGAATACTGCTGCCCCTACTAATAACTGGGATGCTTGTAAGGCTACTCTTCGGGGTCAATATCGGACCCTGATAGGGGGGCTTCAGGTTAGATGGTGAGAGGACATGGACTTGGTGGACCGGAGGGTGCAGACAACTGAATCTAATTATGTGGTCAGTCCAGATCCTGTTTGTCATCATGATTTACAGCTGGCTATTAGGGAATACTTGTTGCTTCTCACTGAGGCCTCTCGAAAGGCTATGCTGCATCAAAAACAACACATTTTTGAACAGGGGGATAAAGCGGGTCGCCTTCTGGCTTGGTTGGCTAGGGAACAATATACCCTGTCCAATATTGCTCCTATACAGGCTGAATATGATTCCAGGATTCTTGATCCACTTTCCATTAACCAGTGGTTTGCTGACTATTATGCCAGTTTGTATTCCTCCAGAGTGCCTTTACATCAATGGATTTGTCACAATATCTGGATTGGGTTGACCTTTCGTCTCTCTCTGTGGCCCAGAGGGAGCGGTTGGAGGCACTGATTACCCTGAAGGAGATCCAGCAGGGTATCGGCACTCTTCAATCGGGAAAGACGCCGGGCCCGGATGGCTTTCCAATTGAATTTTATGAAACGTTCATTGAGCAAATGGCTCCCCATTTTCAAACGCTTTTTAGAACACTCCTTGAGACAGGAACCCTCTGATATGCTTCATACGGTGATTGTGGTGATTTTGAAGCCCAGGAAAGACCCAGCTCAATGCTCCTCCCGCATACCCACCTGAATACTGATGCGAAGGTACTCGCCAAGGTGCTGGCTGGGAGACTGGGTTCGATTACCTCTGCAGTGGTGCATCATGATCAGATGGGTTTTATGCAAGGATACGGACACTGACATATGGAGACTGCTCACCCATATTTCTGCGGCTCGCGATAGGGATGACCTTGGGGTGGTGCTGTCCCTGGACGCTGAGAAGGCCTTTGATTCGGTTGAGTGGGAGTTTTGTGGATTAGGTGACTTTATAGTGCGCCATTTGCAAGAGTACGTACTAACAGTATCCTCTACCCCCCTTTTGCTCTCCATAGGGGCACTCGGCAGGGCTGTCCACTTTCGCCAGGCTTGTTTGCCCTGGCGATTGAGCCCTTAGGCTGCCTAATTAGCTCTTCTGATTCTTTACATGGCCTACCGATGGGTGACTGGGAGGATATTTTCCCAATCCACTTGCCTATTGATCGTGGTGACCTGGCACTTCCTAAACTGCTTCTATATTATTGGGCGGCTGTGCTGGTCATGGTGCGATGGTGGCTCTCCCAGACTAGGGATAATGCTGCGGTGATCCTGGAGGTGGCAATACTGGGTTCGTATGCTGAACTTCGTAACCTAATTCATAGAGGTCTGAAGTCCAACTCGGCCATCACTCTTCCTATGCTGATGACCCTGAGGGTGTGGAGTCAGGCTAGAGCTCAATTTCGGGTGAATAATGCGTACTCCTCTCACACACCACTCTGGGGAACCCTGCCCTTCCACATTTGCATACGATACCAGACCCTGTGGTGTGGGCATGGTATGGTATAAAAATGTTGCACCACATTATTCCTAGTGGTGTCCTGCTTTGGTTTGATGAACTCAAACGCAATTATGGCCTGCCTAACCAAATGTTTTTCTGGTTTTTACAATTGCGTCATGCGGTAGCTGCTCAATTTCACTCTCCATCGACCATTCATATGGATCCGTTAGAAAACTTGCTGTTACTGGTGGATTTGCCTAAGCCGTTTTCTGTTCTCCATTCCCTGTTGATACCACTCTCTACCTCTAGAATGTAGGCGCTCTTTGATAAATGGCACACGGACCTCCCTTTGATATCAGAGGATGACTGGGAGGATTGTCTTCTACAGTGCCTCCACACCATGATCTTGGCCAGGGACCGCTTCATACAGCTTAAATTTATCCATAGAGTATATTACACCCCGCGGCGTTTGGTTGTAATATATCCTGATAGATCAGCCACATGTCCTCGCTGTTATATGGAGGTGGGCACGTTTCTCCATATGTTTTGGGAATGTTCCAAGCTTCTACCCTTCTGGGTCAGGGTACTGGATACTGTTAACGCTGTTAGTAAACTGTCTATCCCCATGGATCCCCTGATTATGTTGCTAGGCCTTTTGGACCTCGTGGAGACGTCTAAGCATAATAGACTGTTTGTTTTCTATGCTTTTTACTATGCTAGGAGAGAAATTCTGTTGAAATAGAATCAGTCGGCTCCACCAACAGTCTCGGGATGGAAATCTGCAGTCAATGGGGCACTTTCGTTGTACAAACTTACTTATATAAGCCCTAATTGTCCAGCTAAATTTGATAAAATATGGACTGGGTGGGTGGGGGCTCAGGGCCTTATGGTATAATAATTGGCTTATTCTCTTGTATTCTCTTGAGGGTATGTCCAACTTGTACTGTTTACTTGCTTGGTTATTGTTTATGTTTATGATTTGCTTTTCTTCTTTGCCCTTCTTTTTCTTCTCCTCCCCCTCTCTCTTTTTTTCTTCCTCTTGTCCCCCCCCCCCCTCTCGGGGGCTTCTCTGTTCTTACCTTTTCCCCTCCCCCCCCTTTTTCGCCAAGGATGTTCAGTTGACTCCATATGATTTTTAGTGTTGGAATTCCATGTGAATTGTATTTACATTGACCTAATTAAGTTTGCCTGTTCTTATGTACCTTGTCTTGTTATACTTGTTATACTCTGCCACAAAATGCTGATTAAAGCTTAGTTGTGTGCATGGGCACATAGGATAACATGCTGGGGAGTTTACTGGCTGTAGAAAAAATTGCCAAAAGCCAAAAACAGCCACTGTAAAACCGTACATTGTGCATGAAGACTAAAAATGATTTTGAAAACTTAAAGTTACCTTAGTTTAGTAAATAAGATTACACTTTGTGTTTACTTTATTCATCTAGTAATGTGAATTAAGTCACCCTGTTTTTTTTCCTTTAAGTTCTCTTCCAAAGTAAACATGGATTCACTTTATTAACTAAACTAGGAGGACTTTGTTTGGGTTGAAAGCTTCTATATTTTAAGTTCATGAACAAAAACAAAACAGTAAGACTTTGCACATCCCAGCTCTCAACGCCTATGGTAGTGAGCTCTATAGGTCCACAGCTTGGGGTTCCCTAGGGCGCGGAGTCTAAGCCCCAGCCTGCTTGTTCACCAGGGCCCCTGATGGTGGGGATGGACTTGCAGCAGGCTGGGACCAGGTTGCGGCCCCCAGGTACACCCAGCTGAGGTGGAGGAGACCGCTAGCAAGAGCAGGGTACAATGGGAGAAAACACAGGGAATCCAATGGGCAAGCCAAGGTCAGGACAGGCAGAAAACAAACAAGGTCAGGAATGAAGCGTTGGTACACAGATAGACAACACAGGATTCACAGCTGAAACACAAGGGAGCTCCAACAACACGAAGTTGCTCAGGCAAAGTGGGACAAACTGAGCATGTCTTAACTAGACAAGCCAGCTAGTAGGCAGTCCAGGAAGTAATAGAAGGGAAGGACATAAAACCCAGAGGATAGCAGACGACGCCCACAGGTGAGCACAGACAATCACACATGTGAAGGAATCAAGAGCAGCAAGGAGGTAAGAATAAACACACAAGAGGCTGCAGGCTAACTTGTGACAGTTCCCCCCTCTTACGAGGTCTCCCCACTTTTTTAGGGCCAAACTTAAGGCTTAAATTGTGACACCAGCCCCCCATATACTCACCCGAACCCAATATTGATCCAGTGCTTGCATGAGAGCAGCGGCTCTCCTGGCTCTCTTCTTCCTCACAGGACAGATTGATAGCAGTGGGAGCCATTGGCTCCTGCTGTTGGCAATCAAATTCTAGACGAGGGGGCAGGGCAAAGCCAAGCTCTCTGTGTCAATGGGATCAGGCAGTGGGGCTTAGGAATAAGCCTGCTCAAGTACCCCCCTTACAAGCAGCTTGCTATGGAGGCACTTGAAAAATGGGAGGAGCCAAGAGTGCCAGCAGGGGACCCCAGAAGAGGAGGATAAGGGCTTTTCTGTGCAAAACCATTGCATCGCTCTTGTACCAACACAGGAGGTGCTGCATGCCCAAGCGGGTGTGTAACGCCCCCCCCATTTTCTGTTGCCACCAGACACCGCTGAATGAAAATCCCGGAGAATGGGACCTGGTGGCCATGTGATAGCTATGCGATCACATGATCACAATGACAACAAAGCTGTTATGAAGCAATCTGATTCATAAGAGCTCTGCTTCTCTTCCTGGTGAGCTGTGATTGGCCTCACATGATACATGGGACCAATCACAGCACTCCATACCATGTGACCAGCTGGAGCCAATCACAGATCACTGTATTTTGAGCTGTCATGAACTTAACCAATGCATGACAGTTCAAAGCAAATATTG
This sequence comes from Staurois parvus, assembly GCF_062004578.1. Lineage (NCBI taxonomy): Eukaryota > Metazoa > Chordata > Amphibia > Anura > Ranidae > Staurois > Staurois parvus. The sequence continues at coordinate 4,708,934 of NW_028317886.1, forward strand.
CATTGCAGATTATAATCTTTATTGCTCCTGCAATGCAAAGTGTAAAAAAATTAAATAAAATCCCTGATCACCAGCAGGGAACCCTGAGAATACAGTCAGCAGTTCTGCTGGCTGACCATAGATTTGATCAGAGACTGGAATGCCTCCAGTCATCTTTATAGCCTAAGAGAATAGAAGCTACGAGCATTTCATCATTTCTGTTTCGCCAGATATACCTGTCACTGCCTATTGCTATCACAGGGGATATTTTTATTCCCTGTGATAACAAAAAAAGTGATCAAACAAAAAAATGAAAGGGACAGTGTGACAATAAATTTAAAAAATTCACCCCCACCCCCATCCCCATGCTTGTGTGCAAAGGCAAACGCAAACGGTGGTCCTCTGTCGGTATATAAACAAAACTGCACTATGCATGTGAGGAACATCAGATTAAGGGCAGTAATTCTAGCACTAGACCTTCTGTGTGAATCTAAAGTAGTGACCTGTAAAGGCTTTTAAAGTGTCACCTATGGATATTAACAATTTGTGTAGTTTGTTGCCGTTCCACAGACATGCACAATTTTAAAGCATGTCATGTTTGGTTTCCATATACTCAGTGTCATTTTCTGAAAATTTGTGGCAAAAAATAAAATCTTCCATGGATTCAACATGCCTCTCAGCAAATTCCTTGGGGTGTCTACTTTCCAAAAAGGGTCCTTTTGAGGCAGTTTGTACCTCCTTGGCATTTTAGCACCTCAGGAAATGTGATAGGCAGTCAGAAAGTAAAAGCTGTGTAAACTTAATATATATATACCATAGTTTGTAGATACTATAACTTTCACACAACCAAATTGATATACACGTACTGGGATTTTGTTTACAAAAAACATGTAGCACAATACAGTTTGGCCAAAATGTATGACTAAATTTGAGTTTACTGGATATTTATTATAACCGAATGTAGAAAATATAGTTTTGTTTTCAAAATTTTCTGTCTTTTTTTGTTTATATCACAAAAATAAAAAACTCAGTAGTAATCAAGTAGCACCAAAATAAAGCTCTATTTGTGTGAAAAAGGACATATATTTTGTTTGGGTACAACGTTGCATGACCTGTGCAATTACCAGTTGAAATAGCGCAGTGCCAAATAGCAAAAAATGGCCTGGTAATTAAGGGGGGGGGGATCTTCTCAAGGGTAAGTGGTTAAAGAAAGGTTTATTTTAACTTTGGACACTAAGTGTAATATCATCTTTTATATTTTATCAAACAATTTGGCAATACATTGTGTTTTTGTGACAAAAAAAGTTTTGACACCGACCATTTTATTCTGTAGGGCCTCTTATTTAAAAAAATATACAATGTTTGGGGGGTTCAAAGTAATTTTCTAGCAAAGAAAACAGTTTTTTTATGTAAACAAAAAGTGTCAGTCTTTTATTGGTTAGAAGAGTGGGTGGTTTGTGGCATACCCTTCTAATGTTGACCCTGGATAGTAGATGCACCCTCCCCCCAGGTGACCCCTTTTTGGAAAATAGACACTCCAAGGTATCTGCTACTGTAAGTGGCATGGTGAGTATTTCGCAGATATCATTTTTTTGCTGCACGTTTTTGGAAAACGAAGAAAGAAAATGAAAATGTATTTTTTTCTTTTCTTTTTTTTTAATTTTCAAAACATTATGCATTATGACAAACATTATATCTGCAAAATACTCACCATGCCTCTGATCAAATTCCTTGCATTATCTACTTTCTAAAAACTAGTAATTTAGGGGGTGTTTGTACTATCCTGGCTTTTTAGGGCCTCTGAAACTGTGATAGGTAGTGAGGAAGTGACATGAAGAAATACAGGTATGCCCTTTGAAAGGCTGGGGGTGGTCATTGGATTTTTGGGGCCTGTATCTATGCTTCCAAAAAGTCTCTCATATGTGGTATCCCCATACTCGGTAGAAGTAGCAGAATGTATTTTGGTTTGCAATTCCACATATACCCATGACATGCATGAGCAATATATCATTTAAATGACAGCTTTGTGTAGAAAAAAAAAACTTGTAATTTTCCGAAAATTTGTGGCAAAAAATAAAATCTTCCATGGACTCAACATGCCTCTCAGCAAATTCCTTGGTTTGTCTACTTTCAAAAAAGGGGTCCTTTTGGGGCAGTTTGTACCTCCTTGGCATTTTAGCACCTCAGGAAATTTGATAGGCAGTCAGAAAGTAAAAGCTGTGTAAACCTAATATATATACAGTGGGGATCGAAAGTTTGGGCACCCCAGCTAAAAATTTGTATTAATGTGCATAAAGAAGCCAAGGAAAGATGGAAAAATCTCCAAAAGGCATCAAATTACAGATTAGACATTCTTATAATATGTCAACAAAAGTTAGATTTTATTTCCATCATTTACACTTTCAAAATAACAGAAAACAAAAAAATGACGTCTGCAAAAGTTTGGGCACCCTGCAGAATTTATAGCATGCACTGCCCCCTTTGCAAAGCTGAGACCTGCCAGTGTCATGGATTGTTCTCAATCATTGTCTGGGAAGACCAGGTGATGTCAATCTCAAAGGTTTTAAATGCCCAGACTCATCTGACCTTGCCCCAACAATCAGCACCATGGGTTATTATAAGCAGTTGTCTAGAAAACTGAAACTGAAAATAGTTGATGCTCACAAAGCTGGAGAAGGCTATAAGAAGATAGCAAAGCGTTTTCAGATGTCAATATCCTCTGTTCGGAATGTAATTAAGAAATGGCAGTCATCAGGAACAGTGGAAGTTAAAGCAAGATCTGGAAGACCAAGAAAAATATCAGACAGAACAGCTCGCAGGATTGTGAGAAAAACAATTCAAAACCCACGTTTGACTGCACGATCCCTCCAGAAAGATCTGGCAGACACTGGAGTTGTGGTACACTATTTCACTATAAAGAGATACTTGTACAAATATGGTCTTCATGGAAGAGTCATCAGAAGAAAACCTCTTCTACGTCCTCACCACAAAAATCATCGTTTGAACTTTGCAAATGAACATATAGACAAGCTTGATGCATTTTGGAAACAAGTTCTGTGGACCGATGAGGTTAAAATTGAACTTTTTGGCCGGAATGAGCAAAGGTACGTTTGGAGAAGAAGGGGCACAGAATTTAATGAAAAGAACCTCTGTCCAACTGTTAAGCATGGGGTTGGATCAATCATGCTTTGGGGTTGTGTTGCAGTCAGTGGCACAGGGAACATCTCACGAGTAGAAGGAAAAATGGATTCAATAAAATTTCAGCAAATTTTGGATGGTAACTTGATGCCATCTGTAAAAAAGCTGAAGTTAAAGAGAGGATGGCTTCTACAAATGGATAATGATCCTAAACACACCTCGAAATCCACGGGGGATTACATCAAGAGGCGTAAACTGAAGGTTTTGCCATGGCCTTCACAATCTCCTGACCTCAACATAATTGAAAATCTATGGATAGACCTTAAAAGAGCAGTGCGTGACAGACAGCCCAGAAATCTCAAAGAACTGGAAGACTTTTGTAAGGAAGAATGGGCAAATATACCACAAGCAAGAATTGAAAGACTCTTGGCTGGCTACAAAAAGCGTTTACAAGCTGTGATACTTGCCAAAGGGGGCAGTACAAGATATTAACTCTGCAGGGTGCCCAAAATTTTGCAGGCGCCATTTTTTTATTTTCTGTTATTTTGAAAGTGTAAATGATGGAAATAAAATCTAACTTTTGTTGACATATAAGAATGTCTAATCTGTAATTTGATGCATTTTGGAGATTTTTCCATCTTTCCTTGGCTTCTTTATGCACATTAATACAATTTTTTAGCTGGGGTGCCCAAACTTTCGATCCCCACTGTATGTATATATATATATATATATATATATATATATACCATAGTTTGTAGATACTATAACTTTCACACAACCAAATTGATATACACATATTGGGATTTTGTTTACCAAAGACATGTAGCACAATACATTTTGGCCAAAATTTATGACTAACTTTGAGGTTACTGGATATTTATTATAACTAGAGATGAGCGAAGTATTCAAAAATTCGATTCGACTGATTCGGCGAATTCGTGGAAAAATTTCGATTCGAGTCGAATATATTCGCTGTGAATTTAACTTAAAAAAGGGTGTTTCTAGGCTTCAGAGAGACTTAATATTAGTGCTGAACACTGTACCTTTAATTTAAATGCCCTTGGAGTCTGCTGGGGAAGAGAAATAATACTGTCAGGCAGTATGACATGCAGATGAGTGCCGTCGATCTTAGAATCACCGCACACTTCACTCATTTGGGCAGTCACGGGGCCAAAACCAGAGTGTGGAGCCAAAGTGTGGCGGTGGAGGCAGCAGCAATGGGAGGCCATACAGCACCCTATGACAAAAATGGAAACCACCAGCAGTGTGAGGAGACCTGAAAGTGGCACATGGCAGAGTGTGGCGATAGAGACAGCAGCAATGGGAGTCCGTACAGGGACCCATGACACACTCTGGACCTGGCAGCAGCATGAGGAGGCGGTACAGGGGCCCATGGCAGATTACGGGCCTGGCAGCAGCATGAGGAGTCGGTACGGGGCCCATGGCACATTACGGGCCTGGCAGCAGCAATGGGAGGCCGTACAGGGACCCATGACACACTCTGGACCTGGCAGCAGCATGGGGAGGCGGTACAGGGGCCCATGACAGATTACGGGCCTGGCAGCAGCATGAGGAGTCGGTACGGGGGCCCATGACACACTCTGGACCTGGCAGCAGCATGAGGAGGCGGTACAGGGGCGCATGACAGATTACGAGCCTGGCAGCAGCAACTTGGACAGGAGGACGTTCAGCTTCTGCACCGTCTGGTGCGTGCTCGCAAACTGTTGTCTCTTGGAAACGGATTCCAAGAAAGACTGCTGACGGAATCCGTGAAGAGGAGTAGCAGGAGAAGGAGCATCTGAACGAGCGGAATATGCCAACAAGCGACAACAGGGGCCCATGACAGATTACGGGCCTGGCAGCAGCATGAGGAGTCGGTACGGGGGCCCATGGCAGATTAGGGGCCTGGCAGCAGCTATGGGAGGCCCGTAATCTGCCAGCACCCTATGACAAAAAATGGAACCCACCAGCAGTGTGAGGAGACCTGAAAGTGGCACATGGCAGAGTGTGGCGATGGAGACAGCAGCAATGGGAGGCCGTACAGGGACCCATGAGAGACTCTGGACCTGGCAGCAGCATGAGGAGGCGGTATAGGGGCCCATGGCAGATTAGGGGCCTGGCAGCAGCTATGGGAGGCCCGTAATCTGCCAGCACCCTATGACAAAAAATGGAATACACCAGCAGTGTGAGGAGACCTGAAAGTGGCACATGGCAGAGTGTGGCGATGGAGACAGCAGCAATGGGAGGCCGTACAGGGACCCATGAGAGACTCTGGACTTGGCAGCAGCATGAGGAGGCGGTATAGGGGCCCATGGCAGATTAGGGGCCTGGCAGCAGCTATGGGAGGCCCATAATCTGCCAGCACCCTATGACAAAAAATGTAACACACCAGCAGTGTGAGGAGACCTGAAAGTGGCACATGTTTGGGGCATGATTCATGGCGGATTTAGTCAGTTGTGTCAGGAACTGGTGGTTTGAAATCCAGACTAATCCACGCCTGATTCATTTTCACAAACGTCAGTCTCTCCACACTTTGGGTGGACAGTCGTGTCCTCCGCGGAGTTACAATACCTCCTGCCGCACTAAACACGCGCTCCGATGCCACGCTACTGGCCGGGCATGACAGCCTTTCAAGGGCAAATTCAGCTAGTTGGGGCCAAAGGTCAAGTTTCGTTGCCCAGTAGTCAAGGGGATTGTCTACCTCGGTTGGCAGGGTGCTGTCCAAGTAGGCCTAAGCCTGTTGTTTGAGGTCCTGCTCCAGGTCCACCTGATGCTGCTGCTGCTGCTGCTGCTGCGGCTGGTTAGTAGTTTCCTCACTGCGCTGGTGAAGAAAGCTACTCATCATCGACTGCAGACTGAGGCAGCCGCTGCTGGTGGAGCTGTCACTGCTCCTACCACCCCACCCCTCCCCTGCTGCCATGGCAGCGGAACGCGAGCGCACAGGGCCCACAGTGTCTGAGGATGGACGTTGGCGCAGACAGGCAGAGACCAGCTGACTACATAGGTGGTTTTTATAGTACGTTATTTTGGCCTCCCTCTCAGCAGGTGTGAAAAAGGCCACCATTTTTGAACGGTAGCGAGGGTCCAACAAGGTGGACAGCCAAAAGTCATCCCTCTGTCTGATGGTTATTATTCGGCTGTCGCTACGCAAGCAACCGAGCATGCTATGGGCCATTTGTGCCAAGAAATGCGAGGGACTCCCTGCCTCCATCTCCACAGCATACTGCCACGGTGCGTCTGGGTCCTCTGTCTCCTCCTCCTCCTCCTCTACCAGATGCTCCTGCTCCTCCACTCCTGTCCGCTGAGTGGAAAAACCACCCATTTCACTCAATAATTCCTGAGCACCAATGTCCTCCTCTACCTCCTCCTCTTCTTCCTGTCCTGCCCCCACAGGGGTCATGTGGCGTTGAGATCTGTGCGCCACGTCTACCGCACCCTGACCAGCCATTGTTAACAGCATTTGTTCCAGGACGTGCAACAGAGGAATGACGTCGTTCATCCCATAGTCCTGCCGACTCACGAATAGCGTGGCCTCCTCAAAGGGCCTGAGCAAGCGCAGGTGTCACGCATGAGCTGCCAATGGCTGACATCTAAGTTACACAGGGAGTACCTTTATCCGCTTTTAACATCAGGAAATCTGTGATGGCCTTTCGCTGTTCGTAAAGGCGGTCTAACATATGTAGGGTTGAATTCCACCTTGTTGCAACGTCACAGCATGAGGAGTCGGTACGGGGGCCCATGGCAGATTACGTGCCTGGCAGCAGCAATGGGAGGCCCGTAATCTGCCAGCACCCTATGTCAAAAAATTGAACACACCAGCAGTGTGAGGAGACCTGAAAGTGGCACATGGCAGAGTGTGGCGATGGAGACAGCAGCAATGGGAGGCCGTACAGGGACCCATGAGAGACTCTGGACCTGGCAGCAGCATGAGGAGGCGGTATATAGGGGCCTATGGCAGATTAGGGGCCTGGCAGCAGCTATAGGAGGCCCGTAATCTGCCAGCACCCTATGTCAAAAAATTCTACACACCAGCAGTGTGTGAGGAGACCTGAAAGTGGCACATGGCAGAGTGTGGCGATGGAGACAGCAGCAATGGGAGGCCGTACAGGGACCCATGAGAGACTCTGGACCTGGCAGCAGCATGAGGAGGCGGTATATAGGGGCCTATGGCAGATTAGGGGCCTGGCAGCAGCTATGGGAGGCCCGTAATCTGCCAGCACCCTATGTCAAAAAATTCTACACACCAGCAGTGTGTGAGGAGACCTGAAAGTGGCACATGGCAGAGTGTGGCGATGGAGACAGCAGCAATGGGAGGCCGTACAGGGACCCATGAGAGACTCTGGACCTGGCAGCAGCATGAGGAGGCGGTATATAGGGGCCTATGGCAGATTAGGGGCCTGGCAGCAGCTATGGGAGGCCCGTAATCTGCCAGCACCCTATGTCAAAAAATTCTACACACCAGCAGTGTGTGAGGAGACCTGAAAGTGGCACATGGCAGAGTGTGGCGATGGAGACAGCAGCAATGGGAGGCCGTACAGGGACCCATGAGAGACTCTGGACCTGGCAGCAGCATGAGGAGGCGGTATATAGGGGCCTATGGCAGATTAGGGGCCTGGCAGCAGCTATGGGAGGCCCGTAATCTGCCAGCACCCTATGTCAAAAAATTCTACACACCAGCAGTGTGAGGAGACCTGAAAGTGGCACATGGCAGAGTGTGGCGATGGAGACAGCAGCAATGGGAGGCCGTACAGGGACCCATGAGAGACTCTGGACCTGGCAGCAGCATGAGGAGGCGGTATATAGGGGCCTATGGCAGATTAGGGGCCTGGCAGCAGCTATAGGAGGCCCGTAATCTGCCAGCACCCTATGTCAAAAAATTCTACACACCAGCAGTGTGTGAGGAGACCTGAAAGTGGCACATGGCAGAGTGTGGCGATGGAGACAGCAGCAATGGGAGGCCGTACAGGGACCCATGAGAGACTCTGGACTTGGCAGCAGCATGAGGAGGCGGTATAGGGGCCCATGGCAGATTAGGGGCCTGGCAGCAGCAATGGGAGGCCCGTAATCTGCCAGCACCCTATGTCAAAAAATTCTACACACCAGCAGTGTGTGAGGAGACCTGAAAGTGGCACATGGCAGAGTGTGGCGATGGAGACAGCAGCAATGGGAGGCCGTACAGGGACCCATGAGAGACTCTGGACCTGGCAGCAGCATGAGGAGGCGGTATATAGGGGCCTATGGCAGATTAGGGGCCTGGCAGCAGCTATAGGAGGCCCGTAATCTGCCAGCACCCTATGTCAAAAAATTCTACACACCAGCAGTGTGTGAGGAGACCTGAAAGTGGCACATGGCAGAGTGTGGCGATGGAGACAGCAGCAATGGGAAGCCGTACAGGGATCCATGAGAGACTCTGGACCTGGCAGCAGCATGAGGAGGCGGTATATAGGGGCCTATGGCAGATTAGGGGCCTGGCAGCAGCTATAGGAGGCCCGTAATCTGCCAGCACCCTATGTCAAAAAATTCTACACACCAGCAGTGTGAGGAGACCTGAAAGTGGCACATGGCAGAGTGTGGCGATGGAGACAGCAGCAATGGGAGGCCGTACAGGGACCCATGAGAGACTCTGGACCTGGCAGCAGCATGAGGAGGCGGTATATAGGGGCCTATGGCAGATTAGGGGCCTGGCAGCAGCTATAGGCGGCCCGTAATCTGCCAGCACCCTATGTCAAAAAATTCTACACACCAGCAGTGTGAGGAGACCTGAAAGTGGCACATGGCAGAGTGTGGCGATGGAGACAGCAGCAATGGGAAGCCGTACAGGGACCCATGAGAGACTCTGGACCTGGCAGCAGCATGAGGAGGCGGTATATAGGGGCCTATGGCAGATTAGGGGCCTGGCAGCAGCTATAGGAGGCCCGTAATCTGCCAGCACCCTATGTCAAAAAATTCTACACACCAGCAGTGTGAGGAGACCTGAAAGTGGCACATGGCAGAGTGTGGCGATGGAGACAGCAGCAATGGGAGGCCGTACAGGGACCCATGAGAGACTCTGGACCTGGCAGCAGCATGAGGAGGCGGTATATAGGGGCCTATGGCAGATTAGGGGCCTGGCAGCAGCTATAGGAGGCCCGTAATCTGCCAGCACCCTATGTCAAAAAATTCTACACACCAGCAGTGTGAGGAGACCTGAAAGTGGCACATGGCAGAGTGTGGCGATGGAGACAGCAGCAATGGGAGGCCGTACAGGGACCCATGAGAGACTCTGGACTTGGCAGCAGCATGAGGAGGCGGTATAGGGGCCCATGGCAGATTAGGGGCCTGGCAGCAGCAATGGGAGGCCCGTAATCTGCCAGCACCCTATGTCAAAAAATTCTACACACCAGCAGTGTGTGAGGAGACCTGAAAGTGGCACATGGCAGAGTGTGGCGATGGAGACAGCAGCAATGGGAGGCCGTACAGGGACCCATGAGAGACTCTGGACCTGGCAGCAGCATGAGGAGGCGGTATATAGGGGCCTATGGCAGATTAGGGGCCTGGCAGCAGCTATGGGAGGCCCGTAATCTGCCAGCACCCTATGTCAAAAAATTCTACACACCAGCAGTGTGTGAGGAGACCTGAAAGTGGCACATGGCAGAGTGTGGCGATGGAGACAGCAGCAATGGGAGGCCGTACAGGGACCCATGAGAGACTCTGGACCTGGCAGCAGCATGAGGAGGCGGTATATAGGGGCCTATGGCAGATTAGGGGCCTGGCAGCAGCTATAGGAGGCCCGTAATCTGCCAGCACCCTATGTCAAAAAATTCTACACACCAGCAGTGTGTGAGGAGACCTGAAAGTGGCACATGGCAGAGTGTGGCGATGGAGACAGCAGCAATGGGAGGCCGTACAGGGACCCATGAGAGACTCTGGACTTGGCAGCAGCATGAGGAGGCGGTATAGGGGCCCATGGCAGATTAGGGGCCTGGCAGCAGCAATGGGAGGCCCGTAATCTGCCAGCACCCTATGTCAAAAAATTCTACACACCAGCAGTGTGTGAGGAGACCTGAAAGTGGCACATGGCAGAGTGTGGCGATGGAGACAGCAGCAATGGGAGGCCGTACAGGGACCCATGAGAGACTCTGGACCTGGCAGCAGCATGAGGAGGCGGTATATAGGGGCCTATGGCAGATTAGGGGCCTGGCAGCAGCTATAGGAGGCCCGTAATCTGCCAGCACCCTATGTCAAAAAATTCTACACACCAGCAGTGTGTGAGGAGACCTGAAAGTGGCACATGGCAGAGTGTGGCGATGGAGACAGCAGCAATGGGAGGCCGTACAGGGACCCATGAGAGACTCTGGACCTGGCAGCAGCATGAGGAGGCGGTATATAGGGGCCTATGGCAGATTAGGGGCCTGGCAGCAGCTATAGGAGGCCCATAATCTGCCAGCACCCTATGTCAAAAAATTCAACACACCAGCAGTGTGAGGAGACCTGAAAGTGGCACATGGCATGAGACACTGTGGACCTGGCAGCAGCATGAGGAGGCGGTATATAGGGGCCCATGGCAGATTAGGGGCCTGGCAGCAGCTATGGGAGGCCCGTAATCTGCCAGCACCCTATGTCAAAAAATTCTACACACCAGCAGTGTGTGAGGAGACCTGAAAGTGGCACGTGGCAGAGTGTGGCGATGGAGACAGCAGCAATGGGAGGCCGTACAGGGACCCATGAGAGACTCTGGACCTGGCAGCAGCATGAGGAGGCGGTATATAGGGGCCTATGGCAGATTAGGGGCCTGGCAGCAGCTATGGGAGGCCCGTAATCTGCCAGCACCCTATGTCAAAAAATTCTACACACCAGCAGTGTGTGAGGAGACCTGAAAGTGGCACATGGCAGAGTGTGGCGATGGAGACAGCAGCAATGGGAGGCCGTACAGGGACCCATGAGAGACTCTGGACTTGGCAGCAGCATGAGGAGGCGGTATAGGGGCCCATGGCAGATTAGGGGCCTGGCAGCAGCAATGGGAGGCCCGTAATCTGCCAGCACCCTATGTCAAAAAATTCTACACACCAGCAGTGTGTGAGGAGACCTGAAAGTGGCACATGGCAGAGTGTGGCGATGGAGACAGCAGCAATGGGAGGCCGTACAGGGACCCATGAGAGACTCTGGACCTGGCAGCAGCATGAGGAGGCGGTATATAGGGGCCTATGGCAGATTAGGGGCCTGGCAGCAGCTATAGGAGGCCCATAATCTGCCAGCACCCTATGTCAAAAAATTCAACACACCAGCAGTGTGAGGAGACCTGAAAGTGGCACATGGCATGAATACGCTGTAGTCCGAACATGGGCCCCCTGGCCACGCTTGACTTTCTGGCCACATAGTCGACATACGGCTACGTTTACTTCCTCGGGCGGCTTGACGAAAAATTGCCACACCGCCGAGTAGGAAACTTTGCCCCCGATACTCCTCACTGGCTGACTGCTGCTTCCTCCGTGCACACCGGCACCACTACTGGCCGTGGTGGTAGGCTGCAGTGGAGCTGGTGCTCTACTCCGTGGCCGTTTGGCTCCACTGACACTGCTTCCACTGACACTGCTGCGACCCTGCTGCTGTCTCCTGGGCAACCCACCGACTTTTTCGCTCACTGCCAAGCTGCCACCCTCTTCTCCTGATGATGCGGAAGAAATTGCCTGATGACGACGAGGCTGCCAAGTGCGATCAACCTCCTCATCATCAAGTAGGGTCTCCGCCTCACTACTAGCCCCCTCGGCTGCGTCTGGGTCAGGAGACAGACCTGTCTCTAGACCGGCTACCGGGCCACTCTCCTCGCCACTACTTCTTCGCCTGGCTGCTGAAAAGGCGGATGTCTCCCCCCGTTCCTGACCGCCCTCTGTTAGCTCTTCCTCACTGTACAGTGGGGCTGAGCCCACAGCATGCGATACTTCGCTTGGTGAGGGAACACCAAAGGACAGGGGCAGGTAGAGGACACGTGATTTCAGTGGGCTTGGTCCCGGGCCATGCCAACTAACGGTTGTGTCTGACGTACCCACCGACCGTTGGCTGTAGGTGTCAGAGGTGACCTGGGAAGAGGAAGACGACCGAGCCAACCAATCGATGACGGCAGGGTTGTCGGTGGAGACACGACCGCTGGATGACACCGGGAGCACTGGCCTCTGGCTGCGAATAGTGCTGCCTCGACCCCTTCCTCTGCTGCCATGTCTGCTTGCTCCTAAAACATTGCCTCCTCTGCCACTCCTCTGCATGTTGTCTGACATACTCTTTAATTAAACGATTATGTGTCCCTGAGTAACAATTCTGTGGCCCTCAGTAACAATTCTGTGTCTGTGCGAGTAACAATTCTGTGGCCCTAAGTAACAGTTCTGTGGCCCTCAGTAACAATTCTGTGTCCCTGATTAACGTTTCTGTGGCCCCAAGTAACAGTTCTGTGGCCCTCAGTAACAATTCTGTGTCTGTGCGAGTAACAATTCTGTGTCTGTGCGAGTTACAATTCTGTGGCCCTAAGTAACAGTTCTGTGGCCCTCAGTAACAGTTCTGTGTCCCTGAGTAACAATTCTGTGTCTGTGCGAGTAAGAATTCTGTGTCTGTGTGAGTAACAATTCTGTGGCCCTAAGTAACAGTTCTGTGGCCCTCAGTAACAATTCTGTGTCCCTGATTAACGTTTCTGTGGCCCCAAGTAACAGTTCTGTGGCCCTCAGTAACAATTCTGTGTCTGTGCGAGTAACAATTCTGTGTCTGTGCGAGTAACAATTCTGTGGCCCTAAGTAACAGTTCTGTGGCCCTCAGTAACAGTTCTGTGTCCCTGAGTAACAATTCTGTGTCTGTGCGAGTAAGAATTCTGTGTCTGTGCGAGTAACAATTATGTGGCCCTAAGTAACAGTTCTGTGGCCCTCAGTAACAGTTCTGTGTCCCTGAGTAACAATTCTGTGTCTGTGCGAGTAACAATTCTGTGTCTGTGCGAGTAACAATTCTGTGGCCCTAAGTAACAGTTCTGTGGCCCTCAGTAACAATTCTGTGTCCCTGATTAACGTTTCTGTGGCCCCAAGTAACAGTTCTGTGGCCCTCAGTAACAATTCTGTGTCCCTGATTAACGTTTCTGTGGCCCCAAGTAACAGTTCTGTGTCTGTGCGAGTAACAATTCTGTGTCTGTGCGAGTAACAATTATGTGGCCCTAAGTAACAGTTCTGTGGCCCTCAGTAACAGTTCTGTGTCCCTGAGTAACAATTCTGTTTCTGTGCGAGTAACAATTCTGTGTCTGTGCGAGTAACAATTCTGTGGCCCTAAGTAACGGTTCTGTGGCCCTCAGTAACAGTTCTGTGTCCCTGTGTAACAATTCTGTGTCTGTGCGAGTAACAATTCTGTGGCCCTAAGTAACAGTTCTTTGGCCCTCAGTAACAATTCTGTGTCTGTGCGAGTAACAATTCTGTGTCTGTGCGAGTAACAATTCTGTGGCCCTAAGTAACAGTTCTGTGGCCCTCAGTAACAATTCTGTGTCCCTGATTAACGTTTCTGTGGCCCCAAGTAACAGTTCTGTGGCCCTCAGTAACAATTCTGTGTCTGTGCGAGTAACAATTCTGTGTCTGTGCGAGTAACAATTCTGTGGCCCTAACTAACAGTTCTGTGGCCCTCAGTAACAATTCTGTGTCTGTGCGAGTAACAATTCTGTGTCTGTGCAAGTAACAATTCTGTGACTGTGCGAGTAACAATTCTGTGGCCCTAAGTAACGGTTCTGTGGCCCTCAGTAACAGTTCTGTGTCCCTGTGTAACAATTCTGTGTCTGTGCGAGTAACAATTCTGTGGCCCTAAGTAACGGTTCTGTGGCCCTCAGTAACAGTTCTGTGTCCCTGTGTAACAATTCTGTGTCTGTGCGAGTAACAATTCTGTGGCCCTAAGTAACAGTTCTGTGGCCCTCAGTAACAATTCTGTGTCTGTGCGAGTAACAATTCTGTGGCCCTAACTAACAGTTCTGTGGACCTAAGTAACAGTTCTGTGTCCCTGAGTAACAATTCTGTGTCTGTGCGAGTAAGAATTCTGTGTCTGTGCGAGTAACAATTCTGTGGCCCTAAGTAACAGTTCTGTGGCCCTCAGTAACAGTTCTGTGTCCCTGAGTAACAATTCTGTGTCTGTGCGAGTAACAATTCTGTGTCTGTGCGATTAACAATTCTGTGTCTGTGCGAGTAACAATTCTGTGTCTGTGCAAGTAACAATTCTGTGGCCCTAAGTAACGGTTCTGTGGCCCTCAGTAACAGTTCTGTGTCCCTGTGTAACAATTCTGTGTCTGTGCGAGTAACAATTCTGTGGCCCTAAGTAACAGTTCTGTGGCCCTCAGTAACAATTCTGTGTCTGTGCGAGTAACATTTCTGTGTCTGTGCGAGTAACAATTCTGTGGCCCTAAGTAACAGTTCTGTGGCCCTCAGTAACAATTCTGTGTCCCTGATTAACGTTTCTGTGGCCCCAAGTAACAGTTCTGTGGCCCTCAGTAACAATTCTGTGTCTGTGCGAGTAACAATTCTGTGTCTGTGCGAGTAACAATTCTGTGGCCCTAACTAACAGTTCTGTGGCCCTCAGTAACAATTCTGTGTCTGTGCGAGTAACAATTCTGTGTCTGTGCGAGTAAGAATTCTGTGGCCCTAAGTAACAGTTCTGTGGCCCTCAGTAACAGTTCTGTGTCCCTGAGTAACAATTCTGTGTCTGTGCGAGTAACAATTCTGTGTCTGTGCGATTAACAATTCTGTGTCTGTGCGAGTAACAATTCTGTGTCTGTGCGAGTAACAATTCTGTGGCCCTAAGTAACGGTTCTGTGGCCCTCAGTAACAGTTCTGTGTCCCTGTGTAACAATTCTGTGTCTGTGCGAGTAACAATTCTGTGGCCCTAAGTAACAGTTCTGTGGCCCTCAGTAACAATTCTGTGTCTGTCCCTGAGTAACAATTCTGTGGCCCTAACTAAAGTTTCTGTGGCCCTAAGTAACAATTCTCTGGCACTCAGTAACAATTCTGTCTGTCCCTGAGTAACAATTCTGTGGCCCTAATAACGTTTCTGTGGCCCTAAGTAACAATTATCTGGCACTCAGTAACAATTCTGTCTGTCCCTGAGTAACAATTCTGTGGTCCTAATAACGTTTCTGTGGCCCTAAGTAATAATTCTCTGGCACTCAGTAACAATTCTGTCTGTCCCTGAGTATGAATTCTGTGTCCCTAACTAGCGTTTCTTTGTCCCTAAGTAACGATTCTGTGGCCCTAATTAACAAATCTGTGTCCCTGAGTAATAGTTCTCTGTCCCTAAGTATCGTTTCTCTGTCCCCAAGTATCGTTTCTGTGGCCCTAACTCTGTCCCTGTCCCTAATACAGAGCGGTCTGCCTCTGTTCAATGACTGCAGGCAAATGAAGAATTCCAAAATGGCCGCTATTTATAGCTCGACCATTACACAGTGCTAGCTGGCTGGCTGCTGATTGGCTGATGCGATCACATGTCGTTGAGGAATGCATTATGGGTCAGCGCGCCTTGTCTGCGCGCCTTCCCAGACATCCCCGCTCCGTCGCCGCACATGTCAGCCGCCATTTTCTGAAAAATTTCGATTCGCGCGTCCGAATTAGGCTATTTTTCGGATTCGGCGCGAATCGAAATTTTTCCGATATTCGACTCGAATTCCACTTCGGCTACTTCGATTCGCTCATCTCTAATTATAACCGAAAGTAGAAATTTTCGGGGTTTTTTTGTTTATATTACAAAAAAAAACTCAGTAGTAATCAAATAGCATCAAAACAAAGCTCTATTTGTGTGAAAAAGGACATATATTTTGTTTGGGTACAACGTTGCATGACCTGTGCAATTGCTAGTTGAAAAAGCACAGTGCCAAATAGCAAAAAATTACCTGGTAATTTAGGGGATGAAATCTTCCCAAGGGCAAGTGGTTAAAGAAAGGTTTATTTTAACTTTGGAACAAGAGAAATATTTGGCGCACTAAGGAGAAAAAAAACAGATGTATACTGTAATGGCTAATATATTAACCACACTAGTAAAGTCCTTAAAGTCCAAAGGTGGTTAAGGCATATTCCAACAATGCTTGACTCAGTGGTAGCCGATTCAAAAAGAGCTAGAAGAGACTCTGAGCCATAAAAAAGAGAGAAACAGTGCCATTTAAATGCAGCAATATAAACAAAAATTTATTATAATAAATTATTTGCTTGTATTGCTGCACTTAGATGACACTGCTTCTCTCTCTTTTATTATTTTTAATTTAACTTTAAATGTTTTGCTTGTGTAATAAAATATAGCTATTGATGGTATACAGCTTCATCTATTAGTATAATGTTTAAATGACATCGCTATGAAGATCTCCACTGAGCCAGAAACTAGACTCACACACACATAATAATGAAACATTCATTGTGTTATGTACAAATAATACATTAGAATCTGTCACTTTTTACTCCTCTTATGTGCTATAACAGATTAAAATAGTTAGTCATAGCATTGTAAAAAGTTTTGCTGTTCTGACAACCTATGTTGGCAAAAACTCTTGAGCTTTAAATTTGGACAGGCTGTCATAAAGCTTTTCCAAACTGAAATCTGATTTTCCTTTTCTCAACTTTCCCGCTCTCTGAGCACATCAGCATAAAATAATTATTACGAAGATGTTGTCAAGAGTACAAGCAGCTGTTCAGTTAGCCAGTAATTACACAGCTGAAGTTATCATATCAACTAAAATTAATTTTTCTTCAGAAACTAATTCCTAACTGCAATAAGTAGGGAAGTAAGTGATTTCTTCTATTTTTATAATATATAAGTATTCTTATAAGTAATCTCTCAAAATCTCCAATGGTACATTTCCAATGACAAGTGCATCCATTTGTATGGGAATATAGGATAGAAAAAGTATAGATGGATTGGAATAAACATTAGCAGTCAGAGGATCCACTTCAGCTCTAGAAGATTTTACCCCAGTCATTTTTTTGCTATTCAGCACTGCGCTACTTTAACTGACAATTGTATGGCCATGCAACTCTGTATACAAATTAAATTTATATCATTTTTTCACACAAATAAAGCTTTCTTTTAGTGGTATTTGATTATATTAATTATATAAATGAAAAATGACTGAAAATTTAGAAAAAACAATATTTTCTTTTTTCCGTTATAAAACATTGTATATTATTTAGTCTGTAGGAAAGTTGTAGCATCCACAATCTATGGAATATATTTGAAAATGTATCAAACCTGATATACTGACGACCGATCTCATCTTTTAAGGCCCTTGGAAAGTAAACAGTCTGAGGTATTTAGTAAGATGCATGGCAAGTTTTTTGAAGTTATAATTTTTTGTATCAATTTTTTTTGAAAATTAATAAATTAAATAAAATTAGTTTTTCTGGCACATTTTGTTTTCACATACCGTCACCAGCCCAATACAGCATCATGGTATGACTGGTGTGGCGGAGATCAGGGACACTGACTGGTGACAGCATGTTAGAAAAAAAACTTAAACACAAATTTTATCTTTTTTTATTATTTTTTTTTATTTTTTACTATTAAAAAAATATATATTTTCATTTGAGTAGTTCAATGCTACCATAGTAACATTGTACTACTCGGGGGGGTGATCAGGGACTTTTTTTGTACACTTTGATTGCTGGTACAATGAATTTGAACTGTCATGAATGGGTTAAGCTCATGACAGCTGTGAATACCAATGATCTGTGATTGGCTACAGCTAATCACATGGTACAGGATGCTGTGGTTGGCCCAGGTGCCATGTGATAGCTGTGAGCTAATCATAACTCACTAGTAAAGGAAGCAAAGCTGTTATGAACCATATTGATTCATAACAGCTTTGTTGACATTGTGATCATGTGATCACACAGCGATCACATGATCATCAGGTCCCGAGTACCGGGATCTGCATTCCGCTATGTCTGGTGGACACAACAGTCATGGGAAGCAGGGGCACCCCCCTGAGTCTGGAGAGGCAAAATGGCGTAAGGGTGTGTCGCTTTGCCTGTACGTGCTGCTCACCGGGGTTCAGTACCATTTAAAAAAAAAAGAAATGAATGGTGTCAGTCAGTAGAGCAGTGTATGGTGTCAGTCAGTAGGGCAGTAGACGGTGTCAGTAGGGCAGAGATTGGTGTCAGTAGGGCAGTGGATAGTGTCAGTAGTTTTTATTTTTACAATTTATTTTTTTAGTATTTTTCAACATTTTCTTAGGAGCCCTGTTGAAAGGGGAGCACTTAGGGGAGGGACCAGGCAGCAGAAAAAAGGAGGAACAAGGATGGGAGGGGCAGCGGGGGAGGCATTTACTAGAACCGGTCCCCTGGATTTTCCTTTTGCAGCAGCTGTCTGCTGGTGGGAGGGCAAGGAGGAGATGCTAGCTTTCAGCTGCTACAGGAGGAGAACAATGGGGATCATCAGAGGGCAGGTATTTTATTGGATTTTTTGCCCCCCAGCTACTTTGGTGCCCTAAGGCGGCCACCTAAGCAGCTGTATGTTGTGTGCCAGCGACACCCTCCAATCATGGTGTTATACAAGGGTGGTACAATCTTTGGTGGAGTTGGACACATATATGCCTTACGGTCCATTGGACATTGTCTCAATCTTCTATGACCATATTACAACAGGGTAATGCAGGGTTCCTTGTAAATGTATTGGAAGTGGAGTTTGTCCATCATTTCTCCGTCCTATTAGAGCTCACTGTATCTTATATAAGACACCTAAAAGATGGCAGCCGGTCTGCTTCCTGATGATGTCAGAGTGATGAAATCGTGTTAGAGGCGAGACTTCTGGTCGCTGACTTCCGGTCATGGTACTTCCTGCTAGTTGGAACACACACCAGTTTAGGTGGTGTACACAAGGCGGCACCAGCATTGCAGGACTACATGCTGTAATACCTAGTGTTGGTAATCAGGCACATTATAATGTGAGCATTTTACTTCGACTTTACCAATAAATACTACACTATATAAACTTTTATCCTTGGGTTCTGATGTGGTTCCTGTGGAGTAAGTAAGAAGACTGGAGACATCGCTTTTGTCCGCTTTTATTGTGATACCAACAAGCACATTAAACTTTCTTTTTAATTAAAGAGTTTATATTCATCTGGTGAGTTATAAAAATGTAGCATATCACCGGGTAGAATATGAATACCTTGTGGTGAAGGAGACTGAGCACCAAGCTCTTTTGTGTTTAGAGATTTTGTCATTTGAGGTCATGTGTGGTGACCTATGGACTTTATTATATGTATTTGATGTAAATTCACCAATTATTGTATTTATATGATGGTATCACATGCATATAGATTTCACAGATTGTATTATATCTGTTATAGATTTTTTAAGGATATTTTGTACACAGCACTTTAATATTTCTTATTGGAGATGTGGTTTTAGTGCCCCCTATAGAGATTTTAGCTACAGGGATTGTAGGACATGTCATTTCATCACAGGAAGTGTCAGAGGTCATACATCAACCTGTACAGTGTCATGCAGCATGCCTCATGTTTGAACACAAAACAAAACTTCTGACACAGCAAATATTTATCCTATAATAGGCTCTGCATACAGAATGAGAAATGACACCATGAAACTACATGATCAATGCACATCCTATGCAAGCAAAAACACAAGGTGCAAGTGGAAAGGTTTATAATTGCTATAGCTCTTGCAGTGAAGATTCAGCCCCACTGCAAGGGATAAATATAAAGCTTGCAGCCTATGGCATTAAAGTATAAATAAAGGCAAAACTTTTTTTAAGTTTTGGACAGAGTGGAGAGGGATTAGAACACGTCAGTTTTTATTGCAGTCTGTGTCCTTGTTAACCACTTGAGCTCTGGGAGATTTACCCTGCTTCATGACCAGACCAGTTTTTGCTTTTTGGCACTGCATTACTTTAACTGACAATTACGTAGTCATGCAACGCTGAAATTTTTTTTCAAACATAGTTTTCTTTTGGTGGTATTTGATTAACACTGGATTTTTTTTTTTTTGCGCTATAAATGAAAAAAGACCGAAAAATTTAAAAACAATATTTTTTACTTTCTGCTTTAAAACATATCCAATGAAAAAAAATGTTCATAAATTTAGGCCAATGTGTATTCTGCTACATATTTTTGGTAAAAAAAATCCCAATAAGCATTTGATTAGTTTGTGGGAAAGTTATAGTGTCTAGAAACTATGGTGTATATATACTGGATTTTTTTTGTACTAGTAATGGCAGCGATCAGTGACTTATAGTGGGACTGCAATAGTATGGGGGGCAATCTGACACTTTTGACACTTTGTGGGAACCAGTGACCAGGGGCGGACTAACAACTCATGGGGCCCCTGGGCAATAGGGGATCATGAGGCCCCTGTGTCCTTGCCCAAACTCAAAAAAGCCTATTAAAAAGGTACCAGGGGCAACTCATGGGGCCCCCTACTGACCCCGGACCCTCGGGCAGTGCCCGAGTTTCCGAATGGTCAGTCCGCCCCTGCCAGTGACACTAGTACAGTGATTGTTGCTAAAAATATACGCTGTCACTGTACTAATGACACTGGCTGGGAAGGGGTTAATCATCTAGGGTAATCAAAGGGTTAAATATGTACCTAACTAGTGTTTCTGTGTGTACTGTGAGGTGCTTTCACTGACAGGACAAAACTCTGTATTGTTTACATTGACAGAGTTCTGTACTGTCTTCATCCTCGCCGATCAGTGGGTGCCAGTGGTCAGTTATAGGCTGGCACCCACTGATCAGCTTGTGCTGTGACTAATCACATCTGGCACAGGAGAGCCGCTCTGCAGCCATACTCGTAGAGGAGGTGGTTAAGAAGATTCACCCTCTCTAATTGTTATGTTTACCTTTCTCATTGAAAGTGAAGGTAAAACAAAAGCTCTTAATTTTGGTTTGTCAACAGAAAAGTAATAGAGGAGAAACCTTTCAATAGGGACACTAGTTCTGGTGATCTGGGGGTCCCCAAGGAATTCCCTTTAATTTACAGGGATTTCTTCTCACTTCCTGTTTGGCCTTGGGACTGGAAGTGAAGGGAAATCTCCGCAATGGGTTACAGGTGGCAAAAAAAATCTGACAGGGGTTATTACCCTCTCTTGCTCCATCCAAAATGAAAAAAAAAAGTTTTTCCTATAGTTATTCTTTAGGCAAAAGTTTGTGAAACACTATCAAAACGAACATAAGCAATCCAATCTTAGAATAATGAAAAATACATGACTAGAAGTTATATTCAGTAGAAATCCCAATTCAAAATCATACGTAGATCCAGAAATAATGGCAGATACATTTATATGTAAATGTCAAATTTACCTGTAAAAGCCAAGATTGCTTTTTAAATCATATGTTTGGCACTTCTGCTGTTTGCTTTTGAATACTCGAATACTCATTTTCTCAGATTGCAAATCTTTTTGCAATTTTCTCACTAGGTGAGGATTTGTAAATGGGTTTCTTTAATGTCATCTTGACTACATTTTGGTGGCCATTTATATACTAAATTTATTAGACCTTGCACTAGATGTGCCCTTTAAAAAATAATTGTCTTTAACTAGAATGTAGATAAAAAAAAAAAAAACCTATGTAATTTATGTCCACATTTAAGTTTGTAGTACTCTGATGATTTTATTTCTAGCAATACAATGGGAAAGGTATAAGACAGGCAGTTCAGTCACACTGGCATTAAGCAGCCTCTCTGGCTCTGAAGTCCTCTCCATGTGCAGTTAGCATTGTGTCACCGGCCCAAAGCATCTAGTCACATTTTCAGACAAAGTAGATATCAAAGAGAAGAAACACACAGAGATGGAGGCAGAAAAAAAATCTCTTTTGTCTAATGGTGTTTGATCTCATATTTAGGTGGCTTGATTTTGATTTTACATTTGATACACAAAGATTAAAGTTCACTACTTTGCACACTACAGCTCTACGATTTTACAACTACATGAATAAAATATGTTACTCCTATAGGTGGTGTTATGATTAAAATAATTTTTAATCACTCCATTTCTAATCATGAAATCCACAGTGTAAAAAGTAAATTGCAGTATACCTGTGCTGTTTCAGTAAAGGTTAAATACACTGAAAAAAACACAACTATACTATATACATTACATAATAAAATAACACAAATCACCTAAACAGTACAATTGTTTCAGTAATTAATTTTTTTTCACCATATTTCTGATAATGACAAGAGAACCTGCAGCAAGACCTAAAAGCAGACTTTGTGTAAAACAAATGTACTAAAAACAAGATATAAGCCAATTCCTGCGTACCTAAAGAAAAAAATCTAAAAAAAAAGCAGCACACTAATGATCCAAGTACAAGACCTAAAACATACAGTAAGTACTGTGGAACAGTTGTGCTAATAAAACATGGATAGTTTAAACAAGGGCTTAAAATTTCGAGTCTAGGCCTACTAGCCAGGCACAAACCTTACTCATCACTAGTTGCCCCACCCAACCTTGCCCAGGTATGCCTCTAACCCCACCCCTGGCCCGTCCCCCAACCCCGCCCCCAGCCCTGTCCCCAACCACTCCCACTTAAAGCTTATGAAATTAAATTTTTATTTAGAATAAAGAGTCCAAAATATAAAAAACTGCAATTATAACATAGCTTTATTATGTTAATTTAAACATAACAGCAATAACTGAATAGCAATAGGGTGCAATCAAAATATCAAGTGTTACAGCTTTAAACCTGTAGTAAACATTTTGTATTTTTTTTTATCTCCTGCATCTTTAAAAAGAGACTTTAGTAAATAAAGTCTCTTTTAAAAGATGTAAGTTTAGTTTACAGAAGTATAGCATAAGAAATAGTGCCTATTTTGATGCCAAAAAACATGGAATAATAGTTACTGTAAACATGTTGTATTTTTTATCTCCAGCAGAGACCTTAGAGAAGTGTGGCATTAAGAAAACAGAAAAAAGTGCCTCTTTTGATGGCCAAAAAACATTGCATAAAATAAATAACAATAGGAAACATTTTGCATTTTTTATCTCCAGCATCTTATTAAAAGAGAACTTAGAGAAGTAGTGCATTAAGAAAAAACTAAAAAGTGCTTATTTAGATGCCAAAAACATGGCATAACAATAGTAAACATTTTAACAAAGATAGAGCAGCCATGGTTTGTGTTGTACAGCAGGACCAAGACTTGTGTAATACCCTTTTTCTGATGCAAAATACCACTTCAATTGCTGTGTGTGGATTGCAATCTATTCCAAGAAGAAAAAACACACCAAAAAACGGCAAGTCAGATTAAACAAGGCAGTTCATCTCAACGGCAGTTCAGCTCAATGGCAGTTCAGCTCAATGGCAGTTAACATTAACGGCAGTTCACATTAAAGGCAGTTCACATTAAGGCAGTTCAGACCAAAGCCACTTCAGATTAACGCCACTTCAGATTAAAGGCAGTTCAGATTAAAGGCAGTTCAGATTAATGGCAGTTCAGATTAAAGGCAGTTCAGATTAAAGGCTGGCCTGATTGAAGGCTGGTCTGCTTGAAAGCTCCTCTGGTGGCTAGGTGTGTCTGCTGGCTGGGCTGCCTTTCAGGATCATGGCGGAGCACAGATGTTTGCTTGATGGGTCTGTCCATGTATTACAATTGTGAGGGACCAATGGCAACCCTAGGAAAATAAACAGGGTTCATATAAGATACCACAGTCAAAACTTGGAGGGCACAGATAATTTTCACTACCATATGAGGATGTGTTCCTATGCATAGTCAGCTACCAATTTTATTGAAAATATTTTTTTTTATTTTAAATTAAAATTGTAGCTGATTGTGCATAGGTGTGCTGTGCTTTTTTTTTCTTTTTTACTTTTTTGAAATATTTAGGCCCCAGAGAGCAGCACTAAAATGGTGTGGTTGTTTTTTTTTAACATTGTTGGTGGGTTTTTTTTTACTCTTTTCAAAATCATTTTGCCCCCAGAGCGCAGCACATAAAATGTCATTTACCTTAAGCTGGCGGGTGTAGTGATGTGCACCGTTGGGTCTCTCCTTCACATGTCCCCCACGCCAGTGTAGAGTGGGCCTCTCCTCGTGTCCCCCAAGGCGGTGTAGAGCTGGCCTCTCCTCGTATTCCCCAAGGTGGTGTAGAGCGGGCCTTTCCTCATGTCCGCCTAGGTGGTGAAGAGCGGGCCTCTCCTCGTGTCCCCCAAGGCTGTGTAGAGTGGGCCTCTCCTCGTGTCCTCTAAGGCAGTGTAGAGCGGGCCTTGTGTCCCCCAAGGCAGTGTAGAGCGGGCCTCGTGTCCCCCAAGGCAGTGTAGAGCGGGCCTCGTGTCCCCCAAGGCAGTGTAGAGTGGGCCTCGTGTCCCCCAAGGCGGTGTAGAGCGGGCCTCGTGTCCAACAAGGCGGTGTAGAGTGGGCCTCATGTCCCCCAAGGTGGTGTAAAGCGGGCCTCATGTACCCCAAGGCGGTGGAGAGCGGGCCTCTCCTCATGTCCCCCGCGGCAGGGGAGAGTGGACTTCTCCTTGAGTCCCCCGTGGCAGTGGAGAGCAGGTGTCTCCTCTCAGTGGAGGAGAGTGGACCTCTCCTGCACCTGTCCCCTCAGCAGCGCTGCCAGTGTAATGGCGGTGCCGAAGAAGAAGCCGAAAGTTGGAAAACGGAACTCGGCTTCACAATGAAGCTTGGAGCGCAGGTGGAGCCACTCCATCTGTGCTCGCCACACAAGGATTTCCCCTCGCATTTGGTGAGCGGACGAGCGGCTTTTTCAAGCCCTGGTTTAAACAATCCAATTCGGTGATAAAAATATACTGTAACCGCTAACTATGATAAACTAATGTGCTGAAATTATAATACATTAACTTGTGGCAATGTTATAAGCAAAATACATAAATTACACACTTTATGTGCAGATAATGACAATGTCCTCAGTAAAGACAGTGCTATATAACACTGAATATAAAAAATCAGATGCAGTGCCACAGGTAACACTTCAAAACACAATGGGTGTCCCAGAGTGCAGCAGACACTCTTACCAAAATGGTAGGATCTCTAAATTAAAAGGGATCTGAAAATGCCTGACTGACACATAGCCTTGATAGCTTGCAGTTTCCAGCAGCACCAACTTGAACTCACAAACACAGGTAATGGAAGAAGAACGCAAAAAGCACATCCCATAGTGGTCATTTTAAATACAATTGAAGGATTTATTAAAAAGCCACTCAAATGTACATAAAAACACAGAAAAGCCAGCAGAAGATAGTCCAAGATGCAGTTTTTATGGTGGATATGACCTCGCCAAGTAAAAGCTGTGAAAATGTAGAATAGACTCCCTCAAAAGTTTGTTCTGGCCAGCTCAGTGGATTGCTTTAAAAAAGGCCTGGATTATTTCTTGGATACACAGAATATACAGTAACTGGTTACTATTTATAGGTAGAGTTGATCCAGGGAATATCTGACTGCCTCTCCAAGGGTCAGGAAGGAATTTTTTCCCCTGCAGGAGCAAATTGGATCATGCTTTGCTGGGTTTTTTTGCCTTCCTCTTGATCAACTGTGGGTGTAGGATTAGACCTTTTTTTATGGTTGGACTGGATGAACTTTTGTATTTTTTCAGCCAGACTAACTATGTAACTATGTTTCACTCATTCTATGAAATATTCTATTCCGAATAATGAAGATCTTTAGTAGTGAAAAAGAGATACTGTTGCGGACAGTTTTACATTTAAGGTCAGTATTGCAAGACAAAAACTGCTTTTCTATTGTTTCTGTTATTCAAAGATTACATTTTATTTTATTTTGCTACAGTTCAGCTTTCATTAAGAAAAAGTATAATCTAAATATACATTTTCAAGATAGATAATACTAATAACTAATAAAAGACACCTATGCTAACAGAAATGTGGAAGCTGTCATTGCATACCTTAAAGAGTAACTCAACTTTTGTTGAGAAAAAGACAATCCCCTTTGGGTGATCTATTCAGATTGCACGGATTTTAACACACTTTGTAGCAGATTCCTATCTGTTTCTGCTCTGGAAAAAAAACCTCCTTGTTTCACTGTGTCATTTAGATACTGATTCTGAACGTGAGTGATTAATTTATTTTTATCAGCTAGTGCACTTTCTGTGTTCTGATGAAAACAGTTGCAATGTCTGCACCTTTTTTAGAAGTGAATAGTCCTTAGAGAGTATCTCACCAAAAATTATATTTTTGTTGCAGATGGGGAAACCATACCAAATTTTGGGGTGGGTGCTTGGGGAAGGTAGGCTTTTCCCTGGGAGGGGAATTTTGCTTGATGGGGAGATTTTTGCTTCTGGGGTATTCTTTGAGGGAAAAGGGGGTTGATTTTGGCAGGGATAGAGGAGTGTGTGGGGTTTTTCTGAATGCCAGAATTTTGTGTTGTATGTTAGGGCTCGTTCACACCAGTGGGTTACAATGGATGCACAGCTGCTGATGTGCACTGGGAGAACACAGTGTTCATGAACTGGCTCTGTCAAATAACACCATTTACTTTTTTGTCACTTCATTCAGTTTTATTGACCGCAACAACATTGCAGTGCAGTGGTTTTGCATTGCAACACACTGCACTGATGAAAATCCTGTAGGTAGTATTTTTTCAGCACACACCACCACAATGCAATAGTATGAACAGACTGCATATAAGTCAAGGCACATTTCCTTTTCTTTGATTTGGACTGAACTGGTCAAGGGCAAGTATTTTTTTTAAACATTGAAGAGAAATTGAGTTTTCTTGTTTCTGCTAAAAATGCCTTTCCCTCTCCTATAGCAAGTTCTTAGTTATTTTACACTCCTGTGCGCATTGCCATTCAAAAGCCGAATAGGAGTGACATGGAACCCAGAAGAAGTGACAAAAGATATGGAGGCACTAGAGAATGAAGCAAAAATGCACAGCAAGGCACAGCTCTGTCCTGTTATTGTTAGAGGAGGGCAAACAGGAAGGGGAGTCTTCCATAATCTTTCACAGCATATCTGCACATTATGGCAGATACCACGCAACTATACTTTATTCTGACGTAATCACAGACTTTGTTCATTACTTACTCCTGACCCCTGCACTCTATATTTTACATAGTTCTGAGCCCTGTACCTGAATGTAGGCACAAGGTTTCAGCCCTTCCCACTGTTAGTGCAAATTGTTCACACTTACAGTGTACAGCCGTGTACTGTATGCACCACCTCATTCTTTCCATTTGCATCCCCATGTGGATGGGGTGCATGTCAGGTAGATGACCAATAGGTGTCTCACCACTGCAGTGATTTGGTGCAGGCCTCCGAGATGTAACCTGTTCCAGTGATGGCCACTCAGTCATTAAGGACAGATGGAGATAGGATCCAGGCCAAAGCTCCTGAGTGCAATCAGAGGAAAAGCAGCCCACCAGGCTTTGGACTCACCAATCAAGCCTTTGCCTCTCCACCTTCTGCTCCTTCCTTTCAGCACAGCAGCTCTTTTACAGTAGTGCAGTCTAACAGCAGTCTTTGAGCACAGTACAACAGCACATGGTGCACTCACAGTAACACCCAGACTCAGCACAGCACAGTCACGTGGTCTCTGCAGCATTAATTTAATCCCTGGTCCCAAGAGCCACATCCATAGTCAACAAAAGCAGCTTCAGACCCCTGACACTGGTTCCTGGCCACTCAAATCTTCTCTAGTGAGCCCTGCAGCTCTTCATCACAGAGCTCACTGCAGCATTTTTGCTCCAAAGTCCTGTACATAGCTTCCTAGCTAACAGCAGTACTCTGGGCACAATCCTGCTTTCCATGTGGGGAATGGTTGCTCTCGCTCTACCCCACACCTCTGAGAGGGGTGAGTGGGGTTAAATCCCCCTACCCCATTACTAGGGATGGACTTGCCAAAGAATGTGGCAGAAGCCAGTGGAACTTCTTTAAGGTCTAGCCTCCCTCTTCTTGAGCTCTGTCTTCAGATAGGGAGGGACAAATGATCAGGGGCTGGAAGCAACATGCAAGGCAGCTTAAAATTGCAATCAGCAGGTGCTACACCAACATTCTAAGTTTTACATACTGACTGGCCTGGTTACACCAACCTCAGCTTGATAACTGATATGCCGATGTCACCAAGTCTTACTAAACTGAGTGAAAGGTCGAAGGTTTGAAAAAGATAGAAAGGGGAGGAACCTCAGCTTTGATAGTGCTAAGTGTAAAATGTTGGTCCAGACCCAGCAATTTCCCCATTCTCCACTACAATGTTTTATGTTTTACAAGTCATTTTATTTACACTATTTACAGATTATAATTTATAATATTTTAATCTTGTTCATTTATAATTATTTTCCCTCATAAGGCTGTAAGTGACAAGTGATCATGTTTTCTGAAATAAAGGCAGGACACTTTTTTTGTTGCCACAGGCATGTATACTGTTGGAATGATCTTGATGTGGCCTTTCATCAGTAACACATATATTTCACTCAAACCAAATGGACCTCCTGACCTAATAAGGATTGATAATGATGACAGAGCAAAAGGTACTTTATCCGGCTTACTTTGTTGTAGTGATTGCAAGGAGGCCAAACAGATCAAAGCTGGTATTACTCCTTTGCCTGGCAAAGAATTTAATGAGACTGCATCAATTGACTTTGCTTAAACAGTGCTTGTAAAAGAATTACCTTTTTTTTTGTTACTTTGTGTTATAGAAAAGTCAAGAACAAAAACATTGTATCTGTTCATTCTATCTGTTTAGCTGTCTAAGGCCTACATGTGTTTACGCAGGTGCTGAATAACTGTTTTGTAAATGTTTTAATAATAGTTAAGTAATTTTGCATCTTGTTCTGATGATTTTCATTTAACTACTGTATTAGTAATGGCATGAACTGTGTCTAAGCTAAAATAAAGTAGGATATCACAGAGCATACAATGGTATAAAACTGGCTAGCAGCAGGACAGTTTAAATCAGGGATAATAGGCCCAACTGTTGTATGTCTAACCTTTCTTTCATCAATGACTTTACACCAGAGTCCACAGCTATTCCCCTTACAGCATGATCTGCAGTGTTCCCCTTTACATCAGGGTCTGCAGAGTTCCTCTTTACATCAGAGTTCCCCTTTACATCAGAGTTCCCACTTTCAGTGTAAGGGGGAATTCTGATTCCCGCACACTGTGATGTAAGGGAAAACTCTGTGCTGGGTTATATTAACCTGACCTTCATGTGTTTTTCCTTTTGTTAT
This sequence comes from Staurois parvus, assembly GCF_062004578.1. Lineage (NCBI taxonomy): Eukaryota > Metazoa > Chordata > Amphibia > Anura > Ranidae > Staurois > Staurois parvus. Next base: position 4,738,160 of record NW_028317886.1, read on the forward strand.
ACCTTAAGCCCATTGCTAGTCACACTAGCTACATTTGTAGCTTAAATATTGATATATGCAATGAAAATGATCATTTTGGCTAACTTTTTGAAATGTCAGTATAAAATTGATTCTGTCAGTACATTATTTGAGATGTGCCAGTAAAAAAAAATGACTCTGTCAGTAAATGTTTTGTTTCATGTCAGTAATTTTCACTTCAGGAGGCTGGCAACCCTGCTTGGTGGCACTAGCAAAAATAGAGGGATGAACTTCCCTAGCAGGTACACAGACTGAAATAAAATAAATGAGGGAAGTTCTAACTTTGCCCCTATCTATCCAAACACACAAAAAAGGTTTTTCCTACACTTAGGTCCCCTTTTAATATGTTTTGAATTTCCATAATTTGTCAATCCCCAGTTGGTATATAAATTGTAGGTGATCTCCCAATCATGATCCCAAAAAGGACATTACAGTTGGTCTGTCCTAATTGTCTGAAAACATAGTAAATTAAATGTTTCAAATAGTTACATAGCAAATGTTAATACAATGTGAAGTATTTTAAAGATATTTTGTGTATTTTGCATTTTATGTAAATGTGTTATTTTTTCTACTATATTATACTAGATATAACACCTCCAGGAAGTCTGGCATAGTGGCAAGGTCAGCCCTTAAATATGAGAGAACCTGGCCAGCAGAGGAGTTAGGTGTAAGATGGAGTGAGGAAATGCTGCTGGTGTGGAGCCTTGGTGGGGGCCCAGGAGGGGGGGGGGTCTACCTACAGGGTGGGACCTGGAAAGTGAGACCTCCACTGTTCTACAGAATCCCTTGCCCTGGGATACACTTGTGACAGCCAGGTGAATGAAGAGATTTTCATCTGGGGTCTGAAGAAGGTTCATTTAGGGGACCATGTGCTCCTAGTAGAGACTGTGTGCTGATTCTTCAAAAGAAACAAAGGAAGTTGTCCTCCAAGTTGTTTCAGTTCTATTGGGCATTCCATATACTCCTAGACCCCATCCAAGTTGTTAACCCACAGTAAAACAACAAAAACGAGCTTATGGACTGACTACTGATTTTAGATGGAAGTGTGGAAAATGTATGTTGCCTGGCTGTGCAGAGCTTAGGGGGACCCAAAATTCAGCTGCTCCTGCGGGGTAACACTACATCTCTCCCTCCTAAATTGTAAGCTCTAAGGAGCAGGACCCTCAAACCCCTCATGTATTGTATTGTTACTGTACTGTCTCGTGTACTGTCTTCCATTATAATGAACAGCGCTGAGCAAACTGTTGGCACTATATAAATACTGTATAATAAATACTGTATAATAATATACTGTTTATTCCATGCAAAGTGTTTTTTTAGTGGGTCATAAGGCATTCTCATATTTTTTCATTGTGCTTTCTATTTCAGCTTTTTGATTTTATTTTATAAGGCAGAGCAAAGAGTAATGATATAAATAGTGAATTCTTGTGAGCTATTATGAATCGAGGTGTTCAATAAGTAACATATAGTAAAATCTTCTTATTAAGTGTATAAGGTGCGCTGGCACTTACACTGACTCACTTACTAGTGTGTATGAATGGTAAAAGATGGATTGCGCCTCGCTCCTATATATTAATATATTCAACTTATACTTCTAAGGTAAATATCGATTTCAATTTCAATGTCAATACTTGTGACTTGTGGCTATAACACTAAACATATATAAAAATATACATATAAGTGATATACATAATAAATCCTAAAGTGATAGTGCCTTAATGGGTACTATGGTATAAAACCATATTGCACCTCTATATTGCTGTGATCACTCTATTCACATTGTGCAAAAACATATACAAATTGTGCACGTGCTTATAAAAAGTAAATAAAATTATATATAAAGTCTTCCAAAGTAAATGTGCAAGTGAATTTTCTGTTCCTTCTTGCCGAGTGCTAAATGGTCTCCCTCTGTGCTCACCTCTATATTTGCCTGAATGAATCCAGGCAAATACGCTTTTTATCCTTCCAGGATAGATGAAATGGGATGATGCTCTTGCTCTAGCCGTCCCAGAAGGTGGACATGTATTAAGATGGATCCTCCTATTATCTCCTTTTTCTCCCTGTGTATCAATGAATACACTGACCAGCTCACTTGGGATCTCCCAATTCCCCTCCTGGGGTTGTTTCCTCGTTCACTCCTCCTTATGCCAGCTCATGGGGTGTTGGTCAAAAGGAAAAAAGCAGACCATAGTGTCTTATCCTTGTACATAAAGGGAATTTATTTCTGCCAATTAGGATATTGCTCAGTGGCATACAGCTCATGTGTGATCCAAATAAGCATAGATGGCAATCAACAGGTAAAAAAACTCTGCAGCTACAGCACTGCAGGGGCAGCTGCAGACCAACACCCCATGAGCTGGCATAAGGAGGAGTGAACGAGGAAACAACCCCAGGAGGGGAATTGGGAGATCCCAAGTGAGCTGGTCAGTGTATTCATTGATACACAGGGAGAAAAAGGAGATAATAGGAGGATCCATCTTAATACATGTCCACCTTCTGGGACGGCTAGAGCAAGAGCATCATCCCATTTCATCTATCCTGGAAGGATAAAAAGCGTATTTGCCTGGATTCATTCAGGCAAATATAGAGGTGAGCACAGAGGGAGACCATTTAGCACTCGGCAAGAAGGAACAGAAAATTCACTTGCACATTTACTTTGGAAGACTTTATATATAATTTTATTTACTTTTTATAAGCACGTGCACAATTTGTATATGTTTTTGCACAATGTGAATAGAGTGATCACAGCAATATAGAGGTGCAATATGGTTTTATACCATAGTACCCATTAAGGCACTATCACTTTAGGATTTATTATGTATATCACTTATATGTATATTTTTATATATGTTTAGTGTTATAGCCACAAGTCACAAGTATTGACATTGAAATTGAAATCGATATTTACCTTAGAAGTATAAGTTGAATATATTAATATATAGGAGCGCGGCGCAATCCATCTTTTACCAAAGAGTAATGATAATTTGCAAAGTAATGCACATTTTTTTCTAATATTTTTTCTGTTTAAAATGTATTTGATACAACAATAAAAATGTGAATTAACAAAAGGAATAAAAAATAAATATTTAAATATTAATGCAAGAAGTGATCCACCATGGATTGCTTTTCAGAACAGTGGCAATTACAGCTACAATTATAAATGAGCCTTAAGGCTAAGTTTAGACATGCAGCTATCATTGTTGTACCTCTGATAAGTGATCCATAGTGAAACACTTTTCAGAGGAATTTGACAGGTGACAGGGAGATGATATGCCATCAGCACACTGAAACCACATGCACTAGATACAGTTGCAGTGCTAGTACAGTCCAAGCCTATTCACTTGAATGGGTTATTTTCAGCAGCAGTACTGCCCACTGAACGACACAGAAGTATAATTTTTGCTACGTCCATAAAGAAATGCACTGGGGCAACAGCATGGATACACACTCATGTGGCTGCCTTTGCAATTTAACGTTATTTTAATGGGTCATGGGTTCGATTCCCGACCATGGCGCCTCCTACATGGAGTTTGCATGTTCTCCCTGTGCTTGTGTGGGTTTGCTCCTGGTGCTCCGGTTTCCTCCCACACTGTGTATGTATGAATGTGAGTTAGCGACCTTAGATTGTACACCCCTTGAGGGTTAGGGACTGATATGAATGTTCAATATATATGTGTGTTAAGCGCTGCGTAAATTGACGGTGCTGTATAAGTACCTGAAATAAATAAATAATGTCAATTTTTTGTTATTGAAAAAAAATGATATAATTACCTGCTCTGTGCAACAATATTCCCTCTTCTTTGGTGATCCTTCTGGCACTCTCCAGTCCTCCTATCTTTAGAGCACCCCAATAGCAAGATGTGTGCTATGGAGGCACCCATGCCGGAACACTTCCCAGCCAGGCTGTGTGCATCCATAGTCACACACAGCTCAACTCAGCCACGCCCTCTGCATCCTCCTTACAGGATTTGACTGACAGCATTGGGAGCCAATGGCTCTGCTGCTCTCAGTGTAGGGGGGAACAAGTATTGGGGTGTTTTTTTACCCTAATTCAGGGAGAGGGCAGTTGGGGAGCAGTAAAATGTGGCTTGCCCCACCAACTAGAAGTGCAAACTAGCTTTAACTGCCATCATTTGCAGATCAATTAAACCGAGTAGATACAAAAATAATAATAATTTGTATCTCTCTATCTTGCACCTGAATAGTATTTATAAATATTGTATCAGACGATCCATTTTTTGAGAGCAGTAGTTTCTACAGATTTAGTATTTACATAGAAACTCCTGGCTATCATTTGAGAGCTGTGAATTGCCTGTAGGTGTGATGGGGGTGACAATGGGGCAGAAAGAATGGGCATGCTACTTTACATGCCCTGTGTACTTTGAAGAAGTTTCTTGGGCATGTGAAGCACACCCAGCGTCCTCAATGATTACTTTGTTTTAGGAATGTGTAGAACACCTACATCTCTATTCCTTGTTAAATAATATGTTACCGTACATTACCATAGTAACATTTAATTAATCTTATTAAACATAGTAGCTAAGTATAGAAGATATTTAAAATAAATATAGTATAATGATATATAGTTTTCTGTCAGAAAATCTCAACGCCATATTTTATATCTCTGCTGCTGCGGCATACAGTATAGTGTCTCAATTAATTATAGACAATAAAATAGGAACTTGTCAGGGACCCATGAGAACTGAGCTAGACAGCTCTGCCTGTATTGTTTTAACGTGTCAAAATGAGTCATCTACTAACACAAATGATCTCATTTATAACCTTTAAATTTAGTCACAGTGTCAAATTACAGTAAGATATACACTAGGTGTACTGTCTTTTACAAGATAATCATTCCTTAATTTTTGCGTTATATAAATATGTTACTGAGGAATGATTCTTTGTTGCCATGGATATAAAAACAGTGATAAAGAGCTCCAGTGGAGGAGGACTTATTCCTTAACCACAAAAGCGTTCGGGTCCAAAGATTTATGTCATACACAGAACTTATTAAAGCTAAATATTGTTAAAGGGAACATGTAAGATAAGATAAGAAAGGCATAAGAAATAGAATCTGAGAGATTAGTATCAAACAGCAAGGGAAGGATCAGGGATCTCAGCATAATAGACAAGCTCAGCTTTTCAGTACATTTTAAGGAGAGGAACACAAAGGTAGGTCCACTTAACAATATCTGCTGGTATCTTATCCTTCAAAATGAAAACAAAAATGATAGCAAAAAATGTTCAGTCTACTGGATAATAGTTTCAAAATGTATGTTGGTTCAACCAACCAGCTTGCATTGAAGATTTCTTTACTCTTTACATGGTGCATAGTCACCACACACTGAGTGGTCTACCTTTAGCTCTGGTTCACGCTGGATCCAATTATTAAATTGAGCAACTTAACTTGATGTCGCAAGATTTCAAAGTTGGATGGCAGTGTGATGAAGTGAAACTTCATAGCCATCTGTGCGACTTCATGAACAGATGTCTATGCAAGTTCTACCACAAATTGGCAAAATTAATGCAGGAACTACTTTTCTAATCAGTGATACTCTGACAAAGTCAGAGTTGCGCCGATTGGAATGGTTCCATTGACAATCATTGAATGCGATTTGTGATTTGATTTGACCATTCAAATTGCATTACAATTCACATCAGTGTGAACGAGGGCTTAATCAGACAGCCTATGGCTTTCGCCAAGTGCTCAAAACCAAAGCAGAGTCTATTATCTCAGGAAGAGCCAGTCTAAGTGCAAGCTACATGCCATGACCACTTCCTGCATCCTCTGTTGTCATTTGTCATAAAGGATAGATAGACAGAAATACAGATAGAAACACAAACAAAATACCAAGGTGCTTTATTTTATTGACCAGTTTTGATTGAAGTTGTGCCAATACTGTAGTCCTGCTGCTGTGAAAATTCACTTGAGGGTAGAAGTCAAAAGCTAACACACAAAACACAGCACAAAGACCTTGAGAGTATATATGGTGTCCTAATAAACAGCCCAAATGACGGTGCTGATGTCTTTATAAATTACTTGCCTGTGAGTGGCAATTATGGACTACTTCTAATGCCACACTTAATGCTCAACTACATGTCCAAGCACCCCTTATGACTAAGTCCCGGATGTGACGAAATGCGTCAAGGGAAGTGACGTCGGACGTACAGGAGAGGAACCGGAAGTGGCGCATCGGCCATTTTGGAAGCTCGAAAACCGAATGTCAAACAGAGTGGAAGCTGCTCAGCAACCCTGAGAGGTTTGAAGGGCATGGGAATATGCAATTAATTATTTTACACTCTAAGCAGCTAAAATAAAGTTTACAATTTTATATGCTCATAAAAGGAATTACACTATATTCTATTCATACATCTATTGCATGAGCACTCTGGAATCCTAGGAGATGGCTTCTTAAACCATGAGGATGCTCAGGAGGATATAGTGGATAATATCCTAGGAGGTATACTTCAGGAGTGGAGGAAAGGAGAGGAAGTATGCAATTGATTCCTACTATACGATTAAGGCGTTTTTTATTTATTTTTCTGGTAAGAGTATATACGCTTTACACCATAGAAGTGTACACTGTTGTGGTCACTTGTTTTTTGCTGTACTCACAGAGTGATGCACTATCACTTATTTTGCAGTGTTCACTATTTTTGCACTATTTGAATTTTTTGCACTTTATCTTGTACTATATGTATATGGGAAAGTGATGATATTTTTGTGATTCATTTATTAAGGTAATGCACTATTTTGAGGTTTTCGTTTTTTGAGGTACTTTATGTCCTTTAAGAGCCAGTGGAGGGGCTCAGCACCAACGGATTTGACAAGTTGGACTTTGGACACTTATTTTGTTGCAGTGACTTTATTCATAATTTTGTTTTGAGTGACTTTATACGTATATACTGTATATATTTTTTGGAGATTGGACTTTATGTTGGGAATATTACACTTTGTAATTATTTGAGTTTTAGTATTAGGGTATATGGTGTGGAGGATAGTGTACATATTAGATTTTTGTGTGATTACATGCCCAAGCAGTAAACAGTTATGGTGGTGTTGAATTAATGTGCCCAGATTCCAATTTCATATAAAATCAAATGGACACTTTATTGAGTTAATAAGGGGTTAAAAATGATAAATGATATCCACATAAAAGCTGCAATCATAAATGGTACTTACACAGGTTTACATGGTGTGCAGTGGTTGAAAAGCATTTCTAAACCATGGTGGGACACTTGTCTGAGGCACACTCTCACAAACAACCCGACTAGCGGGTATAATGTGGCAAGACCCATGCTCCTTGGAAGTTAAGAGTGGAGAAAGTTGCAGCATTCAAGACAACGGGGACCCTAGAGTTGCTCCATCAGACTGGAAGTACATCACTGCTAACAGAGTCCTCAGACAGCCATATTACCAGAGTCCATAGAGCCAGTAAGCATACAGGGTCTCCAAGATTACATATTTCAAGGTCTTGCCTCTTTGTCAAATGCTTTTCCTCCACTGCACACTGCATAAACCAATGTAAGCACCATTTATGATTGCTGCTTTTATGTGGATACCATTAACTCACTTTGGACTTTGTTCTTAACCTCTTATTGACTCTATAAAGTATCCATTGCATTTTATATAAGATTGGAATCCAGGCACATTAATTCAACACCACCATAAGAGTGTTTATTGCTTGGGCATATAGTTGAGTATTATGTGTAGAATTGGAATTAGACCATAATTGGCACTCACAGCCAAGTAATTTATAAAGATTCAGCACCGTTATCTGGGCTGTTTACAGTATTAGGACACCATAAATACTCCCAAGGTCCTTGCACTGTGTTTTGTGTGTTACAGCAAGGTAGATGATTAGTAGATAGATGTATAAAATAAGATGTAGTTCATTTTGCTGGGAAGCAACAGTGAACAGCCACATTTTACCAGGGTTCCGATTTGCCCATTTTAGCTGTAGGCAAGTTGCCTGACTACTCCCCACAGCATCCTCCTGAGAGTGCCTTGGCACTAAGGAGCTCAGACCACTGGGTGGCTCAGGGACTATGACAGACAGGTGCAGGGGAATCAGTGCCACTTGTTTGGCTTTGGCAGTGCTCCTCTATACTACCTCTAGGCAGCCTCTTTCAGGTCCAGGCTTCTTCATTTGGCCTTCATATGCCCATGAGGCGACATAAGAGTCTAAAACCTGCAAGAACACTGGGACCATTATGAACTGCAATTTTAGAGGTGAGTGGTTCTCCATCAAGAAGCAGACTGCACTCTCTCCAACTAGCAACCTTACAGAGACATTGTTGAAAGTCTCAGTGAAACAGTTGAGGAATTGGATTGTTTGCAACACTTGTCACTGCAGTGCTCTTTCTCCCCGATCTGAACTCTTTGTCTGCAAGGGACTGGGATATTAAATTGGGGGAAAGTCCTTGGGTATCTACAGGAACTTACTAAGTTTTGCTTATGGAAACATCCATATAGTTGGCAACAGTCACGAATTGCCCAGGACATTCACAGATTTTTGTCAGCTGCCCTGATCAGATGTTGTCTTGGGTTGATCCCCAGAAACTACTTTCTGTCATGGACAAACATATTTGGCTGCATGTGCCCGCACTGCTGCATACAATCATGATGTCATGGGCAGATGACAGCTCCCTCCCCCTAGCTCCGCAGCTGTTCAGCCACTCTCATTGAGGACTCACTCCAGGCTGAACATCCGGAGGCGGAGCCTACCTGTTAGTTCTGGCTATGCAGTTTGAGTGGGCAGGAGGTGGTGTGGCCATCTTCGAGGATGATCACACTCGGCCCGACTTCTAGTGTGCACTGCATTGAGGGAACAACATGGTGCAACAGGATCTTGATTTTAAGGGGACTGCAGGTTAGCCCAATCACATAAACTGCTGTATAAAGTCTGCAAAAGTAAAGTATGTAAAGTCTCCTTTTTCATGTAGCACAGCTATCCTGAATGTGAGAAATCGGGTTGAAAACTGCACTGCCCAATTTCTCACAATCAAACAGTGCTATATGAAAAAAGAAATGCCATCTATGTCAGCTAACACCATTTATATTGCTTCTATCTAAACTGTTAGGGCTGGTTCACACCATGCCTGGAGCTGAATCTCATGGGAATACACTGTGCAATTTACTTGTGGGTCTGTGCAATGCAATTTGAAGCTGATTCATTTTGACTTGGCTGAAATCGGACCACACCAAAAGAAGTGCATACACTACTTTTTAAAACACACTGCAACTAGATCACATGGTAGAATAGTGCTATGCAATCCAGCGCGGGCAGGTGGGCAGGTGTGGGTAAACACACTGTGTTTGTAACCTGCGTTTGGGGTGTCATTAACTTTTTATTGACACCTGCCGCAGATCTCAAAACACTGCATTTTACATGTGGGTTGAATTGCACAGGAATGCACAGCAAATTCCTGTACAATTCAGATGCGGGCATGGTGTGTACCAGCCCTTAGATATAATATTACTTCTCACTAAAAGTTTAGGTAGAAGTAAAAAAAAAATGGTGTTAGCTGACAAAGATGGTATCTCTTTTTTCATGTACAGTAGCATTCTTTGAGTATGAGAAATTGGGCAGTGCAGTTTTAAACACAATTTTTCACAGTCATTGCTTGGTGACACCGTTACTAAGCCCCGTTTAACATCATAACTTGCATGTAATCATACAGGGACCAGATCACATTCCTGTCCAATTCACATGCAAATCATTGCGGTGCAATTTGACCCTATTCTTGTGATCCAGTGCAGGCAAAATCCATCTGGAGTGTCGTTAACTTTGTATTGAAACCTGCATTAGATTGCAAACAGAGTGCGATTGCAATGCAGCCCCTTTCACAACATATGCATATAAGTATATGAAGAATGAACATGTAACAGGACATTCAGCTCACAGCAATTACTGGGGTACCAAAAGGACAGATAGTGAGTGGAAGTTCCCTAACAGATAATGAGAGACTAGGTGTAGGTACAAGGTGCAGTACAGAGGTACAAGGTGCAGTATGGAGGAGGTAGGTTCAGTATCGTCAACTGGGTGCAGTATGGAGGAGGTAGGTGCAGTATGGACATACTGGATGCAGTATGGAGGTGGGTGCAATACAGAGGAGGTAGATGCAGTATGGAGGTACTAGGTGCAGTAAAGAGGTACACGATGCAGTATGGAGGTACTAGGAGCAGTATTGAGGTGGGTGCAATAGAGAGGAGGTAGATGCAGTATGGAGGTACTAGGTGCAATATTGAGGTACTAAGTGCAGTAAAGAAGTACATGGTGCAGTATGGAAGTACTGGGTGCAGTATGGAGGTGGGTGCAGTATGGAGGAGGTAGGTGCAGTTTGGAGGTGCTTTGTACAGTATGGAAGCGGGTGCAGTATAGAGGAGGTAGGTGCAGAATGAAGGTGGGTGCAGTACAGATAAGGTAGGTGTAGTATGGATGTACTAGGTCCAGTATGGAGGTGGGTGCAGTACAGATGAGGTAGTGGCAGTATGAAGGTGGATGGAGTACAGAGGCGGGTGCAGTATGAAGGAAGTGGGTGCAGTATGGAGGTGAGTGCAGTATTGAGGAGGTAGGTGCAATATGGAGGTGCTGGATGCAGTATGGAGGTACTAGGTGCAGTATTGCGGTACTAGGTGCAGTATGGAGGAGGTACTGTAGGTGAGGTATGAGGGTTCTAGGAGGTGGGTGCAGTATGGAGGAGGTAGATGCCGTATAGAGGTGGGTATAGTATGGAAGGTAAAAGGGGTATTTTGGAGGTATGTGCAGTATGGAAATGGGTACAGTATGGAGGTGCAAGGTTATATACTGTAGCTATGTGCAATATTGAGGTGGGTGCAGTATAGGGGTACTAGATGCAATATGGAGGTAGGTGCAGTACAGCCTTGGCCTGCCATTATAATACTCAAGCAATATAATCTGCTTGGGTGTCAACTATGCTACCACCATAGATTTGTTGGGCATATTATGTTGCACAGGGCAACTTTATTACTTAATGTTTAGGCATGTAGTGATATTTTCACCTGATTTTCTTTACTGTGCAGAGTGATTTTTTATGTAATTATTTTCTGCAGTCCTCCTTTAAGACCTTCAGATCATTGTTCACATGCTTACTGTTACTACCAATGTGTAATTGTTTTGGTTTGCTTTTGTATTTGTTTAATACTACAACTACAGTTTCCTTATATATGTTTATTTAAAGTATGGCATTAAGTTAATAATATGCTGCTGGAAAAGCCACATCCATTTTAAATGAATGCCCCACCCTTAATTAAAGTACCTTGTCCACCTACAATGGCTTTTTGGATTCACAGTATAAAAAGGTGTCCCTAAAAACATTTTTTAAATGTTGGCAACTATGCATTCCTACCAGCTCCAGTTGCCATAATTAGAATACAACAGAATATCTCAGAATATCCAGTGTGTTTAAATTCTCTCTACTTCCCCATACTTTGTAGATGTCTCATATCCCCCACCAGGGCTACACTATATAACTGTATGTCAAACTCCCTGGAAATAATTACCGCTTACAAAGCACAGCATCATTTGCTTTCCTTCACTTCTCTGTGTTTTTATTTTTGCTTATTTCTTCTTAAAGCATGGATAAATATGTTGTAAAGCAACAGTGCTCTGCTGACAACTTATGACAACAAAAGGCCAAATACAAATCCAGGACACCCCATAAAATGGAATTCAAGTTTCTCTCTTCTCCATCTGACTCACTCCCTCCTAGTTCCATGCTAGACTCATAAAATTAAGTTTTCAGTGTAGCTTTCACTGTTGAGAGATGTCTGAGAAACAGTTTTTTCTCCTTGAAACAATTTCTTCAAAAAGCACAAAAAAACAAAAAGAATAACTGAACTTTCACAATGAGTAGGTGACTTAGGAGACCAATTATTGCCTCAAAAATTAATGACTGTTCTTGGGCCTTAAACCTGTTTTACACGCCTGGAACCAAAAGGACTAAGTCTAAATAAGTGACCAAGACCAGTGTTAGCATAATATTTTATTCTGCTAATAATGATGCTATTCTGCTTCCTGCAGGGCAATGTAGGTTAGGATTAATGGAGAAAAAAAAACATATAGTCCAAGATTTTACAACTGTGGTTATACAGAAAATAAAAGCATTTTTCCCACTTTGCAATTTTGTACCTAATAAAGCAAGTCACTTCTTCCTGTTATATCCAGCTAAATTGCAGGTTCTTTGGAATGGAGGAACCAAAATATTTGATAATCCTGCTTCTGCTTGGAACATCTTCATCTAAAAGTTGACCACTATATAGAGCCATATTTCTACTTTTACAAATGTTTGTGTAATTTTTGCCCCAAATTATAAGAAAGATTTCTTTGTTCTTTGAATTTTCTCTTTTACAGGTGTTTTTACACTGATTTCCTCCATGGTTCGTATCTTGTTTCTGCTCCTTTTGTTTGAATGCAGCAGAAGATCCTAAAATATAAAACAAGGTTATTGTTCCTTCATACTATAAATGTGACATAAATTAGCTTGTACTACTGTTATTATAATACCTTTGTTTGCTTGCTACAGCTCAAGAAGAGGCCAGCCGCTACACCATTATCATCAGAACTTAATTTGGTGGGATACAGAAGTGAGATGGGACAGCAAATCCTACCTCAGAGTTACTATTTCATTTATTGGTGTGCTTTCCTGTCCCACCATGGCATCCGCAGAACCCTCACACTTTATTATGCCTAATGAATCTAACACTGATCTCTCCTGAGATGACCTCAACAGTCTACAAAAGAGGAAAAGATTCTTCTCCCTCTCAAAGACTAGTATTGGGCAGGAAATGTACTGGAAAGATACAAATAACTGCACCTAAACAATCTTGATTTACACCCTTCTTTATATAGAAATTGACCCTGTGGAGGAGATTTACCAAAACTGCTACAAACAGCATCTGGTGTGGTTGTGCAAAAGTAACCAATCAGTAACCAATCAGCTTCTATTGGCAAAGTTTAATTGAAGAAGCTGAAGTTACAAGATGATTGGCTACTATGCAGAGCTGCACCAGATTCTGTGAGCACCACTTTTAGTAAATCTCCCCCATTGTGTGTAAAGTGTATGCATTGATCATATTGAAAATTACAGCCACAACTTACTCCCACTGTATAGTTTATGCCCCCAACACTAACACATTCCGATTTTTCGTACAGCTAATTTTTGAGATGGGACCACCCTGATGTTAATTCCACAATGTTCCTTTCTCTATTGTCATATGTCTTCCATGTCCGTGGGGGGCTTAAAGTATGTATATACTATACCCTTGTGAACGTCACTCCCTAACATATATTATATCATGCAGACATTTCTTCTAATGTTAAAGCTTTCAAACCTTACATTTTATCCAGGTTTTTCACAGATTCACACAGACAAGAAGGCGCACAGCATATGAATAACTGAGCCTCAACCATCATAATTTGGAACTATATTATATAGCCATCACCAGGTACCTTTTGTGACTGGATTCATGGCACTGATTCTGACCTGAACCAAAAATATTGCATCAAACTGAAAAGAAAAAGAAACTTTTGCCCTCAGTGGTTATCCCTAATCCCCTTCTTTTTTTGGTGGATTTCCTAGCACGGTATTGGATACATATCACTTAAATAGTCACTCTTCTTTCCTGTTTCCCTTTCAAGGCAACCCAAGCTTTTTCCCTGCACCCAGAAATACCATAGCACTTGCACTTCATGACTTTTAGTGCTGCTGACTCTGCTCTCTCAGTGCTGCTTCTCTGAACTTCCAGTCTTCACAAGAAATATATTACAGTGGACAGTGGACCCTTGAGCCAGTCTGTTACCTTAGGAAGGACAATAGGTTAGGGTGGAGCAAGGGAATGCCTTGCTATTCTAACTATGAGGCTGTGTGTTTATATTGATACATACAATGTAGGTAAACACAACTCAAATCCCTTTATGCAAAAGGATGCATCAAGACAAGGAGGCTACACTGAAACAGGAAATCTGGTGCAGTGCTCATTGCACCAGCTTTAACTGAAATGTATAAAATGATTAAAAGACAAAGCTGCATTCTCAGTAAGTGCTTACCAAGTGATTAAAATGGTATTAAAGATTCAGCTTTTTAAAAAAAAAAAAAAAAAAAAAACCCAAACAGGTTATACTTACCTGCTCTGTGCAGTGGTTTTGCACAGTGCAGCCCCAATCCTCTTCTTTTTGGTTCCCCCAACAGCGCTCCTGGCTCCTCCTCCTTGACCAGTGCCCCCAGTAGCAAGGTGTTTGCTATGGGGGCACTGGTGGTTGCGTGCTTTGTATCCTTAAGACTTTTAGAGCCACGACCTGCCCCGCCCCCACTCTCTCCTCATTGGCTCAATGGCTGTGATTGAAAGCACTGGGAGCCAATGGCTCTCTCTGCTGTTTCAGCCAATGAGGAGAGGGAGCCCTGGAAAATCTTAGGCTCTCGTGTACATTGCTGTATCGAGAGGGGAATCAGGTAAGTTTTGGGGGGCTTTGGGGGGAGCTGCACACTGAACTTTTTTCACCTTCATGCATAGAATTCATGAAGGTAAAAAACATTCTGCCTTTACAACCACTTTAAGAACTGGTGAAGGGCTTTCCAATAAAAGTGATTGGGTGGCTATATAGAGATGCCAGATCACTTGTACGGGGCTCTCTAAATGATGACCCCACTGACAGCAGCACTGGCAGCACCCATGGTGGTTCCCAGGCTCCCCCTTTACACCACAGTGACAGGAACCATGGGAAGCTTATTTTCTGGTAAAAGAAGGAGCTATGTGCATTACATCACTTCTGGGGTCACAGCTGTCATTTCTCAGTAATTATTCCTGTATTTGAATAGTTGCATTGGAGTGCGGAAAAGACATTGGGGTCTATTAGACCCCCATTGCCTCTATAAAGAATACCTGTCACCTGCCCATACTATCACATGGGGGTTTCTTGTAAAGGCAATAAAATAAAAAAGAATAAAAAAGTGCAAATAAAAGAATTGTATAAAATAAATAAAACCAGCTAAAAAAATGAAATCACCCCCATCACCTTGCATACATGCCATATAAAAAGAACAGCATAGTTCAAGTATGTGTATGTAACATCAATTGTGCCAAACATGTGATGTACCATCGAGAAAGTTGGAGTGAGAGAAATAATTTTAGGGCCACGGTATATGGTTAGTTCTCTGCAGGATTCTGAATCAGAACAGTTTGGAACATATATATACAACTTCCACACAAACATGATAAACAGTTATACCACCCCACACTGCTGCTTGCCAACATAATGCCAAATTTCTCCATCCATTTAAAAAAAACATAATCTTGCTTCATATGTGGTAAGTTCATAAATGGTGCACAACTTTTACTCTTAAAGCTGAATTTTGGGGACAAGCAAATATTGTCCTAATACAACATGCATGTATATTTTTAAGTAAACCTTGGTGTTCTTTGTGTATTTCTTTCAGGTCTGTGCAGTAATCCAACATAAAACATTGCTTTTGTTCAGGAGCTTCCTATAATAAAGACACGCCACTGTTGTTCTATCTCCTTGTGCAGGAAGATTGGTCTTGTATTCACCTCTAGTTTTCTTCTGGCAGTCTATTGTGGGTGGACCTGCTAGGTCCCTCCCATAGCTCTGCTGTCTGCAGAGGTTATGGGCATAAAAATGATGGCACTACCACTTTTACAAGATAAAAGCTGTGCTCATAAAGACATCTGGTGTGCACAAAGTGGATTTAAATCCTTTACAGCTATTGAACAATATATTCAAATGTGTTTAGGAGTTCAGCCTTAACCACTTTCCCACCACCCTATAGCAGATATACTGCTTACAGGGTGGCAGGGATGCGCAAAATCACACACACACATATGCCATGTGTGCTGCTATTTGTGACCTCGGCTGTCAATCATTGGCTCCCGGTTGATGATTACTCTCCGGCACCCGGTGATCGCCAAGTATTATTGAGGGGGGAGAGAACTGTATGTAAACAATACAGTTATCTCCCCTGTCAGCTCCTGCACACTGCTTTGTATGGCTCTGCATAGCAGTGCCATACAAAGCAGTGTGCTTACAGTTGAAAGCACAGTCACAGCTTATAGTAAAACAGCACACAGTTAACCCTTTGATCACCCCATATGTTAACCCCTTCCTGCCCAGTGCCATTAGTACATTTTTATTAGCACTGATCACTGTATTGGTGTCACTGGGGATGTCAGTGACACCAAGTAATTTCCCCCTAGCGTCAGAATGTCCACCGCAGTCCCGCGGTCACGCTATAAGTCTCTGATCGTCGCCAATACTAGTAGAAAAAAAATAAAAATTGCAGTATATATACCGCCATTTGCAAACGCTATGATTTTCACTGAAACCAATTAATTTACACATGTTGGGATTTTTTTTTGCAAAGAGATGTAGCTGAATATATTTTGGCCTACATTTATGAGGAAATTAGATTTTTTAATTTTTTTTTACTGGACATGTTTAACCACCTTACGCCTGCCCTATAGTACAATGACGGGCGCAAGGTGGTTCTCTCGTTCTGATAGGACATCATATGACGTCCTACCATTCTCACTGCGCATGCGCAGCTCAGGGAGCGCGCAGCACGGCGATCGCCGGTGCGCTGTGTCCCTCGGACACAGCGGATCACGGAAAGAGCCGAAGATGTCGGCTCGGTCATGTGATCAGCTGTATCCAATCACAGCTGATCACATGTAAACACGGAAATGCTGGTTATCTGCATTTCTCTCCTCTTGAGCTGTCACGCTGACAGCTCAAGAGGAGAGGAGAGCCGGTAATCGGCTTTCCGCGGAGGGGACATGTACACTGATCATCAGGGCACTGATGATCAGTGTGCCCTGATGATCAGTGTGGCCCCAGAAGTGCCACCTGTCAGTGCTTATCAGTGCCAGTGCCCATTAGTGCCACATCAATGCCACATATCAGTGCCCATCTGAGCTGCCTTTCAATGTCACCCATCAGTGCCAATCAGTGCCACCTATCAATGCCTATCAGTGCTGCCAATCAGTGCCACCTATTAGTGCCAATCAGTGTCACCTATCAGTGCGCATCAGTGCCGCCAATCAGTGCCAGTCAGTGCCAGTCAGTGCCACCTATCAGTGCCAATCAGTGCCACCTAACAGTGCCAGTCAGTGCCACCTATCAGTGCCAGTCAGTGCCGCCTATCAGTGCCAGTCAGTGCCGCCTATCAGTGTCATGTATCAGTGTCATGTATCAGTGCTGCCTTTCAGTGCCCATCAGTGATGCCTGTCAATGCCCATCAGTGCAACCTACCAGTGCCTCCTCATCAGTGCCACCTATCAGTGTCCATCACTGCAGTCTATCAGTGCCCATCAGTGCAGCCTCATTAGCGCACATCAGTGAAGGAGAAAAATCATTTATTTACAAAATTTTATAACAAAAACTAAGAAAAAATGTTTTTTTTTCAAAATTTTCAGTGGTTTTTGGTTTGTTTAAGAAAAAATAAAAATCCCAGAGGTGATTAAATACCACCAAAAGAAAATTCTATCTGTCTCAAAAAAATGATAAAAATTTCATATGGGTACAGTGTTGCATGACCGCGCAATTGTCATTCAAAATGTGGCAGCGCTGAAAGCTGGAAATTGGCCTGGGCAGGAAGGGGGTATAAGTGCCCTGTAGGTTAGTGGTTAATAGCAAAAAGTAAAAAATATTCTTTTTTTTCTGAAAATTGTTGGTCTTTTCGCAAAAAATAAAAAACACACAGGTGATCAAATACCACCAAAAGAAAGCTCTATTCGTGGGAGAAAAAGAACATACATTTCATTTGGGTGCAGCATTGCATGACTGCGCAATTGTCAGTTAAAGTAACACAGCGCCGTTACTCAAAAAATGGACTGGTCAGGAAGGGGGGTAAATCCTCTGAAGGGCAAGTCATTAATGCAATACTTAAAACGGTTCTTTCAGAATGATAGGTTAAGAAAAAAGCAAAGACCTGAACATATCCCAATAGTTATTTTACTAGTATGATCAAACAATTTAGATGTTACAATGTGGCATTATTATTGTATAACATGACCACTAAGTGAAAAACCATTTGATAGGCTATAGTTATATGATGCTTGAAATCAGACTGTGCTGAAGTAAATAATTGAATGCATTCTGCCTGTTGAGTCAAATTCTGCTGCATTTTAAAAAGTAAGTTTCTTAAATTACTGATGTGCAGTTTACAGCCCAAACATTAGTTTGGATCTTGTGTCTAATATAGAAAAAGGAAAGTTACAAAATTATAATATTAATATTTTTGTTTGTTAAAAATAAAAACAAAAATGTGCCAGGAATTTGCAGTAGATAATATGAAGGTCAACTTTGCAGAACATAACCACATGCGACCAAGCTGTTCACAAATTTAATATGTAAGTTGTTTGAACTGCAAAGCCCTGTAGACTAAAAAAAAGTAAATATGGTTCACTTCTTAATCAGCATGGGCCATCTGTACTCATAACAATTTTACATTTAATCAAAGTAACTCTTTGTTTGCTAAACGACTAAATATAATTGTATCTGCATTTTATTTAAAAAAAAAAAAGTATGCGGGTTTACAAATCTTTCAGAGTTTTTCTGCTTTGTTTTGGATTCCATCATAGGAAACTTTCCTAAGGATTCATAACAGCCAAAATGTATAACATTCCAAAGCTAAAGTGACCCTGTCATTAGATGTAGGGTTCATGTCAATGGACATTCTTGTCAAATACCATGTTTATTATTGAAAAAGGCATACATTTAAGTGGAAAATGCAGTGTTTCACAAGGAAAGGCTACATTTGTTCTGCATCGCATCCAAAGAAATGCTGCGAAACACAAAGCAGATCAAACTCAACCCCTGAGCATCCATGTGTCTTGCTCAATTCAAATCAGTTGCATTATGCAGACCAGCATTTCTTATGTGTTCCAAAAGTATGTCAAACGCAGGAAATGAATGCACATTGACATGAGTCCTAAATATGTAAATATCTCCCTTGCGAAGTAAAGAATTGGTACTTACCTCTTCTAATGCCGTACCACCAAGTTTTGCTATGCTGCTAATGTATCCTCATTATCCAGCATGCCTTTGGGTGTGTTGGATGTCCAACCTGTTGCTATGCATAAAGGATAAGTTCACCGTTCAACAAAAATTAATAAATGCACATTTTTTTGCAGGTTTTTGGGAGCCTGTAAAGCATTGCACCAGCGATCAGAATATGCCATGCAGGTCTACTCTGTACGTGGAACCTGATACTTACTGACAGGAAGACTCAATGAACTACCACAGCACATACTGAGAACTACAAGCTGACAACTGAAAGGTTTTTCTCATTCTCATTTTTTAAATTGTGAGAGCTAGCGGGGGGGATAAAATCCCCCTGCTGGCTGTCACAATGGGGGATTGGGGGGGGTGGGGGTGGGGGTGCGGGGGTCAGTCCATTCATAACACCTCTTAGATTGTAAGCTCCAAGGAGCAGGGCCCTCCTAACCCTCTTGTATTGAACTGTATTGTTGCTGTATTGTCTCCCGTTATATTGTAAAGCGCTGAGCAAACTGTTGGCGCTATATAAATCCTGTAAAATAATAATAATAATACCGTATTTTCCGGCGTATAAGATGACTTTTTACCCCTTGAAAATCTTCTCAAAAGTCGGGGGTCGTCTTATACGCCGGTATACGGCATGCTGACACTTTTAAGGGGGGCGGCACGGTGCCGCCGCTGCCCCCCCCTTCCAACGGAAGGGACACTAAGTACAGGGGTGGGCAGGGGCTGCTGTTTCTTACCTGGCTCCGGTCCCACAACGATCCGGTCCAGGAAGCGCAGCTGCTCCTTCATTCAGTTCATCCACTGGATGTTTGCGCGGCTGCTAGGCTCCGCCTCCTCACCGGTGATTGGCCGCCAGAACTGTAGCTCAGGAAAGGCACACAGGCGGCCAATCACCGGCGAGGAGGCGGAGCCGAGCGGCCCCTTGAAATTCGAGTGAAGGAGCGGCCGGTAAGTGTGCCGTGCAGAGGTGCTGCTGCAACCACATATGCTGGCTGCAGCAGCACCATACTGGAACAGGGGTCAGCAAGTGTCATTGGTGTCAGTGGGAGGAATAGTGCCCCATCATTGGTGTCACTGATACCAATGATGGGGCATTATTCCTCCCACTGACACCAAAGATGGGGCACTTTTCCTCCCCCCCCACTGACACCAACGATGGGGCACTATTCCTCCCCCCCACTGACACCAATGATGTGGCACTATTCCACCCCCCACTGACACCAATGATGGGATACTATTCCTCCGACTGACACCAATGTTGGGACACTATTCCTCCCACTGATACCAATGTTGGGACACTATTCCTCCCACTGACACCAATGTTGGGACACTATTCCTCCCACTGACACCAATGTTGGGACACTATTCCTCCCACTGACACCAATGATGGGGCACGATTCCTCCCACTGACATCAATGATGGGGCACTATTCCTCCCACTGATACCAATGATGGGGCACTATTCCTCCCACTGATAACAATGATGGGGCACTATTCCTCCCACTGATACCAATGATGGAGCACTATTCCTCCCACTGACACCAATGATGGGACACTATTCCTCCCACTGACACCAATGTTGGGACACTATTCCTCCCACTGACACCAATGATGGGGCACGATTCCTCCCACTGACACCAAAGATGGGGCACTATTCCCTCCACTGATCATAATTAATGATGGGGTACTATTCCTGCCACTGATACCAATGATGGGGCATGATTCCTCCCACTGACACCAATGATGGGGCGTTATTCCTCCCACTGACACCAATGATGGGGTGCTATTCCTCCCACTGACACCAATGATGGAGCACTATTCCTCCCACTGACACCAATGATGGGACACTATTCCTCCCACTGACACCAATGTTGGGACACTATTCCTCCCACTGACACCAATGATGGGGCACGATTCCTCCCACTGACACCAAAGATGGGGCACTATTCCCTCCACTGATCATAATTAATGATGGGGTACTATTCCTGCCACTGATACCAATGATGGGGCACGATTCCTTCCACTGACACCAATGATGGGGCACTATTCCTCCCACTGATAACAATGATGGGGCACTATTCCTCCCACTGATACCAATGATGGAGCACTATTCCTCCCACTGACACCAATGATGGGACACTATTCCTCCCACTGACACCAATGTTGGGACACTATTCCTCCCACTGACACCAATGATGGGGCACGATTCCTCCCACTGACACCAAAGATGGGGCACTATTCCCTCCACTGATCATAATTAATGATGGGGTACTATTCCTGCCACTGATACCAATGATGGGGCACGATTCCTCCCACTGACACCAATGATGGGGCGTTATTCCTCCCACTGACACCAATGATGGGGTGCTATTCCTCCCACTGACACCAATGATGGGGCACGATTCGTCGCTCTGACATTAATGATGGGGCACTATTCCTCCCACTGACACCAATGATGGGGCACTATTCCTCCCACTAATACCAATGATGGGACACTATTCCTCCCACTGACACCAATGATGGGGCATGATTCTTCCCACTGGTGTGCATTGGAAGAGGGGTAGTCTTATACGGCGAGTATAGCCCAAACACCAAATTTTAACAGGAAAAGTAGGGGGTCGTCTTATACGCCCAGTCGTCTTATACGCTGGAAAATACGGTAATAATAATAATGTTACATCCAGACTATGGGTAACATGTTGCAAAAGGTGACCTTATCCTTTAATGGTTTCATACATTAGGCCCTAGTTCCCTTTAGTGTCCTGGAGAAACTACGACTGGTAAGAGGATCTACAGCATGCAACCGAGGACCAGGAGTCCAGCACACCTGAATGATAGGATTCTGAAGATTTCAAACAGTCATATCTCTGCAATACAGTTATGATTGGTGACATGGGAGGTGGGAGAGGTAAGTAAACTCTTTTCATTGCAAGAGGCGCGTTTCCACATTTATTCTAGTAACAGGGTCATGATAATGCAATAAGTCTACACTGGAAACATTACATACAGTCAGATCCATAAATATTGGGACATCGACACAATTCTAACATTTTTGGCTCTATACACCACCACAATGGATTTGAAATGAAACAAACAAGATGTGCTATAACTGCAGACTGTCAGCTTTAATTTGAGGGTATTTACATTCAAATCAGGTGAACGGTGTAGGAATTACAACAGTTTGCATATGTGCCTCCCACTTATTAAGGGACCAAAAGTAATGGGACAATTGGCTTCTCAGCCGTTCCATGGCCAGGTGTGTGTTATTTCCTCATTATCCCAATTACAATGAGCAGATAAAAGGTCCAGAGTTCATTTCAAGTGTGCTATTTGCATTTGGAATCTGTTGCTGTCAACTCTCAAGATGAGATCCAAAGAACTGTCACTATCAGTGAAGAAAGCCATCATTAGGCTGAAAAAACAAAACAAACCCATCAGAGAGATAGCAAAAACATTAGGCGTGGCCAAAACAACTGTTTGGAACATTCTTAAAAAGAAGGAACGCACCGGTGAGCTCAGCAACACCAAAAGACCCGGAAGACCACAGAAAACAACTGTGGTGGATGAGCGAAGAATTCTTTCCCTGGTGAAGAAAACACCCTTCACAACAGTTGGCCAGATCAAGAACACTCTCCAGGAGGTAGGTGTATGTGTGTCAAAGTCACCAATCAAGAGAAGACTTCACCAGAGTGAATACAGAGGGTTCACCACAAGATGGAAACCTTTGGTGAGCCTCAAAAACAGGAAGGCCAGATTAGAGTTTGCCAAACGACATCTAAAAAAGCCTTCACAGTTCTGGAACAACATCCTATGGACAGATGAGACCGAGATCAACTTGTACCAGAGTGATGGGAAGAGAAGAGTATGGAGAAGGAACTGCTCATGATCCGTCGCATACCACCTCATCAGTGAAGCATGGTGGTGGTAGTGTCATGGCGTGGGCATGTATGGCTGCCAATGGAACTGGTTCTCTTGTATTTATTGATGATGTGACTGCTGACAAAAGCAGCAGGATGAATTCTGAAGTGTTTCGGGCAATATTATCTGCTCATATTCAGCCAAATGCTTCAGAACTCATTGGACACCGCTTCACAGTGCAGATGGACAATGACCCAAAGCATACTGCAAAAGCAACCAAAGAGTTTTTTAAGGGAAAGAAGTGGAATGTTATGCAATGGCCAAGTCAATCACCTGACCTGAATCCGATTGAGCATGCATTTCACTTGCTGAAGACAAAAACTGAAGGGAAAATGCCCCAAGAACAAGCAGGAACTGAAGACAGTTGCAGTAGAGGCCTGGCAGAGCATCACCAGGGATGAAACCCAGCGTCTGGTGATGTCTATGCGTTCCACACTTCAGGCTGTAATTGACTGCAAAGGATTTGCAACCAAGTATTAAAAAGTGAAAGTTTGATTTATGATTATTATTCTGTCCCATTACTTTTGGTTCCTTAATAAGTGGGAGGCACATATGCAAACTGTTGTAATTCCTACACCGTTCACCTGATTTGGATGTAAATACCCTCAAATTAAAGCTGACAGTCTGCAGTTAAAGCACATCTTGTTCGTTTCATTTCAAATACATTGTGGTGGTGTATAGAGCCAAAAATGTTAGAATTGTGTAGATGTCCCAATATTTATGGACCTGACTGTATATTAACCACAATGTTCTCTTAGAAAAGAGAAATCTTTCTATAAAAATAGCTAACTGTTTAAAGGGAACCCCAAACCTTTCAAAGTCATGCATACATGAGAAATAATGAAGAGCTATGTGTATTTATTATTCCTCCATATTAGAGTAGCCCCAATGAACCTAAAAAGAGTAGGCACAATTATTCTGACTGACTTGTTTATGGCTAACTATACACTATACAATATTTTTTAGATCTACCAGCAACTATATAGTATAAGGGTCTGCCTGATTTGATACTATGTTAACAGATTTTTTAGGTTTGTCCTCCATAGTTTTGGTAAATCTACAGTACAGTACAGTACAAAATTGTACAATCAGGTTGTAAAGTGTATGGCCACCTAAAGAGATCAGCTCATTTGTATATTAGTAGCCTTGTCATGTAAACATGTTAATAGAGTAGAAAAGAGCTAATCTGTTTGTGACTCCATTGATAATTTTTCCCTCACTTCTTGTATCTGTGGTGCTCATACAACTAATGTCCTTTTTGGAGAGGTGCATCATCACATCTTGGAAATCTTGCAAATAGGGACACAGGCAGTGATAAAAACCTAAGATGCTCTCACCTTTCTGTGCTTTATCAAAAATTAAATAAAAAAGTTTTGTCTGGAGTTGCGCTTTAACAGTATCAATAACCATATTAAAGATTGCAGTTTTCTAAGTACTATTCCAAGTTGGTAATGCTATCCTGAAAATAAAGCAACTGTGTTAATTAGAGATGAGCGAATCGAACCAGGCGAAGTGGAATTCGTTTCGAATATCGGGAAAAATTAGATTCGCATCGAATCCGAATTTTAGCCAACTTCGGGTGCACGAATCGAATTTTTCCCGATCAGCCGGCAAAAGTGTCACTGCAGAGAGCTCCGCTATTTCTGACAGTTCTGACAGTTCATTTACAGCGGTTGAAACATTGTATCTATTTGTTTCCATTTAGGATACAGATGTTTTTATTCGGAAATAAATAGATACAATGTTTCAACCGCTGTAAATGAACTGTCAGAACTGTCAGAGAACTGTCAGAAATAGCGGAGCTCTCTGCAGGTACACTTTTTGCTGTACTGGAATACTTCTTCTTTTCATTCTTCTTCTTTTTTTCATTCTTCTTCTTCTTCTTTTCATTCTTATTTTCATTCTTCTTCTTCTTCTTTTCATTCTTCTTTTCATTCTTCTTCTTCTTCTTTTCATTCTTCTTCTTCTTTTCATTCTTCTTTTCATTCTTCTTCTTCTTTTCATTCTTCTTCTTCTTCTTTTCATTCTTCTTTTCATTCTTCTTCTTCTTCTTTTCATTCTTCTTTTCATTCTTCTTCTTCTTTTCATTCTTCTTCTTTTCATTCTTCTTTTCATTCTTCTTCTTCTTCTTTTCATTCTCCTTCTTCTTCTTTTCATTCTTCTTCTTCTTTTCATTCTTCTTTTCATTCTTCTTCTTCTTTTCATTCTTCTTCTTCTTCTTTTCATTCTTCTTTTCATTCTTCTTCTTCTTCTTTTCATTCTTCTTTTCATTCTTTTCATTCTTCTTTTCATTCTTCTTCTTCTTCTTTTCATTCTTCTTCTTCTTCTTTTCATTCTTCTTTTCATTCTTCTTCTTCTTCTGGCAACTCCACCACGCAGCTCATTTTTGTTCCAGTATTACTGTATTTTGCTCCTTCAAAATCCTGAAACTTTCTTTTGGCAGGTGTACAGACTCAGGTACTCAGTGCAGGAATGGTGGGAATCCCTCACAATGGACACAGCAGGTGTACATACAGACCCAGGAATTCAGCACAGGGATGGTGGGAACCCCTCATAATGGGCACAGCAGGTGTGCATACCCAGAACCTCAGCACAGGGATGGTGGGAACCCCTAGTAATGGGTGCAGCAGGTGTGCAGACCTGGGACCTCAGCACAGGGATGGTAGAAACCCCTCATAATGGGAACAGCAGGTGTACAGACCCAGGAATTTAGCACAGGGATGGTGGGAACTCCTCCTAATGGGCAGAGCAGGTGTACAGACCCAGGAACTCAGCACAGGGATGGTGGGAACTTCTCATAATGGGCGCAGCAGGTGTGCAGACCTGGAACCTCAGCACAGGGATGGTGGGAACCCCTCATAATGGGCACAGCAGGTGTGCATACCCAGAACCTCAGCACAGGGATGGTGGGAACCCCTAGTAATGGGCGCAGCAGGTGTGCAGACCTGGGACCTCAGCACAGGGATGGTAGAAACCCCTCATAATGGGAACAGCAGGTGTACAGACCCAGGAATTTAGCACAGGGATGGTGGGAACTCCTCCTAATGGGCAGAGCAGGTGTACAGACCCAGGAACTCAGCACAGGGATGGTGGGAACTTCTCATAATGGGCGCAGCAGGTGTGCAGACCTGGAACCTCAGCACAGGGATGGTGGGAACCCCTCATAATGGGCACAGCAGGTGTGCATACCCAGAACCTCAGCACAGGGATGGTGGGAACCCCTCATAATGGGCACAGCAGGTGTTAGGGGGTTTAACTCTCCAGCATCCATTAGAGACTGATATAGTAATATAGTTCATTCTTCTTTTCATTCTTCTTCTTCTTCTTTTCATTCTTCTTCTTCTTTTCATTCTTCTTCTTCTTCTTTTCATTCTTCTTCTTTTCATTCTTCTTCTTTTCATTCTTCTTCTTCTTTTCATTCTTCTTCTTCTTCTTTTCATTCTTCTCATTCTTCTTTTCATTCTTCTCATTCTTCTTCTCATTCTTCTTTTCATTCTTCTTCTCATTCTTCTTTTCATTCTTCTTCTTCTTTTCATTCTTCTTTTCATTCTTCTCATTCTTCTTCTTCTTTTCATTCTTCTTCTTCTTCTTTTCATTCTTCTTCTTTTCATTCTTCTTCTTCTTCTTTTCATTCTTCTTTTCATTCTTCTTCTTCTTCTTTTCATTATTCTTCTTCTTCTTTTCATTCTTCTTTTCATTCTTCTTCTTCTTCTTTTCATTCTTCTTCTTCTTCTTTTCATTCTACTTCTTCTTTTCATTCTTCTTTTCATTCTTCTTCTTCTTCTTTTCATTCTTCTTCTTCTTTTCATTCTTCTTCTTCTTCTTCGTCGTGCCCCGTGACTGCCCAAATGAGTGAAGTGTGCGGTGATTCTAAGATCGACGGCACTCATCTGCATGTCATACTGACTGACAGTATTATTTCTCTTCCCCAGCAGACTCCAAGGGCATTTAAATTAAAGGTACAGTGTTCTGCACTAATATAAAGGCTCTCTGAAGCCTAGAAACCCTTTAAATAAGTTAAATTTGCGGCGATTAAATTCGCATCGAATCGAATTTCTCCCGCAAATTCGGCGAATCAGCCGAATCGAATTTTTGAATAATTCACTCATCTCTAGTGTTAATCTTTAGGATTTACTTTAGGGTTTGTGTATTTTCACAGGCATTCATTATTATCACCTGTCTAGTAACACATGAAATCAATAACGGATCATTCACAATGGCCTGGTGAAAAACACAGTATGTGTTTAGTAAAATGCATATCACATTTTTAACATGTTATTAATGCTTTGATTTGAAATTTAATGCAATGCATATGCATTTTAGATGCAATTTTGCATGCATTTTTCAATGCAATTGCATTTCTGGTCAATGGTTGTTAGCAGGTTTTACCCAGAGGTGTCCTAACAACCAGTAACTCTTCCCTGGTGTTGACAGTCATTGGATGTTAAGGAGCTGGTAAACGAGTGAGCTGTCAGTAAAAATTTTTTAAAAATAGCATGGGTGTCTCCCCCAATCCATAACAGGCCTTTAAGTCTGATATGGACTTTAAGGGGGACCCCACTCCTTTTTTTTTTTAAATGGAGTGGGCTCCCCTTAAAATTCCAAAAATGACATGCGGCCCCTCCTATTATATACCAGGCCACATGCCCTCAACATAGGGAAGCAGATTTCCAGGGGGGACCCCACCAGCAAAGCACCTTGTCCCAATGTTTATTGAGAAATAGGGCCTCTTCCCCACAACCCTGGCCTAGTGGCTGTGGGGTCTTTGGTCTTTAACAAAAAAGTTGCACCCAGATCCTCAGACTATAGGGTACATAGTACCTCTACATGTTCACCAAAAATGTCAAATGTATATAGAAACACAAAGACAATTTAATTTTCTTTAAAAAAAACTCCCCCAATGTACATCCATCATCAATCGTGTCATCTATAGATATAGGTCCATGTCAATCACAATGAATGATGGCTGCTGACCCACACAAACAAAAATAAAAAAAGACGACACACACTGACAACCAGACCATCCAGTCTTTTGCCCAGCTCCATTTGGCACTTTATCCCCCCCCCCCACTAAATCAAGGTAAACCCACCCCTTATGGCATCATTGACCAAATATAAACATTCCTATAAATGGTCATTGATATCATAAGGGGTTGGGGTCATTCAGTCCCCCCCATGTTGAGGGCATGGGGCCTGGAATGGTTCAGGAGGGGACTGCACACTTGTCCCCTCCCTTTCCTGGTCTGCCAGGCTGCATGCTTGGATAAGGGTATGGATTTTGGGGGAACCAATTCCATTTTTTTAAATTGTATGGTGTGGGGTCCCTCTTAAAATCCATACCAGACTTGAAGAGCCTGCAACGACTTAGAAGGACTCCTACATAATTTTTTTTCACCATGAGCTCATTTGCCTATACTTTTGTCAGCCAGGAATCCCTTGGTTGACAGCAGGGATGAGTCATTGGCTGTTAGGATACCAACAGTACCAAATGGTTAACAACCTACCACAGGTGCTTTTCTTGTTTGTTTTTGGGAGTTTTGGTGTGTTTCTATTGATTTCAATGGGAGGTGCATTTTTTTAAACAGTGTGACAAAGATGCTGCATGCAGAACCTTTCAAAACACCCTGCAAACACAGCACATTGATGTGAACAGTTACAGTACATTGGATTTAAAGGGGAATAATTTCAATGTGCTTCTGTTGTTCTGTAAAGGTGTGTTCTAGCGCAGCAAAAGCACAGCAGTGTGAAAGGGAACTAAGCAGTGACCAGCAGAAATTAGTAAACAGGTTTTATAGAAGAGTACTATCACTAAGTTTATTTGTTGAGTTGGCGAAAATGTATACAGAAGACAATACGGGGCTCAATTTACTAAACTTAAAATAACATACAACTTAAAAAAAAAGCTACTAAAATATTGCATGCTTTCTTTAAATGAGGCACTATTTTAGTATATGGATATGCCAGAAATATCTGGCTGACAGCAAAGGTGAGTCACTGGTTGTTAGGACGTGCCAGCTTCCTAACAACCAGCTATTCATTAAATAGCGTGTGGCTAGACCACAACTTATTTAACACATTTTTTTTTTTTTTTTTTGTGAAATAACTTTTAAATCAGTTCATGCGGTATTTAGCACGCATTTCTTATTTTTGCTGTAAATGCCACATAAACTGATAGTGAATTGAGATTTTAAATATCACATGACATATTTGAATCAAATGGGTCAAGTGATCCAAACATCGCATGCAATATTCCTTAGGGAATTGGGCCAACTCAGTGGCATAACTGTCCATATAAATCAAGACGTGTGTCTGTTTGTATTTAATCAACAAGCAATAAATAATATATGTATAAGTAATAGGTTATTTAAGTTTAAAAACTGGAAAAGAGGAAAATTAGGGTTTTTTTAAATATATACAGTTGCAAGAAAAAGTATGTGAACCCCTTGGGATTACGTGGAGTTTTGCATGAATTGGGCATAAAATGTGCTCTGAACGTCATCTAAGTCACAACAATAGAAGAACACAGTCTGCTGAACATAATACTACACAAACATTAGATGTTGCCATGGTTTAATTGCACATAATATGTAAACATTCACAGCGCAGGGAGGAAAAAGTATGTGAACCTTTGGACTTAATAACTGGTTGACCCTCCTTTGGCAGCAATAACCTCAACCAAACGTTTCCTGTAGTTGCAGATCAGACCTGCACAATGATCTGGAGTAATTTTGGACCACTCCTCTTCACAAAACTGTTTCAGTGTAGCAATATTCTTGGGATGTCTGGTGTGAATCGCTCTCTTAAGGTCATGCCACAGCATTTCAATCGGGTTGAGGTCAGGACTCTGACTGCGCCACTCCAGAAGGCGTATTCTGTGCTGTTGCAGCCATTGTTTTGTTGAATTACTTGTATGCTTTGGGTCATTGTCCTGTTGCATCACCCATCCTCTGCGGAGCTTCAGTTGGCGGACAGATGGTCGTACGTTTTCCTGCAAAATGTCTTGATAAACTCTGGAATTCATTTTCCCATCAATGACAACAATCTGTCCAGGCCCTGAGGCAGCAAAGCAGCCCTAAACCATGATGCTCCCTCCGCCATGTTTTACAGTGGGGATGAGGTTTTGATGTTGGTGTGCTGTGCCTTTTTTTCTCCACACATAGTGTTGTGTGTTCTTCCCAAACAACTCAATCTTGGTTTCATCTGTCCACAGTATATTTTGCCAGTAGTCCTGTGGAATATCCAGGTGCTCTTTTGCAAACTTCAAACGTGCTGCAATATTCTTTTTGGACAGCAATGGCTTCCTCCGTGGTGTCCTCCCATGTACTCCATTCTTATTTAATGTTTTCCTTATTATAGATGTGTCAACAAAAATGTTAGCATGTGCCAGAGATTTCTGTAGGTCTTTAGCTGACACTCTGGGGTTCTTTTTTACCTCATGCAGCATTCTGCGCTGTGCTCTTGCAGTCATTTTTACAGGACAACCAAGCCTAGGGAGAGTAGCAACAGTGCTAAACTTTCTCCATTTGTAGACAGTCTGTCTTACTGTGGACACATGAACATCAAGGCTTTTGGAGATACTTTTGTAACCCTTTCCAGCTTCATGCAAGTCAACAATTCTTGATCGTAGGTCTTCTGAGAGCTCTTTTCTGTGAGGCATGGTTCACATCAGACAGTGCTTCTTGAAACCAGTAAACCCAAAACAGGTGTGTGTTTTTTAAGGGCAGGACAGCTGTCAGCAACACATCGATATCATCACACTGATTGGAGTCAAGGTTGGCTCACTCCTGGCTCCAATTAGCTCTGGGAGAAGTCATTAAGCTAGGGGCTCACATACTTTTTCCTCCCTGCACTGAAAATGTTTACATGTTATGTGCAATTAAACCATGGCAATATCTAATGTTTGTGTAGTATTATGTTCAGCAGACTGTGTTCTTCTTTTGTTGTGACTTAGATGACGTTCAGAGCACATTTTATGCCCAATTCATGCAAAACTCCACGTAATCCCAAGGGGTTCACATACTTTTTCTTGCAACTGTATATATGTGTGTGTGTGTGTGTGTGTGTGTGTGTGTTTGTGTGTCTATATATATTTTTTTATTTTTTTCTTGGGGAGGGGGGTTGTTTTTTTGTTTTTGTTTATTTTTCATTTATTAACCTGCTTCGATACATTTTATGAAAGGACATTTTAACCAATATGATTTATAAATCAGTCCTGCCATACACCAGTTAGTTGTTGGTCGGGAGAGACTGGCATAGGAACTAAAGGATTTTTCTACTGTTCTACAGAAGATTTGAGTGAATGTACAGAGTTGCATGACTTAAATAAACTGGTATATTTATCCACATAATGACAGTAGTTGCTTCATTCAAAATGGTGTCTGTTTTTCTTGCATTGTGCTCCAACTTCAGTTACAGTTGTATGTAACCACAAATTTCAGGTATTGTTTAATGGAAGTTGGTATGTATCCATTATCTGCATTCCCAGATTATTGTTGACCCCTACATTTGCATGCAGGATTGCTTTTGTTTTTCTTCTAGTTTCAAAAATGGTATACAAAGAATATTTTTCTCTCAACAGAAATGTATATTTTGCATGCACTGCCTTTCTTTACTTATTATAGTCAGAATTTTTTAAAAATCACTGTTGCTCCAATGCTCAGTCTTCTGTTGTAAATGTAATCCATTATCTGCATGGTATTTTAATACAGCCTTGGTGATCTTATGTATCATTCCTTTGATCATATGTACCTATGTGATATTACTTTTCTAACGTAGTACTTTATGCTCCATAGATTTGATCCATTTTAGGCTGTGTAACAGTTTGTGTGGCTCTCACAGTCCCCATGTGCGTATATGTATGTATATATAAATATATAATTATTATTTTTATACAGGATTTATATAGCGGCAACAGTTTGCATAGCGCTTTACAGAATAAGGGAGACAGTACAATTACAATACATTTCAGTACAGAAGAAATAGGAGGGCCCTGCTCGTGGAGCTTACAATCAAAAGGAAGGGGGAGGTGGTACAAAAGGTGATAGCTGTTCTGATGGAGGTGGCTCAAGTACAGTTCTAAGGTGGAGGTGGGGTAGGCTTCCCTGAATAAGTGAGTTTTCATAGATCGCCTAAAGGCCAATAGGATGGGGGCTGACTGGACATAATGCGGTAAGGAGTTCCAGAGGATGGGAGAGGCTCCTGGAGGTGAGGGTGGGAGGAGGTGACGAGGGAGCTGGTGACGAGGGAGCTAGAGTGCAAGATGTCTTGGGAGGAGCAGAGCAGGTGATTTGGACGTTATCTGCTGATGAGGTTGATGTAGCTACGGGCAGTGTTGTGGATGGCTTTGTATGCTATGGTTAGTATTTTTAATTTCATACATTGGATTAGTGGAAGCCAATGAAGGGATTGGCAGAGAGGGGCAGCAGTCACTGATCGGTTGGTAAAGTGTGTGAGTCTAGCAGCAGCATTCATAATAGACTGAAGGGGGGATAACCTGTGTAACGGTAGACCAGTGAGGGAGGGAGTTGCAGTAATCAAGGCGGGATAAAACCAAGGCGTGGATAAGTTGTCGGAAAGGGGTGGATTTTGGACATGTTCCCAAGATTGAGGTGGCAGGGTTTAGCCAGTGATTGGATGTGGGGCCCAAAGGAGAGGTCAGAGTCTAGGATTACATCTAGCACCCTGGCATGGGGGGAAGAACCAATGATTGTGCTGTTGATTTTAAGGGGAAAGTCATGAGTGGGGGATCGGGGAGGAGGAGATATTACAAGCTCAGTTTTGGAAAGATTGAGCTTAAGGTAGTGGTGTGACATCCATGCTGATATGTCCCTTAGTAGATTTGTGATACTTGAGGAGATTGAGGGTATGAGCAGGGGGGGTGAGAGATAGATCTGGGTGTCATCACCATAGAGGGGGTATTGGAAGCCATGGGAGGTTTTCATTGGCCCAGGGAGGAGGTGAAGAGAGAGAAAAGGAGGGGCCCAAGGACAGAGCCTTGGGGTACCCCAAAGGTAAGAGGGAGAGGAGCTGTATGTGACACTAAAAGTGCGCTGAGAAAGGTAAGAGGAGAACCAGGAGAGAACAGAGTCATGGAGGCCAATGGAGTGGAGTTTACTGAGAAGGAGCAGGTAGTCAACTGCGTCAAAGGCAGTATGAAAGATGTAGGAGTATGAGTATGGAGTAATGGCCATTGGATTTAGCAGTTAGTAGTTCCGTTAGTGAGATTTAGTAGGGCAGTTTCAGTGAAATGTTGTGGGCAGAAGCAAGACTGTAGGGGATCAAGAAGTTTGTTGTTGGTGAGGTAGCAGTTCATATGGTTGTGAACAAGACGATCGAGAATCTATGAGGCAAACGGGAGCAGGGAGATTGGTTTTACGTTATTCAAACAGGTGGGGTCAAGAGAGGGTTTTATAAGTATGGGGGTAACCAGTACATGTTTGAGCAAGAAGGGAAAGGTGCCCATGGACAGTGAGAGGTTGAAGAAATGGGTTAGAGAGTTTAGGATAGAGCAGGAAGGAGGCTGTAATAGTCATGAAGGGACAGGGTCCAAGGAACATGTGGTGATGCGAGCCTTGGAAAGGAGTTCGGTAACTTCCTTGGTGGTAACAGGGTCGAAGGAGGCGAGTGTTGAGCGTGGTGTTGGGCCTGGTATGTTGGTTGGAGAAGGAAGCTCGACACTAGAGATCTCATTGCGAATTGTGTCAATCTTGTTTTTGAAATGACTGGCAATCTCCTGTGCAGTAAGTAAGTTGTTGGGTGGAGGTAGTGGGGGGTGGAGTAAGGAATTAAGGGTAGAAAAGAAATGACAAGGATTAGATGAGAGGGTTTAGATGAGGGTGTTGTAGTAGGTGTGTTTAGCAGCATGGAGGCCAGAGTTGTATTTGAGAAGAGCGGATTTGTAGAGGGTAAAGACTTTCAGGGATTTAGTTTTATGCCATGCTTGCTCAGGAGCACAGCTGCATCTCTTGAGACTTCTGGTGTCATCTGTTTGCCAGTGTTGTGACAGATGAGGCCTTGTTCTGCGTGTGGAGAGAGGAGCAAATGCGTCCAGGGAGGATAATAGATGGTTGTTGTAGGCAGATGCGGCCAGGTCTGGGCAGGATAGGGGCACAATTTTATCATAGAGGTACCCGGTAGCAGAGTGAAGAAGGTCAAGGTTGAGGTGGTGGAAGTTTCTACAGGTAACGGGTTGCTGGTAGGAGGCATGGGATGTAAAAGACAGGGAGAGTGTAAAGCTGATAAAGTTGTTATCAGAGAGGAAAAGGGGTGTTAGAGAGGTTACAAGGAATGCATAGGTGGGAGAATACAAGGTCGAGGGTGTTGCCATTAGAATGGGTAGTGGATTGTGTCCATTGTGTTAGGTTAAAAGAGGAAGTTAGATTGAGTAGTTGAGAAGTGGCTGAGGTGTTAACATTGACTGGGATGTTAAAGTCACCAAGGATGATGGCAGGCACCTCAGAGGAGAGAAAGTAAGGTAGCTATGCCGAGAAGTCATCAAGAAAGCATGAAACTGGGTCAGGAGGCCGGTAGATGACTGCGATCCTCAGACACACAGGGGAAAAGAGATGAATACAATGCACTTCAAAAGAGCAGAGGGACAGAGAGGGAGGTGTAGGAAGAATCTGGAATGTGCTTTGTGAAGAAGAAGGCCAACTCCACCCTCTTTTCGTCCACTGGGTCTGGGTGAGTGAGTACAGAGGAGGCCGCCATGGGAGAGTGCAGCTGAGGAGATAAAGTCGGAAACCTGGAGCCAGGTTTGGTAATAGCAAGTAGGTTGAGAAAGTGGGAGAGGAAGAGATCAGTGATATATTTTATATATATATATATATAGTAAGATTTTAATCAGTATCTCAATGAACATAGGAACAATTTCCAAAATTCTGACAAAACTGAGTTTTACAGAACATTTTAGCTCATTACATGAAAGTATGGTCAATAATATAACTTAGATTACAAAATCTTCAGTTTTGCTCAAATTAGTTGATTCAAAAATGAATACACCCCACAACAAAAACTTCTACATCTAGTATTTTGTATGATCTCCATGATTTGTAAGGACATCGCCAATTCTTCTAGGCATGGAATGAACAAGTTGGTGACATATTGCAACATCGATTTTTTGCCATTCTTCAAGAATGACCTCTTTTAGAGCCTGGATGCTCAATGGAGAGTGATGGTCAACTTGTCTCTGTACTCCAGCCACCAGCATCTCTTTCTTCTCACCAGTTTAAAGTGGAACAGGGATAAAATAAGAAATCATATATATATATATATATATATATATATATACAGTCAGGTCCATAAATATTGGGACATCGACACAATTCTAACATTTCTGGCTCTATACACCACCCCGCAGAGAGCCTGACACCGACCAACACCACCCCTCCAGGCTGAAAGAGCCTACCACCACTCCCCATATACATGCCACCATCTCTCTGCCTCCCCCAGCGAGAGAGAGACACAGACACTCACCTTCACAGCTCCAGACATCCCCGGGAACCCGAGTCGAACTTTGCATACACCGTCAAGAAGCCTGTAGCCTCTTTCACATCCCATCTGGTCCCCCGTGCTACTTCTTCCATCCTTTCTCCCAGGCACTGCGCCACTCCCTCCCCCCCCCCTGAAAAATGCCACACTAGGCAAATGCCTTGTTTGCCTCATGGTGATTACATTCCCTGGCTGTAATTTCTTATGTTATTACTTTGTCCTTTACTGGAAGACTGCTGTGGTTGGAACACCTGAAAAAAAGTTGATTTTGAACTGCTGGAAAAACTGAGAAATTGATTTTAAATATAGTTTTTGGAGATCTAACAATAGAAAAATTAACATGAGTGGTGAAGCTCACAAAATACTTCTGTTGACATTTTCAATTTATAAAGGTCAGTTTATGAATTACAAAAACTAATGGTGACAGAACTCAATGTGGGGGAATAAAACCTTCTACGGTAAGTATGTTAAGATTTCAAGTGTCCAAAGATATTAAAAAAACAAACTGTGTTAATGTGATCAATAATTAGGATACAAAGTTGATGCAATAGATCTAATCCAGACAATAGCTGATCATCAGTAAACATTTTGAAATTGCTGCCAAGAGAATTGGGGAAATTAAAAAAAGAAACATTTTCCCCATTTTAGGAAATGATTGAATTTAAAAATACAAAAAAAAATGCACATTTAAACAAAGAAGAAAAGTGCGTAATATCAAAACAGAAGACATTTTGAAAAAAAAAAAGAAACTATTTACATTGGATAGGATAGGTTAGGAATATAATATAAATTGACTGCAAAACTGACTAATCAAAAAAATAATTTGAAAGATAGGGGGGCCTTAAGTAAAGTAAGAAGAGATAATGAAAATGTTACATAGTTACTATGTAACTATGTAACATTTTCATTGTTACATAGTTAGTCTGGCTGAAAAAAAGACAAAAGTCCATCTAGTTCAACAATAAAAAAATAAAAAGTCATAATCCTATACCCACAGTTGATCCAAACGAAGGCAAAAAAAACCCCAGCAAAGCATGATCCAATTTGCTCCTGCAGGGAAAAAAATTCCTTCCTAATCCCCCGAGAGGCAATCTGATATTCCCTGGATCAATTCCCTGGAAAATGAACAGGAAAGTAGAAATTAAATAAGATACCAAAATAAGAAGGTAAAAAAGTAAGGAATACAAATAGAGTAGAGAAGTATAAAACAGATAGGATGGAGGTAATAGATGTATAAATATATAAACCTAGGAAGATATGAAAGTGCTGAAGAAACTGTTACATTTATTAAGAAATTTACCTTGAAGAAATATTATGGGCAAATTTAAAATGAGATGAAGGTAAATACTGGTAGCAGGCATTTTTACATACAGTTGGAATGAATGTAGAATTTATTAATACCTTTAAGGAAGATTTAAGAGATGAATTATATATTTTGTACATTAATAAACTGAAATATAAAAAGTTATCAAAAAAGAGTGCCATCAATTTTAAAAGGTGGGGTTGTTTTACCAATACAAGTGAGTTCAGAATAGCCTCTTCATAAAATGTTAGTTAACAGCGTATTACATATACAGTAGATAAAATGATATGAAGATTTTTTATGACAAGCCTACTTGTACAGGTGAAACTCGAAAAATTAGAATATCGTGCAAAAGTTCATTTATTTCAGTAATGCAACTTAAAAGGTGAAACTGATATATGAGATACTCATTACATGCAAAGCAAGATAGTTAAAGCAGTGATTTGTCATAATTGTGATGATTATGGCTTACAGCTCATGAAAACCCCAAATCCACAATCTCAGAAAATTAGAATATTGTGAAAAGATGCAATATTCTAGGCTCAAAGTGTCCTACTCTAATCAGCTAATTAAGCCAAAACACCTGCAAAGGGTTCTTGAGCCTTTAAATGTTCTCTCAGTCTGGTTCAGTAGGAATCACAATCATGGGAAAGACTGCTTACCTGACAGTTGTGCAGAAAACCATCATTGACACCCTCCATGAGGGAAAGCCTCAAAAGGTAATTGCAAAAGAAGTTGGATGTTCTCAAAGTGCTGTATAAGAGCACATTAATAGAAAGTTATGTGGAAGGGAAAAGTGTGGAAGAAAAAGGTGCACAAGCAGCAGGGATGATCACAGCCTGGAGAGGATTGTCAGGAAAAGGCCATTCAAAAGTGTTGGGGACTTTCACAAGGAGTGGACTGAGACTAGAGTCAGTGCATCAAGAGCTACCACACACAGACGGATCCTGGACATGGGCTTCAAATGTCGTATTCCTCTTGTCAAGTCGCTCCTGAACAACAAACAACGTCAGAATCGTCTTACCTGGGCTAACGAAAAACGGACCTGGTCTGTTGCTCAGTGGTCCAAAGTCCTCTTTTCTGATGAGAGCAACTTTTTCATCTCATTTGGAAACCAAGGACCCAGAGTATGGAGGAAGAATGGAGAGGCACACACTGCAAGATGCTTGAAGTCCACTGTGAAGTTCCCACAGTCTGTGTTGATTTGGGGAGCCATGTCATCTGCTGGTGTTGGTCCACTGTGCTTCATTAAGTCCAGGGTCAACGCAGCCGTCTACCAGGAGATTTTGGAGCACTTCATGCTTTCTTCCGCAGACGAGCTTTATGGAGATGCTGACTTCATTTTCCAGCAGGACTTGGCACCTGCCCACACTGCCAAAAGCACCAAAACCTGGTTCAATGACCGTGGGATTACTGTGCTTGATTGGCCAGCAAACTCGCCTGACCTGAACCCCATAGAGAATCTATGGGGCATTGCCAAGAGAAAGATGAGAGACATGAGACCGAACAATGCAGAAGAGCTGACGGCCGCTATTGAAGCATCCTGGTCTTCCATAACACCGCAGCAGTGCCACAGGCTGATAGCTTCCATGCCACGCCACATTGAGGCAGTAATTGCTGCAAAAGGGGCCCAAACCAAGTACTGAGTACATATGCATGCTTATACTTTTCAGAGGTCAGATATTGTTCTATGTACAATCCTTGTTTTATTGATTGCATGTAATATTCTCATTTTCTGAGATTGTGGATTTGGGGTTTTCATGAGCTGTAAGCCATAATCATCACAATTATGACAAATCACGGCTTGAACTATCTTGCTTTGCATGTAATTAGTCTACCTCATATATTAGTTTCACCTTTTAAGTTGCATTACTGAAATAAATGAACTTTTGCACGATATTCTAATTTTTCGAATTTCACCTGTATAATGAAAAAAAAAAGAATAAACTGGTTGAATATGTTGAACAAAAGCAGAAAACAGCAGATGTATCAGTTCACCTACTAAACTGAAACAAAGCGACAGAACTAAGACAGAGGAGGACAGAGAAGTTCTAGTACTAGTGATAACATTTGTCATAGTGCTATACTAACCATGTTAGGGTCTATGCATACCTCATTGTAAATGTGTCATATTTTATTAAATAAATTCCCATGGGAAGTGGAATATCAAATATTATTTTATTAAAATAACATTTAGAAGACAAATGTTCAACAAAAAAATGTTTAGTCAACTAATAACTCTTTGTTTAGCCTCCTAAATGTTTTCAAAACTGCAACTTACTGTATGTAAACAACTTAAATTTCCTCAATATCAGTCTCCTGCAATCTGACTTTTGCCAAGGGCAATAACATTTTGGCTCCAGTTTGTATAAATAATCTTCATTGTATCTGCTTCTGTGTACATCTCAGCAAAAACAGTACAATGATTGTAACTTGCCTTCATGCGGGCAGGGATATGAATAAAAATGAGCTGTTTCTGTCACCTTGAGACAGTATTTACATATATACCTTGTTCCAGCAGCTTTGGTTTTAGTCGAACAATTTGACTTCCAATTTGGGAAACATTAATCATCATATCTTGTTGTTGTGCTTTTGTTAATGGGAACTGGATGAGCTTGCAAAACCACCTCAAGATTACACACAATATTTTATCTTTTGCTAGACAAGCTGTGCCACTATTAAGATGAATGCATAATAACTTGAAAACAGCAGTGTCAAGCATATATAGATCTTGAAGAATGTGATGTACATGTATAGCCAAAATTTTTTCTTGTAGAGAGCAGGGAAGAGGTAAAACCTCTGTAAGGGGAATTACTCTTTTCCTTGAATAAATTGACCCCACAACTGTAAAATATTGGAATTATCATTTTTGGTTTAATAACAATGGTCACCAAGACAAATAGAGGGATGAATCTCACCAGTGGGGATGCAGACATCAATATACATGTTCCATGGGTTATAAACCTTCCCTAGCCTATTCCAATCTAAAAAAAATTTATTAAGCTGAACATATACCTTCTGTCATGCAGAAAAAAACAACTTAGCTACATCGCCAAATACAGTATGTTACAGCATCATTTTCAGCAGGACCTAGTTTACCACTAGGCATGGTAGAATTGTTTGAGGAGCAGAAGTTACCATATACCATTAATTCTGAAAAATAATATCCAAACCAAAATATTTACAATTGATTTTACCTTTTTTTTACATTCATCATCTTTGAT
Organism: Staurois parvus; assembly: GCF_062004578.1. Taxonomy (NCBI): domain Eukaryota; kingdom Metazoa; phylum Chordata; class Amphibia; order Anura; family Ranidae; genus Staurois; species Staurois parvus. Next base: position 4,778,154 of record NW_028317886.1, read on the forward strand.
CACTTCTAAACATTCTCAACATACTCTTCAGCCACATTCTTTTCTCCTTCTGCAGGCTGATCAGTGGATTAATTGTAAAACAACATCACTAGAGTTATAACTGGTATCACATTGTTTTCAATATCACATTCTAATTTATGAAACAAGAATGAAATAATATGAATGATGAATTAAAACAGTTATGCTTGTAGGGACACACGTCAGTAGCCACTTATATGCTTGAAAACATAATTTTTAACAATAGCCCTAAGAGTTTGAAAAATGTGTGTGCATAGACAGGAAATTAAAGAAAATATGTGTTTTTACATGTCATGTACTTTCTTTATGCATATTTTTTTCAATTTATGTATAATTTGACTATTTTTTTTATTATCTGGGAATTGCTATGTTTTCTTACCAGGAGTGGCTGCCAAAGTGCAATGACACTTGCAGATAGTTTGCAAGTGTCATTAAATAAAACAGTGTTACATTGCATTTACTAATCCATTCATATGTAGATCAAAGTGGTGATCATAAATTTACATATGACATTGGTTAAAGAAACTTTACTAGCAAAAAAATGTTTTTAATAAAATGCATTCACACTTAACCTATTATAAACCCCAATCAGCTCTAATTAACTAATACATTTTTTCATTAAATTTTTTATTTGTTTTTTTTCACCAATAATGTTTACCCTGCATTGTACCAAAAACATAATTTTAGTGTAATTTTAAGTAGGATACATTACAGATTAAAATGCCCAAAATAAAGCATGTATTACTTTATTATCTTAAGAAATGACTTTATTATCTTAACAAATGGCAAAGTCATTGCTGACTTAATAATACCATAATGAAATTATAAAAATCTGCTCTGGTTTATAAGGACATATCAAAGCTTAATAAAGCGGTGAGTATTTTTCAGATCTCATTTTGTTTGTCACAAGCTGTTGAAAAATGAAATAATAAAAAATACTTCTTTGTTTTCTTTCTTTATTTCTGAAAACATGTGGCAATAAATGAGATCTGCAAAGTACTTACCATATCTTTTAGCAAAAAGTTTGTAGTGTCTACATTCCAAAAAGGTGTCATTTGGAAGTGTTTGTACTATCCCGGCAGTTCAGGGCTTCCAAAAATGTGATAGGTAGTCAGCAAGTGAAATGAGGATATTACATCCTTTAAAAACCAGAAGGTGGTCATTGGATTTTGGACCCTGGTACATGGCTAGGCTGCAAAATGTCTCTCAGATGTTGTATCCCCATATGAGGGAGAAGTAGCAGAATGTGTTTTGGAGTGTATCTCCATGTACTGTATATCCATGGCATGTGTGAGAAATATCTCATTAAAGTGACAGTTGTGTAAAAAAAATGTTTTTTTGTAATTTTCCAAAAACTTGTGGCAAAATATAAAATCTTCCATGGACTTAACATGCCTTTCAGCTAATACTTTGGGTTGTCTACTTTCCAAAAAGGGATAATTTGGGGGGTGTTTGTACTGTCCTGGCATTTTATGCCCAGCATTAGAAGCTTCTGCCACACATCCACCCACTCTTCTAATGTTAGGCATATACGTGATGTTCTTTTTTTTGTGCAGATCATGGGCTGATCAATGTGGATGAAGAAATTGCAGGCAGAAAAAAGTATCTGCCTAAGCACAGGAGCTACCGCTTGCTGACCACCCCGTTCTCCTAATGCTGGGCATACATGAATGAAAAAAATAACCTAACAGGTTCCTCCATTCACATTGATCGATGAGCATGAAGAAATCTTGGTCAGAAAAAAGTCTATACTGAAGCATAGGAACTACCGCCTGCTGACCACCCCATGCTCCTAATGCTTGGGCCTACCAAAAAAGAATCTATCGATGTGGATTAAGAAATCTCAGCCAGAAAAAAGTGAAAAAAAGGATATGCCAAAGCATAGGAGCTACATCCCACTGAACACCTCATGCTCCTAATGCTTTGGCATACATTCTTTTTTTTAGCTGCAGATGAGAAATGTTCTCCTGTAGCTCTGCAGGCACTGATGTATGTATTCTAAGAGCAGTACCCTGCTGCTGTCAGAATACACAGATTAGTGCTGCAGCTGATTGGCATTTCTGTAAACCAAATAGCAACAGTTAACAATAACACAAAGTAACAATGTAATAGTAATTCATTAAAACAACTTTCTATATTTTTACTTTTTTTTTTTTTTTTTACTTTTTTTGTAACTTAACTTTTCAGAACAATAACACCCTTTGATTTTAGGGTCTCTGAAAAGGAATAGACAATTTCTGACTACCTAACATCTTTAGAAAACCTTTTTGAGCAGAATTGTGTGCCCTATACTGTGCTGTACCCTGGAGTAAAACTCCACTAAGGTGCGGTAGCAACAGTAGCAGTCCTTGATGCAGAGACCAGGTTGGCCAGGACAGGTGGGACAAAAAAACAATGTCATTCCACGTTTACTACAGACATAACATCTTTTTTGAGGCGACGTTTGTGTTGGAATAACATGGAGGACATCTGGAAAATGCCTCTCATGCATCTGGATTTGGGCTTTGGGCCATCACCTTCTGGATACAAAAGGGCTGTGATGTTCGCTTCCTGAAATGTTAGGAAGGATCCAGTTCTTCTAGTTGCTTTGTAAATTACAAAAGAATTATATAGAGCCAATTGAAATAAATATACTGTCTAGACACTTTTTTGTACAAGTGTCTAGCTTTTCGAGCAGCTAAATATGACTTCATCATTTGGTCGCTTCAACACCAGACACCATGTTAACTCGGACCATCGTGTCTACATGAATGGAAGACAGGATGAATGGAAGACAGTTCTTTATTGGGCAAGCAGGCTTTCTCCACCTCTCTAAGTGGGGTTTTAATGAGCTGTTGGGGTAAAGCCTTGCAATTATGACAGCAGCCAATTCCTAGATTGAATAAATGTCTAAAAAGTGGCACACTTGCATAAAGTTTGTCAATGTACAAATAGTGCAACTTACAGAACAAGGGTGAAAAGTCCCACACTATCTTGCCACTGCTCCCTATGTAGTCTGGGCATTTGGGAGGCTCCACTTGACTGTCTTTTTCTTAGTAAATTCTAAAACAATATGTATAGCCTGTTGCTCTCTCACAGAGCTTACACATTTTGACTCCATATCAGGCACATTTGCTGGGGAGATATTGCTTGAATACAAGCCTGCCAATAAAATGTACAAGGGACTCGTCTATACATATGTTTGTTTGGTCATATATACACATGCAAATTTTTTGGAAAGCTAATTTATGAGGGGCCAAATTTTTTGTAGACGATCAGTCGACCCCAAGGACAACAGAGAGTATTGTCATTGAATTGCATGAAATGCATTATATCCTCCATCCATTTTGTAATCCCCATGTTAAGGGTTAAGCCCAAAAAAGTCCTAAATTTGGAAACCATTATACATTTTCACTCAAATTTTCTGACAAAGGTATGAATGTAGGTTAGCGATAATGTTTTGTTGGGCATAAACATGTACTCTACAGGCCTGTGCTTGAATTCTTGGTGGCTCCGTTTGCATTCTGCTTCTAATGCTAGCCACCTCACAGCTTGTACTGCTCTTATCAAACTTGACACTTCACCATAATATTCCTGCAGTGCTAGTGTCTAACAGGCCAGGGTGTACTAGGTCGCTGGTGCTTGCCAGATCACCAAAAATAGTGCAGCACTAGTACTGGCACTCTGCTGCATATCAGCATAATCATGTGTTTTTAGAACCTCAGAAACCAGGGGTTGGGGGTCTCAGCAGGGACCTTTTCTCCATCATCTATGCTGCCTGTCAGGGTGCCACTGCTTTCTACAGGTTCATCTTCTGAGCCAGAATCTGACAGTGTGGCATCCCCTTTGCTCTCATCTGACATGATCATAATCCTGTAGGCCTCTTAACTAGTGTACCTTTTTTGGGATATTGTGTGCACTAAACTTACAGGTACTTCATGCAACTATTGGAAAAAAAAAACTATTGGAAAAAGAGATCCTGGCTGGCAGGGACTGCTTGTGCTCTAGAAATAAAATGTACCTGCTAGTGCTAGCAGAGATCAGGCCTGATGTGGTTTTGTTAACAATTTATCAGACGTGGCAGCAAAATCTTTGTGCAGCGGTGTGCTTTACAAATGTGCATTGCTTTCTGGCTTTGAAAAAAAAACATAAAATAATGAAGATAGTGAAAGGAGCTAACCCTTAGGAATCATGTAAACCCCACTGAACCCTTAAGAACACCAAAAGGCACCTTATGTTTTTCTTCCCCGGTACATTTTACCAAAATTGCAACATTTAGCCCAAACATCCTGAACAGAGGTAACATTTCTGTAAAATCAAAACTTTGAATTTGCTTGTCTTTCTTGTGGATGCATTTTTCTCACACCAGTTACCTGTTACAAGATAAGTTTAGTGTATAAGTTGCTTCCCCTCCTTACTCACATGCAACAGGTTTCCTGTACTGCCAACTACTTAGAAGCAGACAAATAACAAAAGTAATTATCTAAATTGACATGTTAAATAGTAACCAAAAAAGCTGAGGTCTAGGCAAGCAGCATTCAGACATGACATGTGCAGGTCAGGACTAAAAATAAAAATATAGAAAAGTAAGTAAAAATGTAATCTAAAAAAGAGCTAGCTGGGAGAAGTGAGAACAGTTGGCTAACTGTGGTAAACAAGAACTGACAGATACATACATCACTTTATTTCTGTAAGGAGTAATTTGAAATATGGTATTTTCTTAAAGAAAATTCTGTACCTGGAGTCTGTGGAGAGGACATGGAAAGAAAATGATCTTGTTACTCTGTCCTACTAATTTACAGTTATAATGATCTTTGTTCTTGATATTTGGTTAAATGCATATACTGTAAAAACAAATGTGGTTACTGCGTAGATGACCAGGATAGTTATATGGGAAAGGAGATAAGGTAGAAAAGATAGGAGAAAGATAGTGCAGCTGAGGTTAGGTCAGGCTTTTACTCCTTTCTGGTGCCTTGCTAAATTGAGATTTACTCTCACTGTCTCACTTTTGCTCCCGCTGACAACATTTTACCAGACAGACGGTAACTCTCCAAGGGCAGCACAGACAGCAATAAACATTATTTTTCTTAGTAAAGTAGATAAAGGATAAAACCCCCATCAGATTTGGGATTTTATTTCTGTCCCAGTTCCCATTATACATTTTTTCCCTTACTACCTGCCTGGTGAAAACATTGCTGGCAATACTGGAAGTAATGTTTGAAGTGAGTTCTAAACCTTCCCTACTGTATCCAACCAGACTAAAAAGGACATTCTTTGCTGGACACACACTTTAGGTGACAATTGCAAGAAACAGTCATGTTTGGATTACACATGGTACTAGATCCCTTTTTCCTAAAGGTGGGAAATTGTCACAGCTGTCTGGATTTGAAACTAGCTGCCACTCACTGCAAAGTCTGCTCTTTTCAGCACCTTGGCCAATTTGCAGGCTCTGCAAGTGTTTTGCACTTGTGAAATTTGCAGTTTTTTTAAGAATATCTCTTTGCTTCTCCATTGTGACTTTGTCTTATATACTTGCAAGCACGCTGAAAATTAGATAGGTGCCTGGATGGGAGGGTTAGAGGTTAATGCCTTTCCCAGTTCTTTACTTTTTGGCAGGTTATCTCTAAGCCAGACCCACTGAGCCTGTGATATAAAAGAGGAATGGTGGTTTGGAATCGAGATTACCTGAGGAGAGCTGAGAGCCCAGAGTTGCACTCTACTACCTGGATGTAAAGTTATCAGAACTTGGGGTTTGCCCCTGAAAAATCCAGCTCCTGGAGAATGTCTCTGATGGACACTGTAATTACATGACCTCCACCTTTGCAGGTATGCCAGGACAGCCTCAGTAGGATTAGGTATTAGGGAAAAGACTGTGTCATGTTGGACTCAGTACTGTCTATACTTTATTCAGTAAAGCATTGAAACTTTGCCTTTTGCCTGGTCTGAAGTTACTCAAAGGGATGTAATGCAAGTAGCCAGACTTTGCAGTTAGTCTATAGCTTTGGTCACTAGCACTTGGATATTTAGAGTCAGCACTCTAAGAGTAATTCTAGTGAAAATTATACTTGTGGTTGCCATGAGTATTGAAGGTCCAGTTAGCAAGCAGCCTGTGGGAACATATGCCTGTTATAGGTGGAATTGCCACAAAGGAGAAGTTGTCGGCAATCCACATGCCACATTTAATCTCCCACAGCAACCAGAACTGAACTGCACTGCTGAGGTTCCCATCCTGTACAGAGGTATGGATGTTCAAAAGTGACCCTAAAGCTTCATTTTTTTTAATAACAAACATGTCTATACTTATCTGCTCTGTGCAGTGATTTTGCACAGAGCAGCCACAATCGTCTTCTTTTCAGGTTCCTGTCAATGATCCTAGCTCCTCCCCCTCAAGTAGTGCCCCCAGGAAAGGCCACTCGTCCTGGGGGCACTGCTGCTTGTTCATCTCCAAGCCACTAGTCTATGCGTCTATAAAGCACATAGAGGCACAGGTATTCCCTCTCTGTCTGCTCTCTCCTCATTGGCTCACTGGTTGTGACTGACAGCAGCGTGAGTCAATGGGTTTCTGCTGCTGTCTCAGCCAATGAGGAGGAAGAGTCCCTAGACAGTAGAGGCTGTTGAGAACGTCGCTGGATCAGAGGGGGCTCAGGTAAGCATTGGGGGGGACTAGGGTGGTTTTTTTTACCTTCATGCATAGAATACAAGAAAAAGCCTTGAGCCTTTAAAACCACTTTGAACTCAAGTGCACATTGAAACCTGCACAATGTGCATGGCGGGGTTCCATGCTGCTGTCGGGACCTGTCATAGAAAACGTTGAACAGGTGGCTGTGGTCAGTGTTGTGCACAGCCCGCCTAATTACAAGCTACAGTGGGAAGAGGTACATTTACATGGGGACCCTAGAATAGCTGAAATGGCACTAAAGCAAATGTACTCCATGTGTAGGAGAATGACACTATCTCAGGTGCCTAGTGTAGTCCATAAGAACGCACCTGAGGTAAGCCTCTCATGTTTCCCAGACTTGACACCCAATGAGTTAATTGGGAAACACGGAGGACATGACCATCATACCATCCGCCTTAGCCTTGCAACATACTGACTTTACCTGTCTATTGATTTCGCAACTTGCTGTGAAGCCCAAGTAAAGATATTGGACTGTTTACTGCATCTACAGTTCTGGTAATGCTTTCCCATATCCCTGCTGTTTACCCCAGCATAGAATAGAAAAGGGAAAGAGAGATAGCACAGGCTCCAAGTGCAGTAACCTTAAATAAATACACTATATTGCCAAAAGTATTGAGACGTCTGCCTTTACAAGCACACATACGTTAATGGCATCCCAGTTTTGGCATCCCAATACTGAGTTGGCCCACTCTTTCAGCTATAACAACTTCAATTCTTCTGGGAAGGCTGTCCACAAGGTTCAGGAGTTTGTCTATGGGAATGTTTGACCATTCTTACAGAAGCACATTTGTGAGGTCAGGCACTGATGTCGGAAGTGAAAGCCTGGCTCGTAGTCTTCGCTCTAATTCATCCCAAAGGTATTTTATCGGGTTGAGGTCAAGGCTCTCTGCAGGCCAGTCAAGTTCCACCACCCCAAACTCACTCATCCATGTATTTATAGACCTTGCTTTGTGCACTGGTGCGCAGTCATGTTGGAACAGGAAGGAGCCATCCCCAAACTGTTTCCACAAAGTTGGGAGCATGAAATTGTTCAAAATGTCTTGGTATGCTGATGCATTAAGAGTTTCCTTCACTGGAACTAAGGGGCTAAGCCCAACCCCACACCATATTCCTCCTTCACCAAACTTTACACTTGGCACAATGCAGCCATCAAGTACCGTTCTCCTGGCAACCCAGACATGTCCATCGGATTGCCAGACAGAGAAGCATGATTTGTCACTCCAGAGAACACCTCTCCACTGCTCTAGAGTCCAGTTGTGGCATGCTTTACACCACTGCATCCAACGCTTTGCATTGCACTTGGAGATGTAAGGCTTGGATGCAGCCACCCGGCCATGGAAGCCCATTCCATGAAGCTCTATACGCACTGTTGTAATGCTAATCTGAAGGCCACATGGAGTTTGGAGGTCTTTAGCTATTGACTCTGCAGACAGTTGAAGACTTTAGCACACTGTACACTTCAGCATGCGCTGAACCCCCCTGTCATTTTACATGGCCTACCACTGCATTGCTGAGTTTCTGTTGTTCCCAGTTGATTCCACCTGTTATGATAGAGCTGGGTCAGAGCATGCTGAAGTGCATAGTGTGCAGAAGTCGCCAACTGTCTGCAGAGCATAGTGAATGAGGTATAGCTCTGCTGACTTCAATTATCCAAATATGTGAACAAAAAATGCAGCTTTTTTATTATATGTACTTATATAGCACCAGCAACTTACACAGTGCTTTACATATATATTGTGCATTTGAAAGAAAACGGAGGGCTGGGCCCATGGATTCAGAGGGTACACGATGCCACACAGACACAGACAGTGGTTCTTTTACAACAATTACATTTACTGAACAGTTATAGTGAACAAGTAGTTGAGCATACATAAACAGAATGATAACAGCGCATAACCATACAGTAAGAATAATACTGTCTAACACTAACCCCGTACTTGCGGACTTTCCCCCAATGTCCAGAAAGCAGCCTAGCTGCGCCTGAATGTTCCTGAGCAAGACATAACGTTGGGGTGCACCCTAAGTATTGCGCAATACTATTTGTAATCCAAAGGAAAGTGGAGTATGTCTCTTGTAGCTCTCTAGTATATCCAAAATGTCACTAAACACGTGTAGTGCGATGTGCTGCGGCAAAGCCGCCGCACTTACAGTTCCTTGGCAGACTCTTGGTGCTTTTTCCTGATCCACTGGTCCACTCCAGAACCAGACCATGCAGTCACTTGTTTCCCCGTCTCGTCGCGGTGAATCTTCCCTAGGTGCCATCGCCAGACTCCACTGTGAGCCGTAAATCCTCTTCCAGGCTCCACACAGATTCTCCAGATGTCCTCAGCATACACCAGCCAGACACAGAACCCCTCTCACTTCCTGCTCTGCTCTGGAACTCCTCCCCTTCCCAGAGAGTTTGTGGTGCAGTAAGTAATTTCCTAATTGCAGCCTCAAACCTGCATTTACATTTCACTATGACCCTTCTGAGGGTCCTACTCGGCCCCTAAATTAGCATTCATTAAACTTTATAAGGTAAATAAGCATTAGTTTTTTGTCTTAGTAAACCTCAATGCAAAATCGATTCTTGTACTTTTTTTGCCATCTACTGACCAAAGAGTATATTGCAGTTTAACATTGCACATCAGTATTTATCCACGCCCGACACCCTTACACATTCACATCAGTCCCTGTTTTAAAGGAATTTACAACCTAAGGTTCCTAACTCACATTCAGGAAAATACTATGACCAATGAACCTACCAGTATGTCTTTTGAGTGTGGGAAGAAACCAACACACCCACACAAGCACAGGGGAAACATGCAAACTTTGTGCAGGTAGTACTATGGTTGGGATTAAAACTGGGAACCCTAGTGCTGCTAGGCAGAAGCGATAACCACTGAGCCACTGTGCTGCTACTATCCTTGTACATGAATGTGTTTTCTTTTGGTGAAACTTCACCACATTCACTAATCTCTGAGGAGCATTCTTACTTTCCATTGTCAGTGAGGTCTATCTATCTATCTATCTATCTATCTATCTATCTCTCTCTCTCTCTATCTCTTCCTGTGGATGTCTCGTGAGCTTTATTCTATTAACAAGTGCTTGAAATAAACATCTATTTTTTCTATATTTGTAAACTATATATGCATTTTTTCTATTAAAAATAAAATATGATGTATGAATATGTTACAGGAAGGAAGAATGGCATATCGGCATTAAAAGAAGCAAAGAACTGATGTGCTATTGCCATGGGAGACACATGTACTGTATCATAAATTTACCCATAGGTTTTTTTGCATGCATATAAAAGATACTAATATATGATAGCAGAATAAAAAGAAAACAAAGATGTAATAATTTTTATCACAAATATATATAGCTTAATGTATGAATGAAGATACTCTTAAATGATTATATTATTTATGCTGGCCATACAAACTAGTGTTATGGAGGAATCCCATACTCACCCTGCCCACAGAGACATTCTACTTTGATAGTGGCATCCACAGCTGTCAAAATTCACTGTCTAGTTGCTGCAGAAGATCATCCAACTTTTCCAACATGTCCCTACAACAGAAGCAGTTAACCTCCCTGGTGGTATTTCCGAGTGTAGCTCGGGGTAAACTTTCAGTGCCAAAAGCGGTAACCCTGAGCTACACTTGGGAATACCCTGCAGCGCTGCTCCGGGATGCCTGTTTCACTTACCTTGCCCTGCGCTCCCGTCTTCCGGGTTCCGGTCCCGGTGAGTGTCGAGACGTACGGAACGTACGGGGGCCAGAACCAGCAGAAAATTAAAACATTTTAAAAGTGACATTCACTCAATACACTAAAATCACATAGTAAAACATTACTGTTTCAGAGCATTTCACATACATTTTGTCCCTACTGCTTTGTCCTGTTTCCTGCCTGCATTTTTACAGTTCTTTCTGCCTGGAAACTGAGAAAAGTCCATGGTGTCCAAAAAGCGTCTTTTTAGGTCAAAATCAGTTTTAGACCAGCTAGAATACAGCGCTAGTAATCAGGACCACTTGCAGAATTGAGTGATAATGATTCTTGGGGAAATTCGTCATCGGACACTGAAAACGATTTTGTGACTAAGCTCACTGATGTGCGAACTTGGCGCTCTATTTCAAATTTCAGTGTTTTTGGTTTGATTACATAATTTAATTAAATTTATAATTATTATATTATTATTTTTTATGATTATTTATTATATTATAATTTATGATTTTGTGTTTCAAATTTTATCATACCCGTGATGTTTACTAGACACTTGTTTGGACAGATTTCAGTGAGTTATTCCTAAAAATTACAGGCCTACAATAAAAAAAATTACATACTTCCATGCAAAACAATGTATTACTTTGAGCACAGAAATATTGACATAATCATACCACTAGGGAGGTTAAAAAGACATTAGGGTTTATTTATTTAAAAAAATAAAAGTTGTCCACTTAGCAAAGAGAAAGTAAACCCATGTTCAATTTACCTACCCAATCATTTCTGAGGAAAATCAAGAAAGGATTTTTTTTTAGCACAATTGAGTATTTAATTCACCTTATTTACTAACATTTGTTTTGAAAAGTGAACAATAACTTTGCTAAGTAAACAACCTCTACTTCTTAAGAAAACAAACTTTTTTTTGTCTATTTCTAAAATTATATTTTTTTCTGTAAATTAATTTTAAAGCTTGTGATAGTTTTAATTTTATAGATGACTTCTTCTGGCTGGATTATTTTGATGAGTCTAAAAAAGCAATTACCTTAATTCTTCTTCTATCGGGAACACTTTAATATTGACATGTCGTGTATTGCAGTGTTTTCCAAGTCCTGATGGATTTCAAGCCAATTATTTTCAGCTTTTTAGATTGAATAAAGTCATAGGATTATTAATTATTGTCTTATCCATGTCTAGTTTTGACAAGCCCCTCTTGTATTTCCTCTTTAATTTATTTTGATCTCTATGCAAACAATAACCCAGGATTTTAAAGAGGTCCATAGCTGGAAAAGCCTGTGAAGTCCTCACCATCTGTCACAATTAGATTTAAGAATAATCTTAAAGTGTGTGTAAACCGTAATAATAAACTTATTTTATTTGTTCACTTTTGGTGTGTAAACTGTATAATTGAAAGTGTTTTTTTCTATATTGGATATATGCAAAAAATGCCAATTGATCCTGACAGATGTCCAGTGAGCTGGTGACTTCTGTTGGACTCTACCAGAGCTGCACTACTATCAGTTATCAGTATTATCAATTCTCTATATAGAGTAAAAAAACCCTTCCCACTATGCTTTTGTGATATGGAGAGGGGGAGTTGCTCTGTATTCCACAAACACTTTCTGCGTTGGAAATGCTGCCATTGCTAACTGATGACACCAATGCTGGAGCTTCTTTTTCCCCACACTACAAGTCATACTTGAAGTGACACCCATTTAACTGGTTGCAACTTCAAGTGTTCTTTTTGATACCTTCAATTTATCCCTCCTAACTATTTTAAATGTTTGTAACTATGCGGGAGATATATATAGTCTTTGATCCACTTTCGGTGCCACATATGCTAGGTACACCACTGCTAATAAAACAACAGCAAAAATACTTAAAAGGAGCCTCAGCAGATAAACAGAAACTACAGTTGATTTTACACACATAAAAAAGGTATTGCTAAAAACGACTGTTGGGTTTCAGAACTGTGAACAAATGGGGGTACGCAAGAATAATTAACCACCTCTCAAGAAAGTCATGCTCAAAACTGTGCTCAATGGAATGCCCATTCCCAAAGGAATGCCTGTGCACAGCATTAGGACCCTGCATGAGAATTGTGGGCATGCTTATATGTGTGAGTGTGCTTGTTTAAGGGACTTTGGCACCAGGTGGCTTATTTAAAGCCTTACAGGACTCCTGTTCATTGCTGAGTTGTTAGCTCCTTCTGCTTGTGACCTGACCCTGTGTTCATCTGTATCTTGACCCAGCTTGTTCATCCTGTTTGTTCCTGAACTTCTGTTGCTGACTCTGGCTTGTGACCCAACCTTGCTTCCTGCTTGCTGTTCCAGTACATCTACTGCTTGCTTGATACTGACCCTGGCCTGGCTTTGACTCAACTCCGACTCTTTACTCCTGCTGCCTGGTTGTTGCTGACCACTGCCTGTCTAACTACACATCTGAGATCTGGTATCTTCATACTGCCAGTTTCCTTGCTCCAGCTCTGCATCTGCTTCCATGATATTCTGAACCGGATCTCCTACAGGCACCTGTGCTACTCTGTGCCCTGTTATACCCTGTCATCATCCCCAAGGGAAACAGGACAAGAGATGTAAGGGCAACCTTCTCATCAGCTCAGCCTTAACCAGGTAAGTGACATCAACAGGATAACAGCAGAGGAACTTGAGGTCGTAAATATTTATTTGTATCGCGAGATGTATTTTATCTGCCCAGTAACCAAAAACAGACAGCAAAAGAAAGGGTGTGAAAAAGAATTCACAAGAACTCACATTATGGACAGAAAGTGATACCCAGAAAGTCATAAAAAAAATGATGCTTTATTGAAAGATTTGCACATATTTAGACATTAAGATAAAGACCACAGTTACCCATCACCACAAGATGAGACAATACCAAAAGAACTAACCTAAAATAAAAAATTATAATAAAAGAAGGACGTCATGACCGGCCATGTATGTAGTTGTGCTGTAAAGACAACGACACAAGGTCTTATGTATATACAGCACAGGCACATTGGAAACACCACCATGTAGGGGATGTACACAAATAATCTAGACATATGGGACTGTACATCAAAGATGCAATGCATAACACTAGTGCCAACAAAATATTTGGACTGAGGAGTCTAACTAGACAATGCTAGAGATCTGGTATAAGATCCAGGGACAAACAGAAAAATACACGCAACATATGGATGTACACATTATTACTGACATGTGCCCCAATAGAGATATTGAGACGTATGATGTCATAACTCAAAGACACAGTCCTCAGATGAATATAGTATGCCTTATTGAAGGAATTCAGGTAGATCGTGACTGGTATGACTGAAAATAGTGTCCAAATGTAACACAGAGTGATAATGAAACTTTAGAAAAAACGTTATATTAATAATGATGTCTCCATAGGACATCCGTCATCTGTAGTTGGAATGGCAGGGCCCTGACAATATGATGTAAAGATTCTTCACCACTAGCATGTGGCCTAAATGCCTCCCTTAATGTGTAGCTGACATGGAAACAATATGAATATCCATGCAGGATAGTGAAGGTGGGGTGCTGCGCACCATCTAGGAAATATGGCATAATGTCCCCATCCTGTGATAAAGAAGTAACATAGGAGAAAGTCAATATGGCAGTCACTATGTAGCCTCAAATAGAGGCCCTAGGGCCGTGATTCCTTTTCAGTATAAATAGCATTCCACTCACCACCCGTGCAGTGAATAAGTGACGGTGCACAATATCTCCTGTTGTTAGATTCAAGCCCGGAGTCCCGGAGGCAGCCGCCAGCATCGGGACTGTTGGTGAGCGGGCTCCGCTTCCATCCAGGTACACATATGGATTGATGAACGCCCAGCAAGAGAATGTGTTTCCGTGTCCCCTGCAAGGCTTGGTGTATGGCGCCAATGCGCTGGCCAGTAGTGACGTCACTGACGCGTGACATCGTGTTTCGCCGATGGGCGTATCTTACTCAACTTCGTCAGGACCAATAGAAAGCATAGCTGGAAATTCTACTTATATCAGGAATCTCTTCACCGTTATATGCAAATACAGACACAGCAAAGCATTCCATTGGTGAACAAAATAAAAAACGGTCATTATAACAATAATTATATTTACCTGGCAATGATCACAGTGGAAGTCAATATAGTTAAATACACGTTAACTATAGCCTTTTAGTTTTCCCAATGTACATTTTGTTACATGGGCAGGTTAACAAGTATAGTACTCTCGATGTAGAACAATTAATGAGGCTTTGGATTTTATAATGGGCCTTATTTTCAGAAAACCTATCTGTGCGATCTACAAATCTACAGATCTGACATTTGCTACAGCTAAACATCCCTTTTGTGCGTGAAGTGAGCCAAGTACAGTTGTGTCCAAAATTATTCAACCCCCAATGCTGTAAAGGGGTTTAGGGACTATAGTGTACATTTGGAATTGTATTCAGAATCAAATCCTACAAGGACGTTGTAACTACCCAAATGCAACTAAAATGACATCAATTGTTTATGTAATACAGTAGTAAATGGTTCTTATGTGGTTTCTTCATTGCCACAATTATTCAACCCCTTAAAGACTACCACTCTGAAGAACAGAGGTTCATACAGGTGCTTTCCATCAGGTATTGAAAACACCTGTGGATGTCACCGAGCAGCAATCAAGCATAATAAGCACCAATTAGGCAGCTTTAAAATGACTGTGATACTCAGCTCCTTCTAGACATTTACTGGTGTGGTTACAAACATGGTGAAGGCAAGAGAATGGTCCAGGAAGACAAGAGAAGAGGTGATTTCTCTTCACAGGAAGGGCAATGGCTATAAGAAGATTGCAAAGATGTTAAACATACCAAGAGACACCTTAGGAAGCATCATTCGCAAATTCAAGGCAAAGGGCACTGTTGAAACGCTACCTGGTCGTGGCAGAAAGAAGATGCTGACTTCGACTGCTGTGCGCTACCTGAAGCGTAGAGTGGAGAGAAGTCCCCGTGTGACTGCTGAGGAACTGAGAAAAGATTTGTCAGATGTGGGTACAGAAGTTTCAGCCCAGACAATAAGACGCACACTGCGTAATGAAGGCCTCCGTGCCAGAACTCCCAGGCGTACCCCCTTGCTGTCTCCAAAGAATAAGAAGAGTCGACTGCAGTATGCCAAAAGCCATGTGGACAAACCACAAAAGTTGTGGGATAGTGTTCTGTGGACTGATGAAACAAAATTAGAACTGTTTGGGCCCATGGATCAACGCTATGTTTGGAGGAGGAAGAACAAGGCCTATGATGAAAAGAACACCTTGCCTACTGTGAAGCATGGTGGAGGGTCAATCATGCTTTGGGGCTGTTTTGCTTCTGCAGGTACAGGGAAGCTTCAGCGTGTGCAAGGTACCATGAATTCTCTTCAGTACCAGGAGATATTGGATGGAAACGTGATGCAGTCCGTCACACACCTGAGGCTTGGGAGACGTTGGACCTTTCAACAGGACAATGATCCCAAGCATACCTCCAAGTCCACTAGAGCATGGTTGCAGAGGAAAGGCTGGAACATTTTGGAGTGGCCATCGCAGTCACCAGACTTAAATCCGATTGAGAACCTCTGGTGGGACTTAAAGAAAGCAGTTGCAGTGCGCAAGCCTAAGAATGTGACTGAACTGGAGGCCTTTGCCCATGAAGAATGGGCGAAGATACCCGTAGATCGCTGCAAGACACTTGTGTCAAGCTATGCTTCACGTTTAAAAGCTGTTATAACTGTAAAAGGATGCTGTACTAAGTACTAAGATTGAATGTCACTTGGGGGTTGAATAAAACTGATAATGCTGTGAGCACAGAAAAGACATTTGTGGTTATTTCATTATAACTGTTATGTTATATTTGTCTGACCTACAAGTGCCTCTTTAATGTAAATGTAAGCAAGATGACTGAATGATCAAAAGCAATGTCAAACTGGCCAAAACACTCAATTTCAGTGGGGGTTGAATAATTTTGGACACAACTGTAGATTGTTTCAAAGGTTGATAATCAGAATGGATAAGTAAATCGCCAAGATTTGGTGCTCTTCTAGCTACCAGTTGCTGATGGTCCCCCATAATTCTACCTAGTCTAGGACACTGTGTAAGAATCTTCCAAAATTTTTCCAAAACCTGTTTAACTTCCTTCCATTGTGCTCCATATTGAGTTATCATCCTAACTGGTTGGGGATGGGGATTCTGTTTATCCACATTGCTGCCCTCCTTAGGGGACAGCTACATTTTTCTATCAACATTATATGCTCGTTTTCTTGCCTTCCTAATGTGAGAATGAGAATACCCACGTTCTCTAAATCTCTTATAAAGATCCTGTGCCTCCATTTTAAAATCATTAATATTTGAACAGTTTCTATGACAACGCAGAAACTGTCCAATAGGTATACCCGTAATAAGGGAACATGGATGGTGACTTCTTACCTCAAGTAATGTATTAGCCGCAGTGGGTTTTCTAAACGTTTTAGTGACTAATCTACCATTCTTAAATCTAATAATAAGGTCTAGAAAGGAAATTTGATATCTGTCATGGACGGACTTAAGTTTAATATTCAATGCATATTGATTTAATTCGTCCATGAACTGACTCAAATCCTCAAAAGACCCTCTCCAGACAAGGAACACGTCATCAATATATCTCAACCAAATCTGTACATAAGTGAGAAACAATTGTGACCAATACACAAATTGTTCCTCCCAATATCCAAGATGGAAGCATGCATACGCTGTGGCCCAGGTGCTCCCATACCTGTGCCTGTTATCTGTTGAAAGAAGCTAATGTTAAACTGGAAGAAATTACAATGCAACGCAAAGTCCAGTAGATCAATAATGAACTCATTCTGTCCACCCATTTCTGAATAAAAAGTGTCCAGAAAGTGATGGGCTGATTTAAGACCACATTCATGTGGGATGGAGTGATTTAACATCCACCCTAACAAGGTTGGAGTTTTCCTCAATTTCCAAATCCTGGATTTTAGCAAGGACATCCTTGGTATCTCTCACATAGGAGGATAAATTGGGAGCCATATCTTTAAGAAAGAGATCAATATGTTTACATGTTTTTTCAAGGGGACCCTGAATCGCAGAGACTATTGGTATCCCTGGTGGGTTAAACAAATCCTTATGAACTTTGGGGATTGTATAAAAGGTAGGAAAATAAAATTCCTCAATCCTGAGGTATTCATATTCTTTCTTACTTAATAGTCCAGCTTCTCTTCCTAAGGATAATGTAGATTTAAGTTTTTTAACAAAAATGGGAAAAGGGTTACTATCTAGTTACTATCTATCTCTACATATGTACTATGGTCACCCAATTGATGTTTAAATTCTTTCACATAGTTCTGTTCTTTCAGGATTACAACATTTCCACCCTTGTCGCTTCTCTTAATAATAATATCCTTAGCTTCTTTTATTTCTTTAAGTGCCTTCTCTCTTAGTGAGGTTATCACCCAGAGGCATTTTCCACTCAAGGCACTTTAAATCTGCTGACACAAGGTCTAGAAATGCTGCAACCCTTCTATTGCAATGTATTTTAGGCATTTTTGTGGATCTGATTAAGTCCACTTTTCTAATTACATCCAGGTGGCTAGTTTCGGCATTTTCTTCCTAATCACAAAACCACCCTCCTCTGCTAGGGAGACAAGTATTTCCAAGGCCTCTTTGTCCTCCATGGGTGTATCTGAGTCAGATTCACAACCAATCTCAGGTCTTTCATGTACCAATCTAAGGAACACTTTCCTTAGAAATAAGTTGACATCTTTAAAGACCTCAAATTCATCCATTGGGGTCATAGAAGAAAAAGACATCACTTTATTTAATAACATAATATGTTTCTGTTTAAGTGGAAAGTCAGTTAAATGAATTACTTTTTGATCATAAGGATTGCTACCTGCTATCTTCTTTGGCTCCTTGTTCTGCCCTTGGCTTCCTGTTGCCTCCCTTTCATCTGTTCCTTTCTTTTTTGGACTCCCTTGCCTGTCTGGGATTGATCTACTGGATGTAGATCCCCAACCCGTTGATCTAAAAAAAGATACTGATTTACCAAGGCTCTCTGAGTGACTTTCACTAGATGGAGTTTCTCCAATTGATCTATAATGAGAACGAAAAAATCTACCCTTAGATCAACTTCTTCCTCTTTTTATAGTGAGATCAAGTATCTCACCTGTTTCCCAATCTTTAAGATCTCATTTAAGCTTAGTTTGTTTCGTTATTCTGAGATTTTTTTGTACCCTCTCAACTTCTTTCCTAAGTTGTTCGTTTTTTTTCTGAAAGCTTTCAGTAGTTTTAAATGGATCTAAGCCATTAACACTTTCCCTAATAGCTATGTCAAGTTCCTCCAGTTGTAATTATTCTTCTTCCACAATCAATTTCATACCACTAATCCCTTGTTCAATGCACAAGGCCTTCCATTTGCTCAGAAATCTTTCATTATGTAAATGTTCAGCAGGTACCACTTTACTCCTTAAACCACGGGAAATAATGTTTTGTTTGATGTAGGCTTCCAAGAAACATACATCCCATTTCCGATTCAGATGTTTAATGACTAATTTTTTATGTTCTTTAAATCGGATTTTGATTTCTTCATCCTCAGTAGTTATTTTTGAACTCTCAGCAAGGAAGGCTCTGTGCATTTCTTGTTCAATCTCTTCCCCAAGTATAAACGCCATAGGTAATTTCCAACTGTGTGCACCAGGCAACATTCAAGAAAAAAGTAAAAACCCTCAAACTGTGGTGATGGGTAACTTAATAATAGTCTCGGCATCTATAGGAACAGGTCCATATGAATCCAAAATATCATTTAGGATAACAGCAGAGGAACTTGAGGCCGTAAATATTTATTTGTATCACGAGACGTATTTTATCTGCCCAGTAACCAAAATCAGACAGCAAAAAAAGGGGTGTGAAAAAGAATTCACAAGAAGAAAGCAGTTACATTATGGACAGAAAGTGATACCCAGAAAGTCATCAAAAAATTATGCTTTATTGCAAGATTTGCACATATTTAGACATTAAGGTAAAGACCACAGTTAGCCATCACCACAATATGAGACAATACCAAAAGAACTAACCTAAAACAAAAAATGATAATAAAGAAGGACGTCATGACCAGCCATGTATGTAGTTGTGCTGTAAAGACGACACAAGATCTTATGTATATACAGCACAGGCACATTGGAAACACCACCATGTAGGGGATGTACTCAAATAATCTAGATATATGGGAGTGTACATCAAAGATGCAATGCATAACAGTAGTGCCAACAAAATATATGCAAAACTAAAAAGGAAAAAAGTGAGCGCTCTTAAAACAGCAGCCGTAACACCAAGGCAACCAATAAAAACATTCAAAGTACAATATAAATAAGAGGTGCAGCGCTATGAAAGTATTGATATTAAATGTCCACAAATGCATAAAACAAATGTAAAATATTTCTCCGTGCAGATCGGGGTAATAAACACAGGTGCTCCGAAAAGATATGGTAGAAATACGCACTCACCAGATGCCTAACGTAAATACGCATTATATATATGTGTAGAGGTCTTCTTTAGGATATGGATCAGGTCCTGCCACAGGATAATCCTCCCTCTAGGTATGGTGGTGCTATCAGTAATTCCAGGGGTAGTACAGGATCCAGCTAGACCAGAGGTCCCTTTAAGGGATGGACGGGTGTGGATATCAGCATTAAGGAACTCCCCTCTCTGGATGTTGATGGATGGCTGGATCAGGAAGGGCTCTAAAAGTAAATACCTCCACACAGGAGACCATAGAAAACGCCCATAGTGTAGTAGGATAAGTATCAATTTATTAAATAAATCGTAGGGAATTTGCAAATTCAGCAGTAAAAACGAATAAGTAAAATGTGACATCAAGGTACAGCATGTATATGGACTAACCGTCCAGTAAGCAAGATGGCCGCCGGGCCTCCATGTGGCTCTGGCGGCATGACGTCACAGCGTCTTTGGCTCCTCCTAACGCGTTTTGTGCGCACGCACTTCTTCAGAGGGCGGATACCAATTGAACAAAATAAAAAATGGCCATTATAACAATAATTGGCAATGATCACAGTGAAAGTCAATATAGTTAAATATACCTTAGCTATAAATGCAGGGAAATATTAGATATATTCTGTTAGTGGGAAAGGAAGAACTTTTTAGTCTAGTCTGATCTCTTTTGTTTCCCTATTGATGCAGAAACACTTGGAGATCAAGTTCAACATTTAACCCTTTGGGATGTAGGGTGTCAATCTTACAGATCCAATATTTTTCACGTTTTAAGAGCTCCTTATCAAAATCACCTCTTCTCTGTGGGAAATTAAGGGCATAGATTCCTTTGACCCTAATACCCTCTAGTTTACCTCTATGGTACCTTGAAAAATGTTGGGCTAGATTACTTTCTGGTTCATTAGATTTAATATTTCTAAGATGTTCACCTTTACATACTTTAATTTGCTTTTTAGTTTTCCCAATGTACATTTTGTTACATGGGCAGGTTAACAAGTATAGTACTCTTGATGTAGAATAATTAATGAAGCTTTGGATTTTTATAATGGGCCTTATTTTCAGAGTCAGAAAACCTATCTGTGCGCTCTACAAATTTACAGATCTGACATCTACCACAGCTAAACATCCCTTTTGTGCATGAAGTGAGCCAAGTATATTGTTTCAAAGGTTGATAATCAGAATGGATAAGTAAATCACCAAGATTTGGCGCTCTTCTAGCTACCATTTGCTGATGGTCCCCCACAATTCTATCTAGTTTAGGACACTGTGTAAGAATCTTTCAATGTTTTTCTAAAACCTGTTTAACTTCCTTCCATTGTCTAGCTGGGCTCCCCAGTCCATATATTTTATTGGCACTAGTGTTATGCATTGCATTTTTGATGTACAGTCCAATGTGTCTAGATTATTTGTGTACATCCCCTACATGGTGGTGTTTCCAATGTGCCTGTGCTGTATATACATAAGATCTTGTGTCGTTGTCTTTACAGCACAACTACATACATGGCCGGTCATGACGTCCTTCTTTTATTATCATTTTTTGTTTTGGGTTAGTTCTTTTAGTATTGTCTCATCTTGTGGTGATGGGTAACTGTGGTCTTTACCTTAATGTCCAAATATGTGCAAATCTTGCAATAAAGCATAATTTTTTTATGACGTTCTCGGTATCGCTTTCTGTCCATAATGTAACCGCTTTCTTCTTGTGAATTCTTTTTCACACCCCATTTTTTGCTACGTGACACCAACACTCTGAAAACCACAGTAAGTTAGCACAATATAACACAGTATATCAACATATATCAACAACATAACCACAAACAGAACATATGAAGCAAAAGTGGATACAGACTGAAAAAATAGCTGTGATGGGCAAAACACACCAGACCTGAAACATGAAAGGGGAAAGCATAACCGGACTCATGAGTTTTAATATATTTCCTTTAACATTTACCTGAGTCTCCCTGACCTATTTTCTCAAACACAGTAATAATGCTTAGCTTTTCTGAGTTCTATGACACATTTCTGCTTTAACAAAGATTTAAATCTACCTCTAGAATTGATTATATTTTTATGTCATAATGAGTTACATTTTCTTTTAACAGAGTATTTTGTTTTTAGTCTCTTAAATTAACATGACCAGAGTATGTGGTATTGTCATCCTTAATTTTAACAAAACCTTTAGGAAGTAACTGTTAGACAAAGAGATAATCAACCCTTAAATATGAATTATAGACAGGAGAAATAAAGTATAATCTCTTTCATCTAAATGAAACACATAAAATGCTAAGCCTGTAATTTGTCTCTAATCGTATCTGGGGACGCTTTAGACAATAGCAATTTCTTTGATGAGATCTAACATGTTAGATGCATTAGAGTATAGAAGCCAACCCCCACTATAAGAGTTCCTGGTGAAACGTGTTAACAAGAGTGACTGTAGAGGTTTTTTCTAACCAATATGAATCTAGCCTGGTCATCTTCAAACACTGCTCATGACTACCTATAGCTACATGCCCCTCTCTCTTTCCTTGTTTTTATGGTTGTTTGGTGTCCATTGCTTATAATATTTATTTTTTTTAATTTTAGAGCCTTATTTGCAATAGGTACAGTAGAAGTCAAATTAGGGCCACTTTATGGATTTATTCAAAGCCTTCTATTTATAGCAGAAACAGCCTAACATGTATCTAAAGGCAATACTTTTTTTCAAGCATAGGATAGAGCAGAGAATGGTCAAACAGTTGTCAAGTATTGTTGTTGCTGCCTGCATCCTGTATGGTATTTGCATTTAGTACATTTTTGCTGCAGGTGTATGAATGGTTGGCACCAGACTGGAGCTGGAGACTTGCAGTATATCTTTCCAAAGCTCCCACACATTCAATTTTATATCAAATTTCTGTGGATTTGTATTGCAGAAGAATACATTTTAGGTACAGAAGCCATCCTTAATTATTTAACATGCTTCTTTGTTTTTTTATGTTGGTTTCTACATTTCAGAGAGTGCTATAACCCCAGTTCTGGCCATTTGGGTTTTTTTTAATGGATTTTGCTGTACCACAACCTTCCTATAAAATTTTTTTTTTTTATTTTGGGCCAAAGAATAAAAAAACTAGAAATTCATTATAACTTTAGCTCCAATGAAAAACATAAAGATGTATTTCATATTACTGTAGCTCTCCTATAAACTGCAGCAAATGCAGATCTACTTTCGAAGAAGAAAGCTTATAACTGACATAAGGCAAGCTCACAGAGTCATTGCTAGGTGCACTAGTCATGCTCCTATGATTTCTGCAAACATTGCCAGGCAAGCCCTTGTGCCTATCACAGCCCCTCCACGCTCCTTCTGCCTATTTTTGCTATTTTCACAGTATACAAACCATTATACCTTACAGTCCTGAGTCAAATTTAGAACATACAAAAAGTATTTTGGTCCACCATCTTGCAGCCTCCTGGGATACTTACATCATTATTCCTAGGGGCAGCAGGATTGGCACACAAAGCAGCTGGGGGTGGTCCAAAGGGCAGGCTGGAGGGCAGATCTCGTGTGTTATAGAAGCTAGCTGCCTCCGCCCGCAAGAGGCAGCCAGCTAAAATATACAGTATATGATTTTATATTTAAACAAAAAGTGACAAATTGGCATCGGGACAGGAAGTGAGGGGATTTCTTCCTAAAAGGGCCACAGCAGTAATAACGACAACCTAATAGAGGTTCTGACCATTCCTCACTCCACCCAAAACTAAAAAAAAAGTTTGTAGTATATATTTTTTAAGTACGTTCACCATCTTCCACATTAGATTTGGTTGCTCAGCCAGAAGCATTAAGCTGACCATATTTTTGTTCATACAGTGGGCTAAACAACAACAAAACAGATTCTTCCTTCCACACAAATGAGATGGATGGATCCATCCCACCCTCCCCTGCCAGAAAATTGTATTCTGACAGCGGGACCTGCCACTGCCAAAATATTTTTAACAGTGGCTGAAGCCAGTGATTGATAAAAATTTTCCCCATGTCCCTTCGACTGAAGTTGATCAAACAATCAACTTCTGTTAGGCAAGGACAGCCACATAGTGATCGTAACTCAGCCAGTCGCTGCTGAACTGGCCAAATTGTGATCACTGTATGGCCAGCTTAAGACCAAGTTTTTAACGTAATTCTTTCTCATCATGATCTGTAACTAAAAATCATCCAACTCCAACTCTTATCTAAGGCAGGTTGTCCATCATTAAAAACCCCCCAAAAATCTGCACTAATGAACCAATATTTGAAAAACTGTAAAACAGTGCTAGAACACAACAATAAATGAAAAGAAGGCTTCCAACATAAGTACCCACATACAGATGTTTCTTATTAATCTAAAACCCTACATTTAAAGCGCTCTGCTCAGTGTTCACAAAAAATATCTCTTTAAATAGAGAGAGAGAGATCATTTTACCCCTGTACAGATCATTAGTAGGACCTCATCTGGAATATACAGTTCAGTTTTAGCCACCAATTCACAAAAAGAACTTTGGGGAACTGGAGAAAGTACAGACAAGGGCAACCAAACTGATAAGAGGCATGGAGGAGCTCAACTATTAGGAAAGATTAGAGGAACTGAATTTATTCTCTCTTGAGAAGAGGAGATTAAGGGGGGGTATGATTAACATGGATAAATACATCAGTGGTTCATATAGTGAACTCGGTGTAGAGTTATTCACCCTGAGGTCATCACAGAGGACAAGGGGGCACTCTTTACGTCTAGAGGAAAAGAGATGTAATCTCCAAACATGGAAAGGTTTCTTCACAGTGAGAGCTGTGAAAATGTGGAATGGACTCCCTCAAGAGTTGGTTCTGGCCAGCTCAGTAGATTGCTTTAAAAAAGGCCTGGATTCTTTCTTAGATGCACAGAATATAACTGGATACTAACATCTATAGGTAAAGTTGATCCCGGGAATATCCAATTGCCTCTCGGGGGATCAAGAAGGAATTTTTTTTCCTTGCAGGAGCAAATTGGGTCATGCTTTGCTAGGTTTTTTGCCTTCCTCTGGATTAACTGTGGGTATAGGATTATAACTTTTTTTAATTAAATCAGTAATACATCACGTGGAACTAGTGTTATAATAAAGTCCCAAAAAATATTTTCATATTCTAAATAGTGAAATGATGAAAATTCCCCAAAAGTGCTTGTGACAAAAGCCAATCCAGCCATCGCCACCAGGAGAGATAGCCAAACTCCTTACCCTGTAATATGACCCCTATATCGCAAGAAGGTTAAAAGTGCTTTCTGTTATACCACTATGCCATGCTCCTTTCTGCTCCAGACCCACTCAAATGTCTTTCCTGTGAACTTATGGACAACTCACAGGACCCACATGCATGGTTTCCAGAGCATGCATCAGACACCACAGGACCGTAGGTGTTCAGCCACTCAAGCCACTACACCTCTTCCTGTATGGGCCATACAATTAAAAAAGAAGCACATAGTATAATACTGTTTAAAAGTTCCTATTTATTCCTAGTATAGACTCTCTCAAATACCGATAATGCCACTTTATTTTATTGCAAGTATTAATTAATGTTTATTAACTTTGCACATGCACTTTTATTTAAGAGTGTGTCCAGTATATTTTAAAATTACACTTGGTATATGGTGGTGAGGGAAAACATAGATGTTAACAAATCCTATACATAATTATGATAAAAAAGTATGCAACTTTTAACGTATTAAAAAAAGAAAAGTCCAGCACTGCAAAGTCTTTTAAACAGTCATATATGGAATTGATATGATGGATGCAATCTTGACCCAGTGATCAGTGACAGTTGCTGCTGTCTGGTATACACCCAGGCAAGGTTAACTTTTTAATAAACTGTTTATTAAACACTTACTGTTTATGGATTAAAGTAAAATAATGGGTTGTTTTTGTTGTTTAAATTGTGTTGTTCTTCCTTAAAAATAATGACAACAATGAGTCTTTTGTAATATAGGAACAACATTTTATTCATAATAAGTAACACTAAAACTGTTGTCAGAATGGCAACAAAACAACTATTTTGCCAGACTTTCTAATGATTCTGCAAGCAATGCACTGTTTGACATAACTCTTGCACAAGCATTATCCTGTTTTAGGAAAAACAATAATACAAAAAAAAATATTTGAAATGGTTGCAAATTCAAAGCTAATATCTCTTTTCTGCAAACACATTTATATTAATCAATAAACACTGACGTAAATGAGTTTCCTGTACAATGTCTTAAAACCTATTAAATAAACATTCACTTACATATGATGCATCATTTTATAGTTAATTACATTAATAAATGTAATTCATAGAAAACATAATTTAAATTAAAGCATACATAGTTACCGAGCAAATAAAATGTAAGAGAAACAAAAACAAGTATTGTACATACTGAATGTCATTTTTACACTAGTAAAAAGAATTGAAAATGACCTCATGGAGATCATATGCCGTACTGTAAACTTGTCTGCAAATATATGTTTTATGTTTTGATACCATTAGTTGAGTTGGGAAAGTAGTGGATATTTATACTAGCGCATGGCTAAGTTTCATTCCAGTTCAACTTATGTCTGACTCAACCCTGTAGATACTTTTTTTGCATCTTTGTTTTACAGGAAATAAAATAACAGCTGGATTCCAGCCTATGAAATCTGGAAACACTGGATGAGAGACATCAAATCTGCCTTTATACCATCATTTAAAAATCCATAGAGTATGGGATTTAGACAACAGGACACCATACCAAGCAAGTGACAGATGCAGTAAACTAATTTGAAATGTCGATTGGAAATTAGGTTGGCATTAAAATCAGTTACAAGGTGAAAAAGGTGAAGTGGCATCCAACTGACAGCAAAAGCCAAGATCAATACTGTCAGCCTGCAGAAAACACGCCTAGATCTTTTTTTTATTCTGGTTATGGATTTTGAGACAGAATTCATGTTGCTTAGTTCAGAGTTTTCTTCTGGCTTCATTTCAAAGCATATGGGCACTCCAGGCAAATAAACACTGGAAGGTAAAGTGTGAACACTGGAGGGCAAAGTATGACTTCTTTCTGTGGTTGATGTTTCTGGGATATCCCCAGTATTACTCTCTTGGTGTCTTCTCAGAATTGCTGGGACAACACTGGCTGATTTTTTGCTGTATCGCTTTCTGTGTTTGCGGACACAAGAGTAGCTCCACCTTCGACTGCTACAGATTTCCACAACAGACTTGTTAGCTTTAGGATGCTGAAGGGTAAGATTAATCATTTCATTTTCTTCAACTTTAACATCTCTGTTTGGTAACCTTGAACTTATGCTTCTGCAAACACTTGTATGACTTATAGTCAAACAGGACAGTGGCAATATGTACTGCACCAGCAATAACGATATGGTGAAAGCAATTCGGTATGAATCAGAGGGCCATGACTCAATGCACAGGTAACTATTCATCAAGGGCTCTAAGTTAAATGCTTCCCTCAAATTTATGATTTTATGAAAAACTGGCAAAGGAGAACATATGGTGAAGCCTAGAGTCCAGACAGTGGCAATCAAAAAGTACCCATGGTTGGCAGTTAAATTGGTGGATAGTGGATGTTTAATCATGTGGTATCTCACCAGGGCAATAGACATAAGCATTAGGGTGGAAATGAGAACAGAAACACATTGGAGAAAAGGCACAACATGACACATAACTTCTCCGAAGATCCATTGGTCGAGTAAGACACATGTCAATGTAAAGGGAGAACAAAAGAGTACGACGAGAATATCGGAAAAGGCCAGATTTCCAATGAGGTAGTTGATTATTGTCTTCTGTTTGCGCTTTCTGAAAATAGCTAAGAGAATTAGGAGATTGCCCATAAATCCAAGCAGGCTTACAAAGGTGTACAGCCCAATTAGAAAGTATCGTATGTCATCCACGCTACTGTTATAATCCTCCCATGCAGGAAAATTGGTGGTTGTTGTATCCAATGTGCTGTTCTCTTCTTTTGTAGCTGTTCTGTTATTAAAGTCTTTCACGGTAAAATCCATTTCACAGCTCTGCTTTGAGATACAAAGAAAAGCAATTAGTAAACCCATGTAAAAGTAGCAACATTCTCAAAGCTACAGTATTGATTAGTGGCTGATGTCAAAATAACAATATATTTTTTGCTTAACATAAAAAGTACACACTTGTATGCACACACATATACTATATTCATTTTACAGTATCATTGACATTTTCCATTAAAAAACAGAAAAGTATTGTGTTTCTTTTTTTTGTGATGGAAAAAAAGTACAATTAAATAGTGACAAGAAAACTATTATGCAATTGCAAATAAGAGAAACCCAGGTTGAAAAGTCAGAATTCTCTGCATTATTCATAAGAAATGGATCAATACTGATACATTATGACTTTGTTAAAAATGGTGAGCTTGACTACTTACTGCAAATTATCCTGATTAGCGTTTTACAGGAAGAAGAGAGCCAGAACAGGACCTTAAATAAAGATTGCCCATTTGATTACTGTTAACACTTTATGAATAAATACAGTAAAAGTTGTTATTATGTGTGTGGGGGGTGCCTAGGCCAGGAGTGAACAAACCACATACCCTGAGATGCACATATATTTCTGAGCCGCCCCCCTACATTCTATACTGGATATCAGGTGTGTGGAAAAACCAAGTGTCCTACAACATAAGGCACCAGTGCTTTGAGAGGCATGGCTAGCTGGACTTCAGTCATAGGGAAATGTGCCTGCAAATTCTGTGTACTGCATTACTAATTATACCCAATAATTAGTTTAAATTCATTATTAACTTTCATGGCATTAGGACATTAATTTTTTAAAGCTGGGTTGTGTAATTGTTTTGATCTCTGATACCCAGGGGCGGACTGACAACTCATGGGGCCCCCGGGCAATAGGGGATCATGGGGCCCCTGTGTACTTGCCCAAATTCAAAAAAGCCTATGAAAAAGGTACCAGGGGCATCTCATGGGTCCCACTACTGACCCCGGGCCCTCAGGCAGTGCCCGAGTTTCCAAATGATCAGTCCACCCCTGCTGATACCACATATATATGTTGGCAACCATGTTGTACTTAGGCAGTCATTTTTAGTGAGGGGAGATCTCTCAAGTGATTCTTCATTTTAGGGTTATATTCCCTTTTAAATGTTTGGCTTAAAGGGTAACTCCACTTTCATGGGAAAAAAATAGCAAATAAAAAAAATAGCATATACAATTGCAAATTCTGCATATACAATTGCAATCTGCATCGCTGTCATTTTTTGGAAAATGCAATGCAATATGTTTACCTGGAGGTGTTCTGTACACAGATGGTGTACAGAACACCCCCTGAAAATGTAATTTCCTGCTTGAGTAATTGGCTTACTGATTTTGCCAGAAGTCTACACTAATATACAAGTCAGATTTTTGGCATCCCCTGCAACAAAAATGTCATTTTTGGTGAGATACTCCCAAAGAGAAATCACATTTAAAGGGATACAGTCCTTGTCAATTTCCTTACTAGAGCCCTGCAGATGCAGCAGCTGACTGACAATTATAAAACTACTCCCATATAGATTCACTCTGAACATGGACACAGACAAACAGCTACTTCAAAAAAAACAAAAGATAGGAATCTGCAACAAAGTTGTTAAAATCCTTACTGTGTACATAGATCAACCAGAGAGGAATGATTTTTTTTCACAAAAAAAGGGGAGTTACTCTTTACGCCCTTTAATTTACGAACCCTGAAAGTTGCAAGCTTGTTTTCATTTCTTTCCAATACCATGCCAAATGTAATTTATTTTTTGTTCTGATTAAATACACGTTATCCTTGTGTGACAACATTCATCTTGGTTCACAATGACACTAAGAACCTAAGTAATCTTGAAAATTATCTTACATTTGCACAGTAACTCACAGTAACTAAGCAACATTTTAAAAGCTACATTGACCTTTTCAGGCAGAATTGCACTTCTCATAATAAATAGAAGCCTTTTAGAATGTTTTTTTCTTTCCAAGCCATCCCAATGTGCTTACTGTTCACTTACCTAGTCAATGGCAGCTTTGAATCTGTACCTTTCTGTTCAAAATTTAAAAAAATGCATTCTGAGACCTGACTTTCTGTAGCAATGTTTAGTTTAGTGGGAGATCATTATTTTTCAGTGCATTTATCCAGCAACGTGCATAGGGGAGCACATTGATTTCAATGGGCTGCCCTACGCATGACAAATGCAACAAATTTGCTCATAGGGCATTTTGGTGTGTTGTGATTTGCATATTTTTTACCGCATGTTTTGTTGTGTTTTTTTGCATGATTTTACATGCAGCAAAATGTGTGATTTCGGTTGGGGGTGGTGTTACAAATAAAGGCACCAAAAGTGAGACTAGTTTATTTTAGCTGTGTAATGGTGGCCATACACCATACAATCTGATTGTACAATTGCTGTACCATCTCCTTTAGATTTACCAAAAAAGATGACCATAAATATAAGGCTAATCCTTACAGCGCTACCACATGATAAATCTGTGTTCATAAATAAATAGCTATCCTCCAAAAAGTGTTTATAAATGTGAAATGTCTCCATACCACTTATTTGGAAGGTACAAAGTAATATGTAACTGAAACACAGTGTCCATTTGATTAAGTGCACAACCCTCCATACGAGCAGACTTCAAGCAAACGTCTTATTCACAACTGTGAGCAAAATCCAATCTGATGCAACCCACCACCTACTTATGAAGTCAAACTTATCAGCTCCAAATGGCCTAGATTAAATTAATTGGGCTATAACAGCACAGGAATACACAAAAAATGGATTGATAAATGGATCTCAGCCACAACATTTCTGTAGCAAGTAAGGTTTGAACCTAGTCTGAGAGATTAGAGTCAGTTAACAAACAGTGCTTTAATTCTGAGTGCTAGAATTTTAAGTAATCAAAGCCTTTGCTGATTTTTTTTTTCATTTTATTTTACAGTTGATTTGAAGTCAGTGGTTACTTTTAGTCACTTTCATTTGTTGCTGCAAGGCAAGATGAAAAAAAGTAGTGCTGCTCAAACTACCTGAAAAAGACTTTTTTCAGACTGAAATGAATCAGATTGGTGTGCTGCTGCGTATGTAAGTCTAATTGTAGGGCTAAATTGTAAAGAAAAAAATCTGTTCCCCAGCAAAATATGTGCTGCCAATGTATGCTGTTGTTGCAACTGTCCATGAATATTGTGCAGCACCATAACACCATGTAGAGCTTTAGGGCTATTTAAATGCTATTTAAATGATTTGTGTATTTATGATTTGTGTATTTATCATGTTGCCCTAAGGCTCCATTCACATTTGTAAAAGCTGTACGACTTTGGAATGCAACTTTGATGCAACTTTTTACGCAACTTTGGATGGGTGTAACTTGGATATGACTTTGGCTTTCATTAATGATAATGGCCAACTGTTGCACAACTGTTGCATGTATAACATAACATAAAGTTGCATGAAATGGTTGTCATTGAAGAACATGGGGCATGACTTGTCATTCAACTTTAGTGTCCAAAGTCATATGACAAGTTTAGATAAATAAGTGGGGCCTGGATACGGGGCTTCTGTTCCTCCAGATATGTTGGATTCTCCCTCTGATGAAGTGCTATTTGCACGAAAGGCCTCAGGAGGAACTAGACAGTACAGCACACTTCTGCCGCCTGGTGCTGGATTGAAGCCCGGGCGGCTATTTTAAATTAAGGGCACCTTTTTTATGGCTCCTATTTGGAGCTCTTAAGCCCACGGGTACCTGTCAGTATCCAACATATCTGGAGGAACATGAGCACCGTATCCAGGCTGATTACCTCATTTAGCCTAAAGAAGGAACTCCTGGATTCAACACCGTTCTCCAAGGGCTTGATGACTGCACCATAGGATAAAGTTCACTGGATTGGCCAATCTACTCTGGAAATTTATATATGTATGCGCATTATCTATGCGCTTCCGGTGAGTGCGCATTTTTCACTTTTGGTTAGAGTCACAAGTTCATCTGCTATATTTCTTCTTCATACAGACTCTATATCCGTTTATGCATTCACATGCGTTTATATATGTGGACATATTGTTTTTATTTGTTTTGAGCGCTACACCCCACTTATTTATCTATACTTTTACAGAGTTTTTATTGGTACCTCTTGGTGTTTTAGCAGCTACTTTTAGGAGCGCTCACTTCTATTTACTTTTAATTCATATGACAAGTTGCACAACCGTGAGTGGAGTCTCAAAGCTGCATGAAAAGACTCACTCCCTGCTGTACAGTGATTTCGGTTTTTTTAAATCAGGATTCACCTCCCAACCCTTTTTACCACAGACTTTAGTGGGATTCTTCTCCAAGTTCAGGTTTGCCTTGGCCAATTGAACCCAGAAAGATACTTCCATCTACACATTACCATCAACCCTCTGATATTCTACTTACCTACCTAATACTAACATTGGCCTGTTTGTATGGTTGTAGCCACATTTTCAGACTGGATAGTCTGGTGCATAAGAATGGGGCACTTCAGCACAAATAAAAGGTATAAAGTCTACACAAAAGTTTGCTACTAAAAGTAAAGAATTCTGCAGAAGAAATTCAGTCTTGACAGTAGGCAGAACTCAGGGGCGGACTGACCATTTGTAAACTCAGGCACTGCCCTAGGGCCCGGGGTCAGTAGGGGGCTCCATGAGATGCCCCTGGTACCTTTTTCATAGGCTTTTTTGAGTTTGTTGTCAGTCCGCCCCTGGTGGAACTTTGCATTATCTGAACACTTGGACACTCTTCAAAAGAAATATTGTTGGGACAGGAATAAAGGAATTATTTAGTTATAGGAATGAGTTAGAGCTTGTGGATGGGCTGCTGGTTAAGGCTTTGTAGAGACATCCTGCACAGCTACAGCAGTTTTTTGATGCATAGCTCACATAATAGCATTTAGCAGCATCATTGGTACTTGGTTGTTGCAAAAATTGTATTGGTAGTACAGCACATAACCAGGGGCGGACTGACCATTTGGAAACTCGGGCACTGTCCCAGGGCCCAGGGTCAGTAGGGGGCCCCATGAGATGCCCCTAGTACCTTTTTCATAGGCTTTTTTGAGTTTTGGCAAGGACACAGGGGCCCCATGATCCCCTGTTGCCTGGGGGCCCCATGAGTTGTCAGTCTGCCCCTGCACATGACCGAACAAAGTTTGAAAGGCTCTGCCTCAATGCAAACCCATGATCTAGTCTTAAACATCAAAGAATCAATGGTAATCACCACAACAAACCCGCAAGAACTAAATCAGGAAAAACTGATTTGTTCTGTTTTGAGGCATTCGGCTTTTCAGGTATAAATTCAATCTCACATAAAAGCAAACCTATTCTGGTATTTAGTGCAGAAGGACTCAGTCTTATTGATCTAATTTTATGAGATGATGGTATGGTACCTGTAAATGTCCAAGGGCTAATTTCTCACTGCATCTTGCTGTGGAGAAATAAGCACAGCAAACTGAGGCTTGTATAGTGTTCTGTATTAATACTCTGTAAATGCCTGGAGAAAAAAAGAAAGAACAGAGGAGCAGAACATGAAATTGTGTGTCAAACCACAGTCTGCTTTGTGTTCTTCTTCAAAGCAAGCTGTAGAGAGACATAAATCACAACATTCTGTATTTGTTGCTTTCTATTTAAGGCTGTAGATTTTTTTTTAAATGGACGTTGTCAAAATTAATGTGTTATAATTGCTCTAATGCTTCATTTCATGTTCCTAAGTGTCATTTATTTAAACACTTTCACATGTTTTTTTTATCTCTAAGTAATTTTTTCACATTTTTTATCTCTAAGCAATTTTTTCCTGTTAGTTTTGTTGTACATACCTTTGGAAAACAGCTATTAAATGCTGCAATTAGCGTCCTTCTAGATAACACTATGGTACCATGATAAATAGATCAAGAAATTATTTTCGGTGTTCTTGGGTAGCTCAGATTTCTTTTTAAGGGCTTCTTCAGAGTAAAAAGGATGAGAACATCTGTTCTAGAATTAGTGACACGAGAGCAAATGGCTACAAACCAAATACCATAGCACTTATATTGTTTTCCAAACTATGGGGTAATTCACTAAAGCCAGATAAACTGTTCACTTTGCAAGGAAATTTTCATTTAACTTAGGGAAACTTGTGATGAAAATTCACTTTGTCAATAATATCCAATCACATGAATGGGAATTTTTTTATTTTTTTTGCACATGATTGATAGATGGAGGTTGGCACAGCTTCACCTCATTCACTAAGCTCTGGGACAATCCCCTCATAAAATGAACATACTATTTTAATTCAGTAAATAAACCCCAACGTGTAGCCTTAGCTAAGTGAAATTCCTACCTGTCTTGAACCTGCCCCTTCTTACTTGCCAAAGAAAATGCTAGATCTCTGGTTGTAATGCTAATATTCTGGCTTCAGAAATTACCCTAACAGCGAGTGAAACCAGTGTGAAGTAAAAGTATCTGATCTACATACTTATTTTGAGTCAGTGATTCAAGGGGCATCATTTACAAAATGTGCATCAGTCGAGGCCAGACAACCAAATCATATACTTGCTGTATGCAGAAAAAGCACAGACATGTACACACACACATTACAGACTACATACAGTGACTCTATTAGTTTAGCTTGTTGTGGAATTCAGTGTCCAAATATGCAGGATATTGAATATAAATATGTGATTCTCATGTTTTGAGATCTAATGCTGTTAGATATTTTATTTGTGCATTTCATGAAGGAACATAGCCTCACAAAGTGTGTACTGATATAATTAAAATCTGCTGTTAAATGGTAAAAACAACAGTGCATACTGTACTTGGGGTATAACAGTGCACATACACATATATGCCTGCTGTGTGTACCTACACAAAGTCATATGCTGCCTTCAAGCAAGTTTCCAAGTATAAAGAGCTGTACATGTGCTGCCTTTTTCTCCTGTGACTGCTTTGTAATTGTGAATGCCATATATGAAAGCCTAACTCCTCAGTTCCCCTTCACATCACCGCCCCCCTTTACATTGCAGTGCCCCTATAAACATCACAGTGCCCCTTAAAACAACATAGCACCCCTTAACACAACACAGTGCCCCAACACAACATAGCACCCCTTAACACAACACAGTGCCCCAACACAACATAGCACCCCTTAACACAACACAGTGCCCCAATAACAACACAGCACCCCTTAACATAACATAGTGCCCTTTTTAATGCAATCCTTCCCCTGCACAGTCCTATGGTACCTTAGGCAGAGCAGAGGAACTAATCCTTCTGGTGTGTCCTCTCCTGTGCCTCTGGCCTGCCACCAATGCCGTCCTCATAGTGGGCAGGGCATGGGGCAGTGGGAGGAGCTACAGATCGGGACTGAGGGGCAGGAGCTGCCCAAATGTGTGATTGCCTGGCTTGCTAATATGAAAAGAGTCCCGCTTTCTGTCTTCAGCTGCAGAGAGCGGAAGTCTTCACATATTAACAAGCTGGATAATCACCAGCTCCCGCCCCTCAGTTCCAATCTGCAGCTCCTCACACCCTGCCCACTGTGAGAATGACATCGGTGGCTGAGTGAGAACCCCGGAAGAGGATACCCATCTATGTCATCGGCATGGCTGCTGTCCTGACAGGACTGTTCCTCGGTCTGGTTCTGGATCGCGGTCTGCTATTTAGTGACCACTGGTATACACTGTATGTAGCATCAAATACTTACAAGTCTATGGTACAGTATAATGCTGTGTTCTGGCTGTGTCCCACTCCCAGGACAAAATTTTCTGCTCAGCAATTCACAGAAGGCTTTGTATTCTATGAATGTGTGCTAGACTACCTCTGATTGGCTGAGGTGGAGATGGTGAAGTCATCCACCCACCTCTCCACCTACATTCATGCATCAAATAAAAAGCCTCCTGTGAATGGCTTAGCAGTGTTCAGCCCATGAAATTTGAGATGTACTCAATATTTATTTATTTTTTTTGCCCAGGCACTTTACAAGTAAATTTGTTAAAAGAGTCAGCATTACCAAAATATTAACATTTATTGTTACATTAGGTAAAATCTAATGCACCAGCCCTGCTAAAACGTTTCAGCCATACTAGCCTTAATCATACACGACAATGTAGTTTACTGTTCTTTGTGTTTCTATGCCACATAGCCTCTTAATTCCTATCCTGTTGAATATCATATTCAGAGGGACATAGAAAACAATAAAATCAGACATAGATCATAATGTATTTTAACAATTTGTGTTAAAAACAGAGGTTTTAGTTTAACAACATTTCAATACATGGGAAATCTGCACTGCCTCATCAAGGTCCCTCGTATAGTACACTCTTAACTCTAATCTATGAGATTCTCCAAGTTGGAGCATATATAACAATGTAAAAATTAAGGGCTGGTAGGTGTTGCTTTTAGGGAGCCCATTCCTTCTTAAAGGTGCAGGGACACACCAGAAGCCCAGCAAAACATAATGGCAGGTAAGAACACTTAATGCGTCCCTGTGCCATATCCAGCAAGCTCAACAAAAATGTCAACAGCCCCAATTTGTAATTAGCTTTTAGAACGAGATGCACATGGAAGGGCTTGACACACAGCAAACAAAACAAAATTGTGGGAATTCAATATATCTCTAACAATACTTTTCTGGTACTACAGCCCTTTAAAATGGCTTGCACCAAATTTCAGTAGCTTTATTGACATGTGCAGCAGATTCTAGGAGTTCTTAATAGAGCCACTTTAAGAAAGTGGCACTATCTATGCACCAAATTAGAAAATAATTATGTCCAGTTCATAAATAATGAAACTGAAAGCAATTAAGAACAACTCTAAATTGGTTTACAGAGACTGGCAGAGTGCCTCTCTGAGACACCAGTTCCCCATCAGATCCACTCTTCTCTTGTGAATGATAGTAGGCACTGAGCAGATTCTATAAACAATAGAAGGCTGTCTATTGGATAAGGATCTGCCGATTAAGCTGTCAATTGCAAGGGGAGTGGATCTGATGGAGAACAAGTGTATGTGAATCTCTATCAGGCTCCAACCACCCAGCTTCCTTGACATTGTGCTGTCTGTATGACAGCTGCAGCAGTCCTTTGGACACTCCTGATTCAGTGCACCTCTACATGCAGTGTATGCCCCAAATTCATGTACGTGTTTACATCAAGTGCATACATCTGTCACCTGCATTGACATTTGTCCTTTGGAGGCATGTCAGTTCTAATAAATGTCTTAGACACTCTTCATGAATTCCCCTAACTTTATTTCCCAGCAGAAGTACCAGCTAGCCAGCCAAGAAAAAAAAATGATACTAACAGTTTGCATAAAATTAGGTTTTACTTACACAACATATGTAAATATGTGTGAAAGCCACACTGCCTCATCT
Organism: Staurois parvus; assembly: GCF_062004578.1. Classification (NCBI taxonomy): domain Eukaryota; kingdom Metazoa; phylum Chordata; class Amphibia; order Anura; family Ranidae; genus Staurois; species Staurois parvus. The sequence continues at coordinate 4,815,384 of NW_028317886.1, forward strand.
AGGCCCCTCTGCATATTGCAGTCCTAACTCCTGGAGTATCAAGTAAAATCACTCTGGCTTCTTAAATATTTAAGGAACTCCAGAGGAAAGATATCTCAGCCACAATCCTTAGTTCTTATAAACTGCTAAAAGCATTACTAAGTCACATTTTCCTGTGTGTATTCTCTAGTACAAAATCTAAAAACGTTTAGATGTGACAGAGTGGCACCTTTATGATCTATAGAAAGATAGGGGAGGTTGGCAAACAAATATTACTAAACATTAAAAGCTGGTTGTTTGGTTCAAACCACCATTCCCACCCAATCATTTTAGTTTTGGGTGGCAGATTGCGAAAGAAGAAGAAATATCTGTTAACCTTTTTCTAACCACGCTATAGTTAAAAGACGGCTACAGCATGGTTGTCCAGTTCTGCGAGGTTCTGGCATGTATAGACATCCACCCAGAATCGTGTCCCCCGGCACACTCTGTGATTGTTATGTCCTTCAGACACAGCTGATCACAGATTGTGGTAAAGGGCTAATCACTGTGGCCCTTTACCATATCATCAGCTGTGCCAAATCACAGCTGATCACATAGTAAACAGACTTGTCACAGCGTGAGGACAGGAGAGCTGGTAACTGGCAATTCTGACAGGGGACTGATTCTGATAATCAGTGCCCTGATTATCAGTACAGGCCCATCAGTGCCCATAATTGCTGCCTATCATTGCTGCCTATCAGTTCCCATTAGTGCTACCTATCAGGGCCCATCAGTGCCACCTATCAGTGCCCATCAGTGCTGCCTATCAGTACAGCCTTATTTAGTGCCCATCTTTGCCGCCTACCAGTGACCATCGGTAGAAGCATAAAAAATCAGAGCGCTTGTGGTGAGAGTCCAGAATAAAAACAATAGTGTTCAAGACCAGCAGACAATGTAAAACATTTTATTGGAACAATAAAATTAAATCACCATAGGGATGGATCCATCCCTATGGTGATTTGGTTTTATTGTTTCAATAAACTGTTTTTATTCTGGACTCTCACCACGAGTGCTCTGATTTTTTTATGCTGCTCTTGACAATATACTCCCAATGGTCAGCTGAGGGATTGCCTTTTTTTCATTCCCGGTTATCTGGTGTTGGTTGAGGGCATTAGCGCCTAGTCGTTTGTCTTTGCCAGTGACCATTGGTGAAGCCTCATCAGTGCACTTCAGTGAAGGAGAAAAATTACTTATCTGCAAAATGTTATAGCAGAAACTAAGAATTTTTTTTTCTGTTTAGCAAAAAACGAAAAACCCAGTGGTGATTGAATACCATCAAAAGAAAGCACTATCTGTCTCAAAAAAATTGATAAAAATTTCATATGGGTAAAGTGTTGCATAACTGTGCAATTGCCATTCAAAATGCAATAACGCTGAAAGCTAAACATTGGCCTGGGCAGGAAGGAGGTTAAAGTGTACAGTATTGAAGTGGTTAAACTGCTGATAGATGTTATGTATGTGTTACAACAGCCATCCTCACTGACCATTAATGTTCTATTAAGAGACCAATACAGTTCCATTGATGTTTTTTCAGAGTTAACTGTCATTTAAGTTTAGAGATCTGGAACTGAATAGAACGTTTTCCCAGTAGACATCCTCAATTACTTAAACTGGTAGTTGTAATTCTTAAACCATCATACCTAAAAACTGTAAGAGCAGCTCACATGAAATATTTCACTTATATTGATGGGACTATAATCTAGACATACAGAACATGTGCTATTTGATGAATGGATTTTATTGGGAGATTTCCTCTCTATTCCTGTTCTGGAGACAGCTCAATATTTTGGATTTGTAGTTCAATCTAAATCCGCGATGTCACGTGCGTAACAATTCCACGCCCAGCTGTACCCTGCATACAGATTTTCCAGCTAATGGACTACAGTCTGTGTACCGGCAGCCTGGAAGCGATTGTTACTAGGTCAGGTTAATTACGCAATTAACCCTTCACACTGCCACCACCTCCTTTTTGTACAGAGAAAGAGGAAACTCGGCAATATTAGCAATACACTATAATGTTTAAATAATTGTCGGTATACCACTGTCACCGCAGGCAGAGATATACCGAAGTTTAAAACACACACACAGTAGTGCTCTTCAGAGGCAGGAATTCATAGTTTGCATTAAAGGCATTAGAAACAGTTCAACACTTTCAGAAAGTAAGATTTATTACTAAAAGGTCAAAAGGGTGCAATAAAAATATTTACAGAAAAAGATGTAGCCAATATATATATATAAATACACAGAGAACAATAGCACAGCAAAGAGATAACAGAGAGAAGTTAGAGGGTTAAAGTACTTGCCACATGTCCTGGGTTAAGCAGCTTCCAAGTTTCAGAGCCAAAAGGATGCTCTGATCTCCCACTGTTAGTTTCGATGTTAAAGGGAGACTCTTCAACTCTCACACACACACACACAACTCCAAGCATAACAGCCTTTTTCTAGGATCTCAGCAGGGTGTCTCCTTACAGCAGAGAACCACTTGCCTCATTTGGGGAGGGGTGTTGGGGCGGAGACCCAAGCTAGGACGAAAATCCCTCCTAGCTTATATTATGGCCCATAACTTTTCCTAGGTACATGTAACATTCCACCCACAGGTAGATTAATACGCAGAATCATCTGCTGAATGTCTACATATGAAATATGACATACCTGCTGGGATGGTTAAGGAGATACTATATTCTGCTCTCCTGTTGATCTCAGCTAGGGGATGTAATATATCAGGAAACTTGTATCAAAGTGTCCAATCTGAATATATGCCTGGTTTTTATGTAAGTCCTCTATATTTCAAGATATGAAATCATAGGGAAAAATGGATGTTGAATGTGGTGTCTAGTTTATGATCCCTTTCCAAACAAGAGTTTCTTAGACAGAGGGGCACCTAGCTAGTGAGGTTTTATAGCCGGGACGCCCTCCCACTGAGCTTGTTACCTGTGATCTCTGCAAACTCACACCGACCACATGTCACTCAACAGACAGGGAGGGGGATGAGGAAAGATGGAGAGAGAGATAATTATACAAGATGGATGGTCCTTTGCCAAAATGGAGGTTCCCATCCATCTCTGTGTGCATGATTGCTACAACTAGGGCACATAAAAAGTGTAAATTTCCTTAATGGGCACACGATAACAATAAAAGCAGAAGGATTTTCATTCCCTTCTCCACTGTACCTGAACATGTAAAAATAAAGGGGTTTTGATACACTTTAATTAGTTTCTTTTTAAGATGCTGGGACTGATGCCGGTCACAAGATAATAGTCACAGGCACAAAAAACACCAAAATAAAGCATCGGGTCACATTGACAAATCTATCACAGGTGACAGCAGCAGAATTGTTAAAGGAGAAGCATAGCCAAAGGAGTGAAGTTCCTGTTAGACGCCACTTTAACTTTTTAAAATCGGGATCAACCCAGATGCCTGGACTGGCAACTTGCTCAGCCTTTCAGCGATCCCCTGAGATCCTGAGCCAGCAGTCCTGCCCCCTCCCCAGCTCAGGGCTCCGGTGAGTGATGAAGGGGCAGAGCAGAGAGCCGGTGACTGACAGTCAAAGGCTCTTTGCTCACTGAAGACTGAGAACTGAGCGATTAGCAGTCTTTGTTCACTCAGTCTTAGAGCTGGAAAGGGACTGTTGCAGCCTTGGAATGATGCTGCATCCACCTAGGTGAGTATAAATGTTTACTATTGTTGAAGGCTAATTCATGTTGGTAAAACATATCACACTACTTTTTCTCTCTTTTATAACTTTATTGAGGCATCACGTTGTGAAGTACTGTGGTGCAGTAACATGCAGTAAGGCGCAGTGTATTGTGTAAAAAAAAGCAACATGTCTGCATTTTACCCAATGCACCACAACCTACCACAACACAGCATTATGGTGGGAACAGGGCACATAGAAAACAATTATTTTCTATGTGCTCTTTCTTTGAGCTTGTGTTGATCTATGCAGATCTTTGCAGCTCAACGGACACAGTGGGGTTTATTTACTAAAGCTGGTTTAACCAGAATCTCGTACACCTGTGCATGGTAGCCAATCAGATCATTGCAGCTCAACTGACACAGTGGGGTTTATTTACTAAGGCTGGTTCACCCAGAATCTCCTACACCTATGCATGGTAGCCAATCAGCTTCTAACCTCAGCTTGTTCAATTAAGCTTTAGCAATAAAACCTGGAACAAGATTCTAAGGGAACCAGCTTTAGTAAATACACCCCAGTGTGACCAAGCCTAAAGACTTGATTCTTGTTACTGCCCAATCAAAATGTTGCTCCATTACTGTTCCTTTTGTAACAATTTGGAAGGCACAGTGATTCTGCAAGTGACATTGATCTTAGTATCTGAAAAGCCTAAAAACTAAGGACTAGTTAAGATCTCACTACATTATTTTAATGCATTAGACTGAGATAATTTAATATTTTACAGCCTCTATATCATCTAGAGTTAGCAGAGCATTAACCATGTCACATTTCAAATAGGCATACAGACTTCTTGCATTCACTTTTCAGCGATTTTATCCTCATAATTATACTTTCAGATTATCTTGCAACTTTATTAGGGAAAATATTCAGGGTAAAATAATTCAATTGAATTCCTTTCACTTTCTTGATTTCTGAACAATAAAGTAAGGTGATAACAGAACTGACAAGAGTCTGTGTTGAATATCATGTCAAGTAATGAACCAGTTGATTGACAAGTGACTCTAGCAGTTGCTTAAAATTAACCATGTATCAGAGCTAAACAGTCATAGGAAATCTGCATTTATTCCAGATGGAATTTGCCCAAGCATTGTCAATTTGCTATGAAAAATAGAAATGCAATTAGTTTATTATTGTGTAAATGACTCTGGAATATATTTCTTGCAATAATTACCATATATTATTTGAATTGCTGTTGTTGTTTGGGTTTTTGGCTTGAAAGCTACACTGTTATCTCATCACCTGGTGTCCACATAATGTTTTCTCAAGCATGCTTCATATCAAAGCACTTATTAATTTGCTGTTATTCCAGCTTTGGGAATAGTTATTTCAGCATTGGGTGTAGTTGAGAACTGGAGTAGTTCCAAGTTTTGGGTATAGTTTTGAAGGATTAAAGTTTTTGTCTGGTTTGTATTACTGCCTGAGGCCTTCTTTTAGGTGATTCACTCCTATAGGAATGGGTGAATCTGCCCAGGTTTGTTAAATCCTGCTTAACTTCTGGCTCACATTAGTGAGGGCTGTGCAGCCCCTGTTTGTATATGAACCCTTTCTAAAACGCATTCGCACAGAACCCGCATGATCTTTGTGGTTCACGTGATCGTGCTGCAAGTGCGCTGAGGGATAAGATGTGTGGGGGAATGGCACCCCCCCATGTTTCACAAGAGAAATATGATGTGGTTGCACTTGGTTGCTGGTGCTCAAATCGCATCGATTCCCACACCTGCAACCAGCCTGCAGTGTGAAGGCTAGTGTGAACCTAGCCTTAAGTAGGTGAAAGAGCCTTGAAAACTGAATTCCTTTCAAGTCTATGGGAATGGAATCTTGTTAGCTTGTTCAAGCCATGAGCTAATAGACAAGCTATTAAAAGAAAGAGGCATATGAGGAGCTGACTCCTGCCAAATTTACCAATGTAACCTTTTTTTTTTAAATACCACACAGTGGGGAAAGGGTCTTTTTCAACATGTTGGAGGGCAACAATGAAAATGCACAAATCCTTTAAATATGCTTAGAGATGCCTTAACAGTTTGATTTCCACAAACAGTGTACACTGGCAATGCATATTTTGTTGTGGAATGTATTTTCTTTTCTTTCACAATTAGCTTGGCATACATACTGTACAGCAACACCCAAGTCTGATTACCAGCAGTTTGAATTAAATAAAAAAGGGAAAATTAGTGTGGGGTTCCCTTAATATATGTAGTGCTAACCCCATAGGAGCCACTTGTATCTTGCCCAGGCTTTCCCCTAGAGCTTCTCCAGCACCCAAGCACACAGCATTTCCCATAGCCAGGTGCACACAACTTCCGCTCGTTACTCCAATGATCAGTCTAGGGGTTGTAGTTTTTGTTGGTTTTATTTTGTTTTAGAACTAGGATAAGGAAGGGATATAGTGGAATACTGCAAATTGAACTATGCACAACTGAGAACAACTTTCTCTAAGTAGATCTGTGTAGTAGACTGCACAAAGAATGGAGAAAAATCCCTCTGTAGAAATGTAGAACTTTGTGCAGTTTCTCTTCTGGACACCAGCCTGTGTCTTCTCTAGCATACACCCAGCAGCTGACTATGTAGGTCCCGAGGTGGTTGCACAAGTCCCAGCATCCCTGTAGAACAGTCTGTACTCTCAAGTCCCTTGCCGCAGTTCACCTTCCACCATGATACCAGACAGGATCTACAGACTTCCCCCTCAGTCAGCTCTCAAAAGGACCCTGGGTTTCAGCATCCTGACCCTCGGGTCGGCCACCCGAGGCCTCCTGGCAGCATGAGCCAGGGGAGGTTGGCTGTAACACCTTTCTCAAAAGAAAAGGAAGACGAACCCAGATCCCATGTGCTCACTGAATTTAAATACTAGTACCCAGCATGCTCAGGGGCACCCGCCCTGTAACTGGCTGGACCAGCATCCATATCCATGCTGCTGATCTGCATAGGTCACTCCTGTCCACCCAGAACCTTCTAAGGGTGCCTGGATACAGAGCAACCAATCATAGCAACAGCATTGTTAACCACACAAGACATCCTCAATGAACAATTGTAGCTTTTCTTTTAAGCAGAAAAGCTGCTATGTTTTGCCTATCAGTCTCCTATTAAGCAGGAGACCAAACTATACTGAACTAGACTATATACATCCTAGCAGCCTACCTATATATGCTAACATATGCTAACCAGACCCTTATTAAGACATGAAGCTTAATTATTAAAATTTACTTTTAACTCTCATGCTCATTCCTCTGGGGAGAGGGCTTTGAGATTACCCAAACAATCCCCTGTTTATTACCCTTACCTTCTTCTTGGGCATCAGGGGTGGAGAAGGAACCCTTATCCCTCAAAAATAGAACAAGAGTGCATTGCAAGGAAGGAAACTTGGGTACCTCTCCTTGCAAGGTGCTCCCAATGTTCAAAGGCATGTGGCCTCTTCTGGTATAGGAATGGAGGGCTGCATCCTCATTGTCCTTCTTTTTATGGCCACCCAGTCTGGAAAGGAGTCTAGATTGAATATAAAGGAGAACCCCATGTTGCTTTTTCTTATTTTGAAAAAAATTTCTAACATAATCTGACTCTGGTATTAAACTTTTTTTTTTACACTAATAATTGCTATGGGTACTGCTGTAATAAGAATTACCCACTTTGACCAGAAGATAGAAATTGGTCAGTGGATCAATAAGGCTGTATATGTTTCTGCTGATAAAAAAACTGTCCTTGCCAATTTCTAGCAAAGAATTAGGAGACCACAGATGATACCACAGTGTACAACTGGCCACCAGCAGTACATTTTCAATGAGGGAGAATTGGCTGAAGTGTACTAGAGACAAAAAGTACTGGCAAGTGTTTTCCTATTAAAGATTAACCACTTCAAGTCCGAATACTTTCACCCCCTTCTAGTCCAGACCAATGTTCAGCTTTTAGCGCTGTCACACTTTGAATGCCAATTGAACGGTCATACAACACTGTATCCAAATAAAAAATTTTTGAGACAGATAAAACTTTCTTTTATTGGTATTTATTCACCACAGGGATTTTAATTTTTTTGCTATTTAAATGAAAAAGACCAAAAAGTTTGAAAAAAAAGTGTTTTTCTAATAAAATTTTGTAAATAAATAATCTTTCTTCATAAATATTGGCCAAAATGCATTCAGATATCTTTTTGGTAAAAATAAATAAATAACCCAAATCAGTTTATAAAAAAAAATTATAATTTAAAAAGAAAAATTTTACATTTTTGTTTTTTTATATCAATATTTATGTATTTTTTTCTTATATACTGTCACCCTAGCAGTACAGGGTCACCATAGTGACACTGTACTACTTGTGGGGGGTGATGAAGATTTTTTTGTTTTTTACACTGATTGCTTTTACACCCATAAAGGCTGCAAAAGCAATCATTTCTCCTTCTCTCTAGTTGCATTCCTGCAGCCATTGAGAAATACTGTGAGAGCTGTAATTGGTCACAGCTTGTCACATGGTACAATGCTGTTGTGAATACCATGTAACCTCTGTGATCATGTCAGGAAGTGACATCTTGTTTACTACTGTTCATGTGATCACTGATTGGTCAATCAGTGATCACATGAATCGGGACCCCACACAGCGGTCCTGTATATCGATCTGTGTTCCACTGTGTCTGGTGGATACAGCGGGGACAGATTGTGGCACTGCACACTCCCAAGGAGCGCGCACAGGCAATGGATGCGGGGGGCATTTAGAAACATCCCCTCGCATCGGCAACGCTAAAGTCCGGCCTTTTATCGGCAATGGACCGAACATGAAGAGGTTATCGACTGCAGATAACACAGTAGTGTAAAATTGGCCAGAAGTAGGACACATGTAAATAACAATGTTGGGCTCAATTTACTTTTAAAATTTTAGTCAGGGAGAATTGATTCATGTTCTACAGAAATAAGAGACTACAGATGGCACATCAGTGTTAAACTGGCTGGACAATTCAAAAAGATAGGCTAGGTCCAATGCACTAGAGGCGGCAAAGATGATGAGTAACCAAAAAACTAGCATTCAGTAGTGTTCGGTTTGTGGTCAAATGTTCAAACCTAATGAATGTTTGACCATGAACTTCAAACTCAATACAAGTCTATGGGACTCAAACTTGTAAATTCAAAAGTGCCATTTTGAAGGCTTATATACAAGTTATTGGCCATAAAAGTATGGGGACTCGGGTACTGCCCTGTGGGACATGAATAAGTGAAAAAAATATTTTTCAAAAAGTACCATTTTTAAAGGGGCAGTAATTTTTCATTGCTTAAAGTAAAAAAAGCAGGACCGACTTTTTTCTGTAAAATGACATTTTTATGAAAAATTATTTTTAAAAAATGGTGTGGGGTTCCCTCCCAATCCAATACCAGATCTTTTAGGTTTGGTAGGAAGGTTAGGAGGGACCCCACAGTATTATTTTTTTTTAAAGTGTGTGGGGTTCCCCCCAAAAGCCCTACCAGGCCCTTTAGGCTGTATATGTCTTTCAACTGTTTGCTTGGAGTTAAGATTTAATTGGATGTGTTCTGCCAGTTTGAATGTCCTCAGGTCTCTACAACTATATCCTATGAAGCACAGGCTGCAGCCTACCAGTAGTAGTATAAACATTCTTCTGATTACTGGTGGTGGGCTGAAATATGGTCTTTGTAGTCTTTGTAGCACTGACGACCATCTTTGTAGCACTGATGACCATCCCAACTTATAATAAGTTCCTTAAATTTGCATCTGTTGGTCCATGGGAGGTGAATACAAATGACCCCTATAACGGGTGCTGATAAACCATTTAAAATCACTGCCTGTATGCATAATGCATTCAAGGCAAGGCAAGACACCAGCTGTGGCCTACCCCATTCCCTCGACTAACTGATTCACTGAAATCCTTAGTTCTATATGTGATATTTTTACTTGTGTAGTGAGCAGAAGTTGTTGTGCTCTCATTGCTAAAAATTAAATGACGCTTTACAAGTATCCACTACTTTCAATGCTAAAAAAATTAGAAGGCACTTTTCCCCCATCCCTTCAACTGACATTAATTAAACTAGCTACAGAGAGGTCATCTGCATTGTTTGTACTTCTATGGTCTGTCCCATCAGACACCAACTGCCTTAGGTGGCCTGTTAACACTTCCATCATAGATCACTTTTCAGATAACGGTACAGGAGTGACTGAGGTTATACATCCACCTACTGAATGCCTATTTATTTGAAAGTGGCATGAGATTTTTCAATGGGAATATTATGCCAAAACTCCAAGCCAAATGCAAGAGGTGGTTTAATTTTAATAGTGACCTAAAAATGCATTCTCCCTTGTGAATTAACAGGCAGGTGCTTAGTTTTGACTAACTAAGAGAGTAACTTTAAGGCAGGCCATACATGGTCGAATTCTGAATGAATTTTCATTAGAAAATTGGAAATTTTCTGCTTTTTGTAATCCAATCCAAGTCTTCAATTTCACCTCATGTTGCTACAGAAAATAATTTTCATGGCTTTTTTGTGGATATTTCTCACACAATTTCCCATCATTGATTAGAAATGTGTTTGTTTTTCAAAAAATGTCCAACATGCCCGATTCCTCAAATTAGATGGTCGCACGAAAATCGAACAATGCTGTGGCCCACTAATAGTGCAAAACCCAAACTAAAATTCTTAGTTACAATTTTATAAAGAAAATTATTTTGGAATTTGACCCATATATGGCCTGCGTTACTTTCAGTTTACTAAACAGGCGCAACATGTGGTTCTATAACAACAGAAAAACTAGATTTGTTTTTATTACAGTTACAGAGAAAACCATATTTTCCACAGGAACAGCTATAAAAAAATAAAAAGAATAAATTAATTTTTGAAAGGCTGGTTAAAGAAGTTGTTTTCAATGTACATGTTGGTAAAAAAACAAACTCTTGACATTGTACAGAGAATAGAGTCTTGAAATTCAAGTATTCCTGTATTTGTCCAATGTATTCTTAATCAGTCTCTCACACATAAGAAAAAGAAAGATTCAAAGCACATAATTGTTGCAAAAAGTGCAGTTCTATCCAACATCACATCATTATCTTCCAGCAAAGAAGATGCACACCAAAATCAGTAATATCTCATATAATCTTTTAGATTTTATAATATTTCAAATAACATAAAGTAATTTTTAAAATCTTTTAGATCTGCAGTATTCAAAAAAATAATACATAAAAAATCATGCATTGTTCAGGCACTTCTTCTTATGGAGTGACAACACTCTGGCCCTGTCTGTATACTGATTACCTCCATTGTCACCCTAAAACATACATTTCCAGTGGAGGTTCTAAGCAGCTGTGAAGAATCTCATTGCTCGGGCATGTTCTGCTATTGTTACCATCAGGAAGCCAGCCCTGAGCAACAATGTGTGGCCACCGCTGGAGTGAGTGCATGTAGACAGTAAGTGAATTCAAAGAGGATGGAGGGGATCAGAAGCACTGAAATGCAAAGAAATAGTTTATTCAGTTTGGTTTACATCTATTTTAAGGGCTCAGTCATACTGGATGTGTTGTCATGCTACATTTTCCAGCACACACCATATGCATAGACAAGAGAAAATCAATTGTTCTCAACAGAACCAAGGCTGTCTGCCAAAGTTTGCATGTACAGGTGTACCTCGGTTTATGAATTCAATGTGTTCTCCGTGACATTTTGTATTGCAAAAAAATTCATAAACCGAAATGCGGGTTCCTATAGGAATGCATTGAAAACCAATTAATCCATTCCAGAGGTCAAAAAAAAGGAAAAACAAAGTTGCTGTCAGTATATGTCAGTGTCGGTTTTTAAATGTAATTACCGTTTTTTTTCTTCACTATAGCTCAGAGAATCAGCTGTCACTTTGCCCCCAGCTAAAAGAAAGAACGTTTTCTTTTAGTTTATTTCCCTGAGTTAAAAGAAACAATGTTTCCTTTAACTCCGGGGAAAGTGACAGCTAATTCTGTGAGCTATATTGAAGAAAAAATTCCTTCGTAGGAAGTGGGTTTAGAAAACATCTGGACTCCTGCGAGTTTTCAAAACACAATTCACAAGAGAGTATGTTAAAATGCTAGTAAGAGTAAACATGAATGATATTTTTATAGCTTTGTCTTCTTTTCTTTTCGTTTTCATATGTAAAGGATAAATACACCATTAAAAGTCTCACTGACAGTAAAGACAGGCAAGGGATTCTGTCTGATAGACTCAAGAGAGTTTGATGGTTCCACATTTTTGTATTGCCTGAATATTATTTTCATGCAGATTTGTCTAAAATACTGATTAATATTATACTCAGGCAGCTAAGATTGCATGATTCTACAGTATGCAGATTTAATAATTTGCCTGATTTGGAAAGAAATTTGCTCATCCACAATTTTTGGAATAACCTTGCTGCTGATTGCTCCAATAACCAAGGCCACTGCATACACTAGGGGCAGGGCTACTGAACTCAGCATAGTCTTTTCCAGTTTGCCCACCTTTGCCTGCATGTCACACTTGAAGTTGTTCAGCCCCCCCATTAAAGTTTCTGCTGGTCTTTATGATAACAAGGTCTTTGGCTGTCACTACAAATTAAGTTTTTCTGGAAAATACCCTCTAGAGCACTGAAAAGACGTTACGCACAAGAAGAGTATGTTCCTTACGGTTTATTCGGTTTATAGCTTCTTTCTGGAGAATATTTTTAGCATTGCTGAATGAAACCCTTGGTAAAGTGCTGGCTAACCTGCATTACTAATTGATGAATGTGCCACTAGCTCAACAAAAGTCAAGATGAACATCTTTTATCTTTATAACTGTACTACACCTGTCTATAATTTCATAATATCATAGTTACATAGTTGGTAAGGTTGAATAAAGACACCAAGAGGTAAACCTCTTTTTGTCCAACTTCATTGAATAGCTATGTCTTCTTGAAATCTGAGACTTAATAATTTTTTCCCTTTCATAGAATCCCCTTTTAGATTTTTGTATTTTGCTATCATATTTCTCCTTAAGCTTCTCTTCTCCAGGGAGAATAAGTTTAATGTTTGAAGTCGTTCCTCATAACTGAAGTCCCCCAGTCCCCTATTTAGCTTTGTTGCCCTTTTTGGACTCTATCTAGCTCCAGCACTTACTTTCTGTGGACTGATGAACAGAACTGGACAGCATACTGAGAGTTCTGTAAAGTTGTAGAATTATAGATTTATCTCTTGAGTAAATACCTTTTATAATGCATACTAATAGTCTGCTAGCTTTACTGGCATTGCATATACTAGGACCCCAGGTCTTTTTCCATCCTTGATTCCCCCAGAGGTTCTCCCCCAGGTTAGTAACTTGCATTCATATTTTTAGCCCCCAAGTGCATTACTTTACATTTTTCAATATTAAACCTCCTTTACAATGTAGTAGCCCACCCCTTCATGTCTTCATATAGTCTAGCAAATACACACACACAGTCACTTAAAAGGAAATTGTATTTTAGGGGGCATAAAGAAAACAACCCCCCCTTCTTCACAATATCTTGCATGGCATTTAGCCTTACCTCTACTGCATTACCCACAATGTTGCAATTTAAGCCTTGCTTCTAGAGGACAGTTAAGCCAATAACTGCTTTGCAGGTTCAGTTCTTTCTCTATAACTGGTGTTTCTATGATCCATTTTATCTAAATTTAATAAAATAAGAGACTCTTCTTTTCTGTTCAATTGCAATAAAAATATCAAATGTTCCTTTCCTAAGCACCAGGGATGTACTTTACTCCTGCTGGGAGCCGATTGTCAGACATGAAATAAAGAACATTAAAAGTGAGACACGCATTGATAACCAACATCCAATAGGAAGTAAAATGTCCAGAACCTCATTTCAAGAGATGATTCTATTATGCAGGAAGAATGATTTGTCCTCAGTCACACAAATATGAAAAAAGAAACATATCCATACATTTTAACTGCAGAGAAATAACATTTTATTTATGATGCAACGTGTGATAGACAATATTTATCATGGGCAACCAAAATTTTTACACATTGGGAAATACTCTTGCAATTTCATGGGATTACATGGCATCACTACTTGACCATACCAATGATTAAATTTGGTGTAAATTTGCTACTTTAGCCACTTGCTGACCACCCTACATAGGAGTATGGTGGCACAGTGGCTCTCCTGCGCCAGATCATGTATCTAATATGGTTGCCCACCACCCCAGCTGTGCTATGACTAGGAACAAAACAAAATGATCAGCAGTTCCTGGCCAATGATTGCCATCAAGGACCTGCTGATCAGCAAAGAGAAAGACAGGACAGTGCTCTGTGAATGTAAACAACACAGAGCTCTGTCCTGTCAATGGGAATGTGGCTTTTTTGTTTCCCTGCAAAGGGAATAAAAACTGGCAAGTCTCTTTAAAAAAACAGTACACAGTGAATGCACCAAGCACTGTTACACACACAATTAACCCTTTAATTGCCCCTAGATGTTATTCCCTTCCCAGCCAGTGTCATTAGTACAGTGTTAATGTATATTATTAGCACTGAACATTGTATTAGTGTCACTTGTTTCCACAAAGTGTCAAATGTGTCCATTAGTGTCAGATTGCCCACCATACGATCACAGTCCCCCATAAGTCACTGGTCACCACCACCAGTCATAAAAATTAAAAACCCAAGGGTGATCCAATACCACCAAAAGAATTATTTAATTATTATTTAATTAAAAATTATATAAATTTAATTTGGGTTCAGTATTGCATGCCTGTGCAGTTGTCAGTTAAAGTAATGCAGTGCTGAATAGCAAAAAATGGCCTGGTCATGAAGGGGGCAACTGGTTAAAGTGGTTCGAAAACCTTAAGTTTTTTTTACCTTAATGCATTTTATGCATTAAGCTAAAAAACCTCCTGTCGAAGAGGATCCTTCCAGTCCCCATTATACTTACCTGAGTCCAATCTTGATCCAGTGCTGTGCAGAAGAACAGTATTGGCTTTTGTTAATAGACACAGACAGTGGGACTCAGGAGAGAGCCTGCATGTTTGCCATTATAGGAAGCGGCTTACTTACCTGAGTCTGTTTACGATTCAGCAATGTGCAGGAGAGCAGCATTGGCTCCTGGTAATAGACACAGACAGTGGGGCTTCAGAGAGGGCCTGCATATTTGTCACCATAGGAAGCAGCTTCCTATGGTGGTGCGCAGAGAAGCGGAGGAACCGAGAGTGCAGGCAGAGAACCCCAGAAAACCATTGCATAGAGCAGATAAGTATAACATGTTTGTTATTTTAAATTTAAAAAATTGGAAACTTTAACTTAAGTTAGCTAGTAAACAGAGAACCCTGAAAGCTTTTTGGAATGCCCATATTTTACTCAAACTCACTGACTAGAGGAAAATGGTCTAGTAGAGGTGTGCCTCATTTAAATGGCGCAGCGCATTGTGTTATGGTAAATGATCCAGTAGCAGAAGATCTACAAATAATCTGTCCATGAAACTGGTAATTGGGCTAAAAAGTAACAGAACAAATCTGTACAGATACAGCCATTACTAGACAAAACATTGGAGAAGCAAATCTAGACAGATCAGGCAAAATTAAAAGATTACAATATGCACTGCAAAATCGTATCAAACCAAAAAAATATATGTGGGGTACTAAGGAGATTAAGGCTCCATGCACACGGAGTCTTTTGATAATGCTGGTAACGTTAGTTGTGTAAAGTCATGTTAAAAATGTGAGTTTTTCAGCTTTTTTTAGCATTTTTGCATTAGTGTTTAGCGGTATTTTGCCGCGTTTCCCCCCTCTTTTTTTGCTTTTTTAGGGGTTTTATTTACCAAAAAAAAATATTTTTTTTGGTCACAAAAAATATCCAAAAGCCGGTTTGCGGCGTTTTACTGTGTTTTACTGCGTTTTTCAGCGTTAGAGCGTTTTTACAGCTAAAAAACTTCTCTAGAAACCCACTAGTCCTGGCTTTTTTTTCCAGCTAAAAAATGCCCCTGCCAAAAAATGTTGATTACAGTCAGTGTGTGCATGGACACATAGGATAACATGCTGGGGGGTTTACTGGCTGTAGAAAAAAACGTCAAAAGCCAAAAACAGCAGCTGTAAAAACATCAAGTGTGCATGAGGACTAATATGTGTCAGGAATGAAAGAATAACTGAAATTGCAAGAGTATTTCCCAATGTGTAAAAATTATGGAGGTATACAGTTAAGAAAAAAAAAACTGAAAAAACAGCAATTTATTCTCCATAAAAAAATTATATTTACAACAGAAGAAAAAAAAATACAGCAATTACACTTGTCAATCTGCTAGAATCATTTCTTAAACCACACTGTGTAACCACACAGTAATATTCAAAGGGATATACCAGCCCCACAACTACTGCAATCAATCAAGAACACAAATTACTTGTTTACCACTTTATAAATTTTCAGGTATTAATATATATATATATAGCCAGTCAGTCTCCACTGCTGGCAATTAGGCAAATGAATTTCCAGTATGTGGCAAGTGTTATCTAGTGCTCGTCTTATATAATGTTGTAAAGATAAGCCACGGGAGTTTTTCTCAGGGTGCAACAGGTTAACAAGCATCAGCTTTGTTGCCAAGTAACTGTCAGTCTACTCTGCTGGTAAGCAGGGAAAGCAATGACACTATGATGACTAGTTTGAGTTTTAGTGATTCAAAATGATCTTGGCATTTATGCCTCCATATTAATGACAGAAAATATAGAGATTATTCCCAGCAGCACTACGGCAGTTTTCTACTCTCTTACTACATTATAACTGATCCTGAACTCCACAGGGACCCTACCTATCATTAGCCACTACCTTAACTTTTTTTTCAGTTATATGGAATATCAGCCTGCTCATGTATGTTGGAACTGTACCAGACATATGCAAAAAGAGATATATGTAGTAGGCAGAAGCCATATTTGTTTTCGTTTTACTAGATGGCCTAAGGCCAGGATTACAGAGGGTCATGCTGGTGAGTTTATAAATCATAAGGGAGATGATAAAAAAGATGCTGAAAAATGAATTAATGAACTGTGAATGATGACTAGACATGGCATTTAAAGTCAGCTTTTCTTAGTGTTCCCTTACAATTATATTGGGGATTATTTTATTAGTTCTGGCATTAAAATACTGCTTGTTGAAATATATTTGTTAAAACTTAGGATGCCTATGAGGCAATGCTACTACTATGGGGTCCCTAAGGCATAAGGCGGCAGAACTGTTTTGCTCACCTCTGATTTAGGTAACAATAATATTGAATGCATATGCTTATGCTTTGATGAGATTGCTCTATGTATAATTTGGAAACCTTTTTACAATTACTATGTAAACAATTGGCATTAACTGAATTGCCTTCAAGATGACGATTGGAGAAATGGAGCCCCTTAACACCAGCATCACACCCATTCTTTGAAATAACACATTTGTAAATGTATGTGTTGCTACAATGCATGGTAGTAGAAGTGCACCATTTATGTGTTAGAGGTTGTGTTAAAGCAAAACTCCACCCAAAAGGGGAAGTTCTACTTGTTGGCATCCCCCCCTCCCCTCCACTGCCACGTTTGTCACTTTTTGTAAGGGGGGAGTGGGGAGCGGGTATCAGGTTTTGACATGTACCCACTTCTACTTGAGTTTGCTGCGGCGAACACCGGCCCTTACTCCTTCCCCTTGCAGCCTTCTGGACTACATCACAGAAGACCGCGGGATCAATCACAAAGCGCATCACCGCTCGCACATGTGCAGTAGGAAACCAGCTCGGGTGTAGACATCGCATAACCTGGACATTATAGTAAAAATCATCAGCAGGAGTATTTGTATCTCCTGACTTTTATTTATTTATTTATTTTTTTAGACCGGTTCTCCACTTTAAAATGCTTCAAAATTATTGTCACTAAAGGAAATCATCTATGTTGCAGCATGCACTTAGGTGAGCTGCATTGAGAAAAAGAGTGCAAGTACATTTTCTGGTAAGGTGGTAGAACTTTTGAAGGCAGTGAATGTCGTTACATTATTTACTGCATGTGTTTGTGCCTTAACATTTTGGCCAGGAAAGGTGTGAATGGTTATTTTCCTAGCTAAAGCAGACCTAGCCTCAGATATATTTTTTCATATTACGTACATACAATAAAACAGGTATTCATCACCCATTAAAGAGTTTAACATTTTTCTGACTATGCCCAAAAAGAACAGTTCCATCTTTTCTCAGGGATCATCCAGATTCAGCATCTACTTCCTAAATCTAAATCCTTGCCCTGGATGCCTCAGTAATGTATAAATCCTGATACCTGTGCATTAGCCTTTATATTTTGGGCTATGTGATTTCGACAGAGTTATAGGCAATGACATTATTCTCCTAAATTATATCACACTTCCTAGCTACAGTCACAGCCAACAGCACAAGGACTTTTTTCTTGTTTTTAAGATTAAAGTTACAGTTTTTTTTTTAAGTTTATACTAATGCCATAGATTGTAACATAGCTGTAATATAGAAGTTATTCATGCAGACAGTGCGGGACCGCTGCGCTGGATCACATACATGACATGATTTCAGATTTCTGGGTAGAGGCCACTTCCGCCGCCCTGGCTTTGCTGTCACTAGCTCCAGCACATGCAGATCACTGGGTCCCGGCCAATGATTTATGGCCAAGACTCACTGATCAGCAGAGCGAAAGACAGGAGAAAGCTCTGTGTTGGTAAACAACACATAATCCTCTACTGACAGCAGCTATATTTTTGTCTCCCTGCAAAGCAAGAAATAATGACCAGCATGTTTCTTAGGTGAAACAGCACACAGTAAACACATTAACACTTGGAAGGCACACAGTTAACCCTTTTGATTGCTCCTAAATGTTAACCCCTTCCCATCCAGTGTCATTAGTACAGTGTCAGTGTATATTATTAGCACTAATCACTGTATTGGTGTCACTTGAGATGTTAATGTCAGTTAGTCAATTCCCACAAAGCACCAGTTAGCGTCAGATTGCCCACCTTACTATCATAGTCCTGCTATGTGATCTGTGATCTCCACCATCACTCGTATTAAATAAATAAAGATTCAAGTACACATACCATAATTTGTAGACGCTATAACTTTCACTCAAACAAATTAATATATGCTTATTGAGATTTTTTTTTTACCAAAGACATAGCAGAATACATTTTGGACTTTTTTACATTTTTTTCATAAACTGTTTTACAACAGAAAGTAAAAATATTTAGGGGTTTTTTTTTTTCAAAATTGTTGGTCTTTTTTTTGTTTATATAATAAAAAATAAAAAACCCAGTGGTGATCAAATATCACTAAAAGAAATCTCTATTTGCGGGGGAAAAAAACTGCTATAAATTTCGTTTGGGTACAGAGTTGCATAACCACTCATTTGTCAGTTAAAGTAGCACAGTGCTAAATAGCACAAAGTGGCCTGTTTATGAAGGGATTAAAATCGAAATTGAAACAAGCAGTTTCCAAGTTGCCAGGACTTGGGCTCTAAAGCAATTCTTCTTCATTCTACATTTGTTTCTGTGCCTCAAGCTGAACACTGTCAATCCCATATCTCCTTTACAGCAATAAACACAATTCCAGTGAGAAATATGTGCTTAAAATAAACTGCTGGTGTCTTGAAGAACTATAGATTTGCTATATTGCTGATTTAAAGAGACACTTTTACAAAGTAAAAGTAACATAGCCTTTAAAATACATTTATATTATTTACCCTTACCAACTCCATTGTAGCCTTGCAGAGCTTAAAGTTCCAACAGAATTATTCCAGGTTTGTTGGATGTTTGAATTTCCCCTTGCTATTACTTCACTAGTGTTAGAACTGCAATGACACAGTAGTGAGATAGTGGCCCAGGTAGGGAGAGCAACAGTACACACCATGGGGAGGGGAACAAGCAGCCTGGTAGTGTCAGATGATGAAGATTCTATGGGTGCATCTAGCTCTGCAAGAGTGTGAAAATCATCTGCAATGGAGTCTGTAATGGTTAAGTACTATAAGTATATTTTAAAATGCAATGTTAGTTGACTTTTATTTTGAAGCACCATGTCTTTAAACAATCTGACTATGACAATATTACTGTGTGGCTGGTTTTATTTGTAATGTTTCTTTCTTGCCAAAATGCTGAGGACTCCTATCCAATTACTTACTGTACAGTCTTTTTATGGCATGATATCACATTGTTTTTTGTTTGTTTTTTGTTCAATTTCATGTCAGCATTTGTTGATGAATTAAGTGCTGCAATTCATCTAGTTTTCTGTCAAGTGCATAAAACAATACTAATTATGAATCCACATACATTTTAATGGTGAGACACTTAAACCATTTAGATTAAAATTTGCTTCAGGTTTTTATTGCTGTATGTGGCCCCATTGGGTAGACTGTTCCTTATTTCTTGTCCTTGTAATGGCCAGATAAGATATAGGTGCATGGTTTTAAATAGCACAGGAAGGTAGAGACAGCAATAAAGATATTGTCAAATGTCAAAACTCTTCCTCACTTTAGATCAAAGGAAAGTCCAGAGGACAAACTAAAGCACATGTTCACTTTACTGTATAGAAAAAGCAGCTTAAAACACCATACTGTAAGCCAGTTGGAGGAACAAACACCATACTGTACCCCCACTGGCATACAGAAAAGCTGCTTTTCTATACAATAAAGTGAATATGTGCTTTAGTGCGGCCACCCGGACTTTCCTTTGATCTACAACACAGGTGTGCAAACTGGGCCAGCACACACGCTGAAGGATTGTGGAGTTTGAGAATGGTAAGCATTTCTGGAGCAGCGCTACCTTCTCTGTCTTCCTCACTTTACTTAAAGTGGTTGTAAAGCAGAAGGTAAAAACCTTATGAGTGCATCTCCCCCCTTAGCCCCCTCTCCCAATATTTACCTGATCCCGGTCCCGATCCAGCAATGTGCACACTGGAAGCTCTACCTGATCTCTCTCTCTCCTCACTGACTGAGACAGCAGCGGGAGCCATTGGCTCCCACTGCTGTCCATCAAAGCCAGTGAGGAAGGAGCAGGGGTGGGGCCAAGCCAAGGTCTGTGAGTCTTATGTACATACAGAGTGAAAGAATATCACAGCAACCACGGATCTCCAAAATGGGTCCAAAGCTTTCATCAGCGATCACATTTTTACAGCAGAAGCAACGTTTTGGAGCCCAAACACATGCCTGATGGAGGTGTCCTGTGAGGGTCCGAAACATTGCTTCTGTTGTAATAATGCTGATTAAAGCTTTGGACTCATCTTGGAGATCTGTGGTGTTCTGATGATATTTTTTTTGCTCTAATTGTGCTCGATTCCAGCCGATGATCACTGCAGGATTCATTTACATTCACAGTCATTTCTACAGGAAGTTGTGTGTTGGGAATAATATGCTGGAATTTATAGACACACAGAGGTGGCTTGGCGGAAAGCAAACATGAGTGACCCCAGAGCAAGCAGCTTGCTCTGGGAGCACTTGGACAAAGGGGAGAAGCCAGGAACGATGCCGGGGGACCCAAGAAGAGGAATATCTGGGTTGCTCTGTGCAAAACCACTGCAAAGAGCAAGCAAGTATAACATGTTCATTATTTTAAAAAACAGGTACCTTTAGAATCACTTTAATCTGTTCTTTATCTGTGTCCCTGGTAGAGAGATTTCCTATGTCTCCAAAAGGGAGGGACCCAGATGCAATAAAAGAGAGGTTATATCCCTTTTACTCTCACTTTTTAATTCTTGGCTGAAGGTAAGTTTTCAATACTTTGATTCACTAGCCTGATACAAGTATGCAAGTAAGAAGTTGTTTTCACCTTCCTCACTGTGTTCTAATGACTTGAAAAGTATTAAAGCAACTCAGTAGCCTTAAAGTACACAGTAATGATGTGGAGGAACCACTAATCATAGCAGGGGACACAGGAAATCAAGACAACCAAAAGAGTGGCTTCCAAGCAAACATCGTGGAATGATTTATACTAATTGGAGCAGCATTTTTATCAGTGATGTAAGCATGAAATGTAAGTATTTACAGTTTTCTTTGCAGATAATGCTTGTTAGGACTTTAATTCAAGAGCCAAAGTCACTTTAAAACCACTGGGTCAGCATAACAACCAATCAATTAGTAATGGCAGCCCTGTGATTCGCTCATGTCAGTTTTACTGCTGCTACAGCCAAATTATCAGTAGTGGAAAATCATCTGGATTGGCACCTTTCACTTAAATCTCTGACACCTTTATAGAATGCTGCATAGAATCTGCATAGTTGCTGTCCAAGTGAGAGTGCGCTACACTGTTCTGTCCCTGCAGACTGCAGAAGTATTCAACATTGCTTAATAATTCAACCACACTAATCCAGGAACAGACAGATTTGGCAGAGATACGGGATATTTTCTAATTAATGAGATACCTAAGCACTCTTTTCATTGTCATTGTCTCTTTAAATAAATTGAAAGTGTATGTATATCTTAAAAATATTTTAACACACAGCAGTCAATTAAACAGCTAAAAAGAGAAGAGCCTAAGGCGGGTGTCGGCGACCCGCGGCTCCAGAGCCGCATGCGGCTCTTTTTCACCTTTGCTGCGGCTCCAGAGCACACTGCCCACCAGGTGACGGGCAATAGGGTTGCCGTAGCTCAGTGGTCGGCAAGCCGCGGCTCTTTTAACCTCCCTGGCGGTTTTCCCGAGTGTAGCTCGTGGTAGAATTTCTATACCACGAGCTACACTCAGGCTTACCATGCGGCGCTGCTCTGGGGGTCCCTGCAGCACTTACCTTGTCCTTCGTTCCCGCGATGTGTCCCCTGCAGCGTCCCCGGCCATCTCCTCCGGCCGATGCCGGCATCCAGCTTCTGTGTTCCGGTCCCCGTGACGTCGGGACGTACGGGCGCCGCCGGCGGCGGGAAATTTAAAAAATTAAAAAAATGTCTTTTTTTTTTTTTTCAATTTTCAATAGTAAAACATTGCTGTTTCATCCCATTTCACATACATATTGTCCCTAGTGCTTTGTCCTGTGCCCTGCCTGCATTTTGTCTGTTCTTTCTGCCTGGAAACTTAGAAAAGTCCATGGCGTCCAAAAAGCGTCCCTTTAGGACAAAAGCGGTTTTAGACCGGCTAGAGAACAGCGATAGTAAATCAGAACCACTTGCAGAATTGAGTGATAATGATTTGTGGGGAAATTTTCCTAAAAATTACAGCCTACAATAAAAAACTATTTCCATGCGAAAAAATGGTACCGCTTTCAGCACAAAAAATCGGAAGGAATCATACCGCCAGGGAGGTTAATGCAGCTCTTCTGTGTGCCGGGCGCCCGCTCCCCTCCCTCCTCTCGGGCGGCCGCCCCAAAAGTCAGGGCTCTGCAGCCACCCTAGCAATGGGCAAACTACGGCCCGGCGGACCTTATAATCCGGCCCGCGGAGCATGGCAAACATTGGCTGTCAGGATGTAGGCGGGGCAGTGTGACGAACTCCTCTCCTCTCACAGTCCGCCCTGAAGACCAGAACTGCGCGGGAACACGGCGAGAGGAACGCGCGGAGTACAGGTAAGTGAATTGACACAATATGGGAATGAATTACTATAGGGGGGATGAATTACTATAGGGGGGATGAATTACTATATGGGGGATGAATTACTATATGGGGGATGAATTACTATAGGGGGGATGAATTACTATGGGGGATGAATTACTATAGGGGGGATGAATTACTATGGGGGATGAATTACTATGGGGGATGAATTACTATATGGGGGATGTATTTTCAGTTTTAAAAATGTGGCTCTCAAAATAAATTTTAATCGTGGTTTTGGCGAGATTTGGCTCAGTTGAAAAGGTTGCCCACCACTGACCTAAGGCTATGATTGTGATTATGACGATACACTGTGGCCCTGATTAACCCTTTGCTTACTGGGCCCTTAAACCCCCTTCATGACCAGAGCGCTTTTTGCAATATATGCAGTGTCGGATTTGTTTTAAATGTTGCAATGGTTTTGCGGCTCCCAGTCTTTTTTTCCCTCTCGGAAACGGGTCCAAGTGGCTCTTTATGTCTTAAAGGTTGCAGACCCCTGGCCTAAGGGGTTGATTTACTAAAGTCAAATAGGCTCTTTATTTTTCAAGGCAATTATTCCTTTGCCTATTGAATGAGGTGAGGTTCTGATGATTTCCATTATCCATTCACATATAAGCAAAAATATTGAGTTTTGCAAAAATAATTTTTGACCACATTCAGTAAGCTATGTGAAAACTCCCTTTCAAAAATGAGCATTTTTCATTGCAAAGTAAACAGCCTATTTGACGTTAGCAAATTAACCCCTATTAGATATAGGTTTCTTCTATTAAAAACCTGTTGATCCTGGCAGTTCCCTTGTGTCGCTATGATTTCCTCACTTTTAAAAATTCCTTGACAGTGGTTACAACCTCTTGCCATCCCTTTACCTTTAGTTATACAATATGTTAAAACAGTATTAACCACTTGCACTCTTGAGGATTTACCCCCCTTCCTGACCAAGCCTCTTTTTGCTACTCGGCACTGCACTAATTCAGCTGATAATTGCGTGGTCATGCAATGCTGCACCCAAACAAAATTTTTTTTTTCACACAAATAGAGCTTTCTTTCAGTGGCATTTGACCACCTGTGCACATTTTATTTTTCACGCTATAAACAAAAAAAGACCGAAAATTTTGAAGAAAAACAATATTTTTTACTTTCAGCTATAAAAAATATATAGTAAACTCAAAGTTAGTTATAAATTTAGGCCAAAATGTATTCTGCTACATGTCTTTGGTAAAAAAAATCCCAATAAGTGTATGTTGATTTTTTTTTGTGAAAGTTATAGCGTCTACAAACTATGGTATAGATACTGCAGTTTACGCCATTTTTTCCTATACAGCGCTGCGCTAGTTTAACGAACAATTGCATAGTCATGCAATACGGTACATAAATGAAACTTATGTCCTTTTTTTCACACAAATAGAGATTTCTTTTGGTGGTATTTGATCACCTGTGCACTTTTTATTTTTGGAGCTATAAACAAAAAATTTTTTTAAGAAAAGAAATTAAAAAAAATCAATATTTTCTCATTTCGGTCATAAAAAATATCCAAAAAAAATTTTGTCATAAATTTAGGCCAAAATGTATTCTGCTACATGTTTTTGGTTAAAAAAATCCCAGTAAGTGTATATTTATTGCTTTGTGTGAAAGTTATAGCGTCTACAAACTATGGTATAGATAATGGAATTTACACAGCTTTTACTTTCTGACTGCTCATCACATTTCTTGAGGTGCTAAAATACCAGGATAGTACAAATACCCTCAAATGACCCCTTTATGGAAAGTAGACACCCTAAGCTATCTGCTGAGAGGCATATTGAATCTATGTAAGATTTATTTTTTTCCACAAGTTTCTGGAAAATGACAAAAACATTTTTTTTTTACACAAAGTTGTCAGTTAAATTATTTATTTCTCACACAACCCATGGGTATATGTTGAATTACACCCCAAAATACATTCTGCTACTTCTACCGAGTATGGGGATATCACGTGTGTGAGACTTGTTGGGAGCCTAGCCACATACAGGGGCCTAAAATCCAACGACCAATTTGAAAGCCTGAAGGTGCATACCCTCCTCATTTCACTTTCTCAAAACCTATCACAGTTTCGAAGGCGCTGACATGCCAGGATAGTACCAACCCCCCCCCCCAAATGACCCCTTTCTGGAAAGTAGACACCCCAAGGTATTTAAAAAGAGGCATGGTGAGTGTTTTGCAGATCTCATTTTTTCTCACAAGGTTTTGAAATATAAAAAAAAATAGAAAAAATATGTTGTTCTTTTTCTTCATTTTCCAAAAACTTGTGGCAACAAATGAGATCTGCAAAATACTTACCATGCTTCATATCAAATTCCTTGGGGTGTCTACTTTCCAAAAAGGGGTAATTTGGGAGGGTTACATGCTATCCTGGCATTTCAGGGCCTCCAAAACTGTGATAGGTAGTCTGGAAGTATAATGAGGAAATAAAGTCCTTTAAAAGCCTGAAGGTGCTTATTGGATTTTGGGGTCCTGTACTTGGCTAGACTGCCAAAACGTCTCTCACATGTGGTACCCCCATACTCAGGACAAATAGCAGAATGTATTTTGGGGAGTAATTACACATATACCCATGGCATGTGTGAGCAGTAAATAATTTAAATGACAATTTTGTGAATAAAAAAAAAAAATTGTCATTTTCCAAAAACTTGTGGTAAAAAAATGAATTCTTCTATTGATTCAACATGCCTCTCAGCAAATAGTTTGGGGTGTCTACTTTCCAAAAAGGTGTAGTTTTGGTGGGTTTTATGCCCAGCATTAGAAGTTTATGCCACACATCACTCACTCTTCTAACTACATGAAGATCAAGCCTTTTCTGACACTTTTTGTTCACATGAAAAAAATGTTCACATGCTAGGAAATTAATTTATATTCAAATATTCTTTATTGAAGGATTTTAACATATAAGTGAGGATATAGAAACATAAACATGAAAGGTTCACAATGGTATGAGCACAGCATAAGGGGTAGAAAACATAATGGTCCCCGCCCTTAGGCCGGGGATCTAAAGGTTCTTGTCTTTTATACATGAGAGGTATGCTCGATGAGATGTGAACCAAGTTGGTGCAGTAGTAGCGTGTAGTTAGGAAAAAAAAAAAAAGATACCAAATAAACATAAGGGGGGGGGGGGGGGAAAGGAAGGCACCAAAACAGTTAGGGTAGGATATAATAGGTCAGTATTTGTTGGCTATCAGTGTAATGAGCAATTAGGATTTTTTAACCATCGAGACCATTGGTTGGTGAACTTGTCGTAGGAAGCGTTGTGGAGGGCAAATCTTTTTTCCATCTCACATTGGTGATTTAAGTCTGATATGAGGCGAGACAGAAGGGGAGTGGTAGTGGATCGCCATAATTTGGTGATGTTAATTTTTGCGGCTGCTAGAGTATGGATGATAATGGTACGCGAATTTATAGGAAATTTATCGATTCCGATGTGGAGAAGAGCTAGAGCCGGATTAGGGGTTACCTGAGTTCCCGTGATTGAGGAGATTATCTGAAAAATCTTGTTCCAATAGGATTTGAGGGATTTACATGCCCAGAGTAGGTGGAGGAGTGAGCCCGTTTCTCTGCAATGTCTCCAACAGGCTTGAGAATGTTGGGGGTAGTATAAAGATAGTTTGGTAGGGGTTAGTTACCATTGGTGGAGGGTCTTCAAATATGCCTCCCAATGGGTGCTGCATTTTGAAGCTTTAAAGGTGATGGTGAACGTTTTTTCCCATATGTGTGGAGTTATTGATTGGGAAAGATGTTTTTCCCAGTTGGTTATTGAAGTGGTATATGTGGTGAATAGTGATTCAATCATCATTGTGTAGAAAGTTGAGATTCCTTTCTTCGGGTGGGATGTTCTCTGAAAGAAATGGTGCGCCATTACGGGGATGTTCACTGCCAGTGGTAAGTTCGTTCCGTGCAGTGCATGGGCTATTTGCATGTGTGTAAATTGTTCTTTATCAGTGAGGTGAAACTTCTTTTGGATATTAGAGAATGCGTCTAATGTATTTTTAGTATGTATGTCCTGCAATTGGAGTAAACCAGCAGCTTTCCACATTGTCAGGTTTAGTTGAGGAATGAGGAGATGTAGGGAGGATAATGGGATAGGGGTTCGCAGGACGTCTTTGTTTAGCTGGTTATACTTTAAAAAGTCAAACCAAGCGGTCAAAGAGGCTTGTATGCAGGGGTGTTTTTGTAGAGGTTTAGGTTGGAGTATTTGGGGTATGAATAGACTGTCAGTGAGTTGGTGTGGTAAAGTCAGGGAGGTTTCCATAGTGGACCAGGTCTTTTCAGAGGTAGGGTGCCACCAGAAAAAAAGTTGGTCTAGTAGGGCAGCTTGATAATACGATTTCAAATGCGGAAGTCCAGCTCCTCCCCTGGAGGGTGGACGTATGAGGAGATTCATGGTGTATCTGGGTCTTGTTGAGTTCCATAAGAATTTGTTTAGAGTTACTTGTAATTTAGAAAAGAAAGTGCTGGGAACCGGGATAGGGAGTGTACGGAATATATAGAGAATTTTGGGCAATATGCACATTTTCAAGGTAGCTATTCTGCCTAGTGTCGATAGCATGGATGTGCGAAGGTTTTTAAGCTCCTGTGGGACAGTGTCAAGCAGTGGTTGGAAATTATTGGTATAAAGCTGATTGGTAGAAACAGTGAGTTTGATCCCCAGGTAGGGGATGCTGTTCGTTTCCCAGGTGAACGGGAAATGTTTAGAGAGGAATTTTTGGGTTGCAGTAGGTGTATAAAGGTTCAGTATAGATGATTTGGGTTCATTAAGTTTATAATATGAGACTGCCGTATAGTTATGGATATGGGTGCGTATTGACAGAAGCGACTTATAGGGATTTGTGACCATTAGGATAATGTCATCCGCAAACAGACTAATTTTATGTTCCTTATGTAGATAGGTGAAACCCGTGAAGTTCGGGTCATTTCTAAGGTTAGATGCTAACGGTTCAATAAGTAGGGCAAAAATTATAGGGGAAAGTGGACAACCTTGTCTGGTTCCGTTCGATATAGAAAAGGGTTGTGAGAGAGTACCGTTGGTTAGGACTCTGGCAGAAGGATTTGAATATAGGGATAGAATTGCCGATAGCATCCAATCTGTTATTCCAAATTTTTGGAGTGTAAGTGTCATAAATTGCCAATGGATTCTGTCAAATGCTTTTTCCGCATCTAATGATAGGAGAAGGGAAGGTTGTTTATTAGACTCGAGGTGGTGTAGAAGGGATATAATTCGCCTGGTAGCGTCTGGTGCTTGTCTGCCCGGTATAAACCCCACCTGATCTGGGTGGATCAGTTTAGGTAAAAGAGGAAGCAATCGTTGAACGATTATTTTAGCGTATATTTTTATGTCCGTGTTGAGAAGTGAAATCGGTCTATAATTTAGGACTAATTGGGGATCTTTGCCCGGCTTCAGGATAGTAGTTATTATTGACTGGAGCATATCGGGGGGAAATTCTCCTTTAGAGGCAACCTGATTATATAGGGCAGAGAGATGTGGCGTAAGGTTGAGTGTGAAAGTTTTGTAAAATTCATTTGTGAAGCCGTCATTGCCTGGTGATTTGTTTAAGGGGAGGGTTTTTATGATTTTTTCAATTTCTTTGGGAGAGATCGGCTCAGAAATAGATTCAAGTTGGGACTGAGTAATTTGGGGTAGGCCGATGCTGGATAGAAAATGTTCAATGGACAATTTTGTTGGTTGGGTCGTAATTGGGTCGTCTTTTATGTTATATAATGTTTGGTAATATGAGGCAAAAGCATTGGCTATATCCTGTGGGTTTGTTAGCAGGGTGTGTGTGGTGGGGTGCTGGACTGTGGAGATTTTGGTCTTAAGGCGTTTTTGCTTAATGGTTTTGTTTAAAAAAGAGTTTGCCTTGTTGCCAAGAGCATAAAATTTGGATTTCGTTTTTTGAAGGTTAATATCGTAGTAATGGAGTAAGATGGAGCGTAATTTGTTTCTGTCCCGGTTTAGGGCTGTGGCAGTGGAGGGAGTTGGGTTCTTTTTGTTGATCTCTTCATTCGATTGAATGGAGTTTAGTAATTGGTCAATTTGTTGGGATCTTTGCCTGTTAATACGGGAATTCAGCTGTATGAGGATACCTCTCATGTAAGCTTTGTATGTTGACCAGAGTGTAGTGATAGAGATATCAGGGGTGGAATTTATGTCAAAAAAGAGATTATGGGCTTCTAGCAAATGTTTCTGGTTCTCTGGATTCTTCAGAATTGCGGAGTTTAGTCTCCATATGGGCGGGATTGCCGAGCGTTGATTGCTGTCCAAGGATATGTTGATTGGAGCGTGATCAGACCAAGTTATAGTCCCGATTTTGGACGACGTTACGTGTTGTAGGGTCCATTTATCAGTCACAAAAAAATAGATTCTAGAGTATGACAGATGAGGCGGGGAATAGTATGTGTAGTCTCTTTCAGTACCGTGATGACATCTCCAGATGTCATACAGGTCATGGTTATGCAGAAATTGATTAAAGTTGAGTTTGGCGGGTCTTTGGCTGGAGGATGAGTCTAGATGTGGGTTGTTCAGAATGTTAAAGTCACCACCAATAATAAGTTTGCCTTGTTTATGGCGGGCAACGACTTTGTGGAGCTTATGATAGAAGCGCATCTGCTTGCAGTTTGGGCCGTAGACATTCACTAAGGTGTAGGTTATGTCATTAAGCTGGCATACAAGTATGTGGTAGCACCCTTGTGGATCGGCTGTTTGCGAAATGATGCGGCATGAAACAGAGTCGTTAATGGCAGTAAGAACTCCATTCTTCTTTTGGATGTTGGTTGCCAAAAATATTTGGGTGAAGCGGTGAAGAAATAATTTGGGAGTTTTTCCCGTTGCGAAGTGGGATTCTTGTATGAAGAGTATGTCGGCTTGGGATTTCCGGGCTTCTTTGGCTAGCATCGATCTCTTGAACGGCGAGTTTAGGCCTCGTACGTTGAGAGATGTGATATTAATCATTGGTACGTATTTTCTCTGAGTTCACAATTAGTCGGAGCGTTATTTGAAGGGATCGTAGGTTAACAGATATGTCTATGAGAGAGAGTGCGGTGAAGCTATTGTAGATTGAGTTAGGCTCGATTGGAGAAATAGGGTGAGCTTTCCAGACATGTGCGGGGTATTCATAGCTGGGGTTGTAGCTGCGTGTCTGATGGTGCCTCAACTGGGGGAAGGTAAAGATACAAAAAACAGTAAAAAAACACTTGCAAGAAAGGCAAGTAGACCAAGTAGTATCCATTGCTACTTGGGAACTGGGGGGTGAGAACAGGCTTTGACCACCGAAGGGGTCATGCCAATTAGAAAAATGTTGAACAGGTAACATCGAGTTTTGGCCGATCGCCAGAAAATGGTATGTTGAAAAATAAAGCCTCTAGGGAGAAGAGTACGTTTGTTTAAGGAGAAAGTGTGCCGCTTCCTGATTATGATGCCTCCATATGTTGAATGGAGGCAGATGCAGTTCCCTGTGCATCCGCAGGAAGGATATTCCAGGCTTTAAGTAGGTCCAGGCCTGCTTCCAGGGTTTTTACCGTAAAAATTCTGCCAAGGTGCCGTATTGTGAGCTTTGTGGGGAAACCCCATTGGTATGATATACCGTGGTTTCTCAGAGCTTTGGTTATGGAAATCATTTTTTTCCTATTGAGGAGTGTGGCTTTAGATAAATCCGCGTATAGTCGGAGATTAGCATGTGATGGCGGGACCGGGGGTGGATTCCTGGCAGCCATCATGATTCTTTCTTTAACATGGTAGAAATGTATACGGGCTAATACATCTCTTGGAATAGATGCTGACAAAAATGTCGGTTTTGGCAATCGGTGAGCACGATCAATTGCTAGCTCCAGGTCAGGGATTGATGGGATAAGGAATTTGATATATTGCTGTAAGTAGGGTAATAGTGTCTCATTAGTGACTGATTCGGGGATCCCTCTAAATTTAATGTTGTTGCGTCTTGATCGATCTTCCAGGTCAGCCAATTTTAGGTTAATTTGTTCGATGTCAGATGTGTGGTCAGCGTGAGCATCAATCAAATCATTGTGTGCTATTATTATGTCACCCATGTTACTTTCAATATGGCGAATTCTGCTTTCCTGTCGCTGTACCGCAGCAGTAATTTGACTCAGCGATGTGGAGATATCATTATATAACGTTTGGCGCAGTGATGTCAGCATACCCTTCATAGATATTTCCGTCAGCGGTTGATCTGACACTGGGAACGAATCGATGTCGGGCAATACTGCGTGGGGTGGCATAGGTGGAAGGTTTAGGGCCTGAAGTGAGGGATCAAAGTCATGGTCTAGTCGTGGCCGAGACTTGGCTGGGCTACTAGTTGTGGGGGACAGTGGGGGTGACAACTCACCAAGGTCCCCTGGATAGAGCGAGTGCCGCAGCCTGGCATCTGTTTGCTGGTCATTGTGGTCCCCCTCAGGCCTCCTGCTGCCTCCCTGGATGCTGCTGCCGGCGCCATCTTGGATTCTCGGCATGACCGCTGGGAAGAAATTAGTAAGTTTACCCGGCTGTTCCGGGGTTTTCCGTCGGCGGAGCATGCCTGGAGAAGTGCGGGCACGCTTCAGGGATGACACTGTGGGGTTGTTGTCTCCCCGGGCCGGTGTGTGCCGTGTTAGTGCTGGCGGGTGGACGGAGCTCTCAGATCAGAGCGTCCATCAAAGCCGGCCGCGCATGCGCCCTCCTAGGAAATTAATTTAAACCCCCAAACATTATATATTTTTTTAAAGCAGACACCCTAGTGAATAAAATGGTGGGTACTACAATTTTGTATGGCACATAGTAATCACGCAGCGATTTTTCAAAAGCAATTTTTTAAAGAAATACACTTTTTTTACTTTTAATGCACAAAAACACAATATATTGGCCAATTATTTGGTAAGATATAAAAGATAATGGTATGCCGAGTAAATAGATACCAAACATTACAACTGCACATGCCCCGTGCAATGGCGACAAACTACATACATTTTTAATATCCATAGGCAACGCTTTAAAAAGCCTTTAAAAGTTACCATTTTACATTTACAGAGAAAGTCTAGTGTTAAAACTACTGCCTTTAATCTGACATTCATGGCGATACCTCACATGTATGGTGCAACCGCTGTTTACATACCGGCACAGGGTCAACGCTTGTGCACACAGGTGTGCGTGTATGGGAGGGGCGAGTTTTTTTTTTTTAGTTATTTTGATTTTTTAAAATTATTTTTACACTGTACCTTTCATTTTTTTTTAATCACTTTTAATGCTATCACAGGGAATGCAAATATCCCCTATAACTTCAATGGGCATTGTCATATATTCTTTTTTGAGAAATATGGCGTCTATCATGCTCTACAGTAGATATCTCTTCTGCCCTTACATTATCTAATCAAACCAAAATCGGTGTGATCAGATGCTTTCCCAATTTACAAATAGCGCTGTTTATATCCTGAAGTTATGAAATGCTCATAGCTTCCGAATTCTTAGACTATAGAGATGATTGGCACCACTCTGGTCTCCAATCAGCTCTATGGTCAGCTGGCAGAAACCCCGGCTGCATTCTCAGGTTCCCCCGATGGCACGGGACTGCCCGAGAAGGCCGTGGAAGGCAGCGGGGGAGGGGGGGCATCAAATCCCGCTGCTTTTAAAAGCAATCCTGCAGCTAATTAGCCACTAGGATTGCTTTTACATGAAAGCCGATCGCTGGCTGAAAAAAACTAAAGCAGGATGATGCCTGTAGGCATCATCTTGGTATAACCATTCAAATCCAGTGATGTACCAGTACGTCGCTGGTCCTTGTTGGGTGTACATTCTATGTTCTTTTTTTTTTGTATGCAGCCTGTGGGCTGAATGAAAAAAAGAGAAGAAATCTCTGCCAGAAAAAGTGTGTGGTATGCCCACCATTAGAATATTCCTCCCTGCATCCACCCACTTCTAATGGTGGGCACACATTAGGTCACACTTTGCCAAATGCACCAGTTCCAAGATTGAACAAATGTTTAAATAGTGGCACACTTGAATAAAAATTGTCCACGTATAAGTGGTACCCCATATGGAAAAAGGATGACACCAAGTCCCAAACTATCTTGCCACTGCTCCCCATGTAGTCTGGGCATCCGGGGGGCTCCACGTGACTATCTATTCCTTCGTAAATCCAAAACTTATAAGTATAGCCTGTTGCCCTCTCACAGGTCTTCTACATCTTGACCCCATATCTGGCACGCTTGCAGGGGAGAAATTGTTTGAATGCAAGGCGGCCAGAAAAATTAATCAGGGACTCATCAACGCAGATGTTTTGCTGGGGAGTATAGACATCTGCAAATTTTTGGTTAAGGTGATTTACGAGGGGCTGAATTTTGTGGAGCCAATCGAATTCAGGGTCACCCCGAGGATGACAGAGTGTATTGCCGTTGAAATGCATAAAACACATTATACTCTCATATCTATGCCTGGCCATGGCAGCAGAGAACACGGCATATGATGAATCGGGTCTGCGGACCAATACAACAGCAATTCATTTCTTTTAGTAATGCACATGTTGAGGGTTAGGCCCAAAAAAAATGTGAATTCGGAAACCTTAATGAGTTTCCATGCGACTGATCTGGCAAGGTTTGAATTTGGGTTGGCGGCGATAAATTGTTGTGCATATACTGTAAATTGCTTTGATCCACAATCAACGCATACAGATATTTCATGAAAAACAGCTCCAAATATCAAGGAGGTATGTGAAAGACCAAGATGTACTAGACCGCTGGTACTTGCCAATTCACCAAAAGGTAGAGCGGCACTAGTACTGGCACTCTGCTGCATATGAGAGTCATCAAAATTTACAGGCAAGTGCTAACAGAGATCAGGCCTGATTCTACAAACACTGCGTTTTTGTGTGCAATGTATCAAGTGACAGTGACCTACTGACAGTGCACTTACTGGGAGAGAAGGGGGGGGGGTAAGCGTAGGGGTTAGCAGGTGCTGGCAGGTGTGTGCAATGTATCAAGTGACAGTGACCTACTGACAGTGCACTTACTGGGAGAGAAGGGGGGGTAAGCGTAGGGGTTAGCAGGTGCTGGCAGGTGCCGGGGATGATCCCGCTAACGCTGCATTTTTGGTGACGCTATACTAATGTGAACGCTGGTATAGTGCTGATCTGATCAAAGATATTGACCCGTTCAGACACTATACTAGCAATGAAGGTTTATTGTGCATGAGCGTGCTCCTGGCAATCAAGGGGTTAAATGTGATGACTGGTGTACTGACGGGCAATCTGATGCTATCTGGGAGGGGCGTGAAAACCACGGGAGCGCAAATCACGTATATGTATATGTGATTTTGCGCACCCATGCCGCCCTGTAGCAGCGACTTACGGCGGGACTGCGGCGGACATTTTGACACTGGGGGGGAACTGACTTGGGGTCACTGACATCCCCAGTGACACCAATACAGTGATCAGTGCAAAAAAAAAAAAAACACTGACACTGTACTAATGGCACTGGATTTTGCACTGCAATTGCATTGAAGAGAATGCAAATCTACAAACACCCTAGCTGGAACAGCACCATTAGGGAAACCCCTCACAGTTCAATTTAAATGCAGAGATGCAGTGCGAAGCAATGCACCAACAGCATCTGTTTCATAGGCTGAAGTGAGCCCTTGCTGTTCCGGTCCAAAGGAAGGAAGGCTGCTAAGATAATTATGAATTCCTAGCCTGTCCCTACTCATCAGAAACCTTTGCCTGTCATTAGTTGCTTTCCCTGACAACAGGGCATTTCTCCATACTCTACCCACTTCACAAACGTGCACTAAAACTAGGGGGCAGGAATATATAGAGACCCTGCTGACCCAAGATGACCACCAGGGGTTACATGGATGCAGCATGACCAACTGGCACACTGCCCCATAACCCAGGAAACCACAGAGAAACCAGGTTTCCCTTTTATTTCCTCTCCAGGCTGTGGTAGCACTTGTTTGAGTGCCCTCAGCAGTGGACTAAATAGACTGCACTTGTCTACAAAATACTGTAAAATATTGAAGCCAAACTCCAGCTAATAGTTCATATTCATTTACAGCAATTTTTTTTCCTTTTGATATGAAAGTTTTACAAATAAATTATAAGTAAATGTAGCACTACCCTCTTAGGAGTTGCTGAAGCTTTGGGTCCCCCTATAGTCCTGCACAGCCAGGCAACATGCCTCAAGCCTTCTGCTGGGCTGGCTCCTTCCCCAGCTCCACAGGTGGTAATCCCTCCAGGGACCGATGAGGCTCAGTGATCCTCCTTTCCAGGACCCGGGCCTGTAGGTAGGCCCCTTTCCACTGGGCCCCCTCCAAGGCTCCTGCATCTCAGCCTTCCTCACATCTTGCCCCCGAAGTCTGCTGCTGCTGAGCAGGCACAGCCATGCTTAAGGGCTGTCCTAACCCCATGTCAAGCATCCTACCTATGGCTTGGTTAGGAACCCTTAGGTATACAGACTAGACCAGACCTGGCTATCTAGAAGGGTGCTACATTCATCTCCCCCACTAAAAAACAGCCATGTCCTCACTGGCTGGGGGACAAACAAAAAATGTTTCCTGAGCCCAGGAAAGGGGCATCCCATATAGAAAAAGAGGGAGGGGAAAGGGAACACAACTAGAAAGTGGATGAATACAAATATGTTTGGCAGTAGAAAAATACAAAATGAATATGAGCAATGTTTACAATTGTACCAATATACATCCTGCTTCTAGCCAACAGCAGCTAACAGGATACTGAATAAGAGAGAACATATGTACAGCACAGTAAAAAAAAATGAAGTATCCCCCCCCTCAAGGGAAATCCTACTACTCAGCCTTTCTAGCTAAAACAAATGTACATAGCTTCCCCTGGCTATCTAGAGGGGCACTACATAAATAAAAAGTTGATCATTGTGAGCACCCCTGCTAATGTTAAATAATTTTTCTCATCTCTGTAACTGATAAATTCTGCTAGATAGCTTGCTCTTTGGAAAAACAACAGACTCACTGGCTTGATCACCAGATGAAAATAGGAGAAAGAAAGCCTAAAAAAGAAAATAAATGTAGCCAACACACCTAAAATATGGTAAGCTGCAAAATAATAAATGTTTGCTTTGGGGATTAATAACGCTTTAAAGATAATTTCAGATATACAGTACTATGTTTACATACAAGTGGTGAAATTCTTAAAACACTAAACTGCCATAAAAAGCATAGCTCTGAAAGACCAAAATCTCCTACATAAATGAAAAAGAATCATATGTGTTTCAGAGGAGCAGTGCATAGCTGATTCTTTCTACATAAACAGAAATAAATAATGAACGTGATTATATCACATTCAGGTTTAGTGTGCAAAGAGATGTTAAATGTTTCAGCTCTGTTCACACTATACATTCAAAGAAAAAGGATAATTTGTTTTAGAATAATGACACTCCATATTACTTAAGATTATAAAGTGTTGCTTCGTAGTTATCACAACCATAAAATGTCCATGAAAACATAAAGTGTACATGGACATGAACATAATAAAAAGTCAGACTGCATTTTTTTGTTGAGCTTAGCTATTTAAAAAAAAAACATGAACTATAATAATGTAATATTTTAAACCTATAATATGTATAATAGCACTGCAGAATGTTTCAATACATTTCCACAATGTTAATTTTCACCACAATATAATTGCTAGCTGGTTTGTAAATTGCATAGTTCTCAACGCTTACACAGTAATTAGTGTATACAGCCTACTGAGACACTTATCAAATGGTCAGTCACTTCATTTTAAAGCATTACTCAGAAGTACCACATACAGTAGCAATCTTACAGGTTTTTAACTTAAGCATTATTAATGCATATATGCTCCTTATCACGAAACCCTCAAATCTCACTTCCAAATTTGTTTCTAACTGACTTTAACATGCCTTGCAGGATTTGAAATTTAAAGATAAAGCTCTACTAATCTCAGGTTCTCTCTTGACCAAAATGATCTTCCCTACCTAGATATCAGACATACTGATTCCGTACAATTTATTGATGAAGATATTAATATTTCCTTGATTGTGACTCACTAATATATACGAATACCTCCAAGACTTGGTTAAGGCACCATACAAGGACATAAGGATAGTTTTACCTTAACTGAACTAATGATATAGGAATGTCATTGGAAACTGACCATATGGTCAAGCCCACTAATTTCCTTTCAAGGAATGTATGCTATCTTCTTTAAAAGGTAATGTTGCTTATGATTGGTCAAATGCTGCCAACTAGTCCTGTATATGCTACAGCTAAAACGTGTAATAGTGAGTCCCATAATAGGGCAAGCACATGCCTAGTTTTATCATCGTGCCACGCCTCAAAGACAGGGGACTCCATGGTGGAAAAGCATCTATACTGTAGCTAAGTATTCTTGTTACATTTTCCAATATTATTACATTTGTTATCTTTATCTGTATCTGTCATTACTTAATTAAATGATATACCTACAAGTATTTGTGTGATCTCTCTTTGTACATTTTGTAAAACCCCAAAATTGTAAACCATCACGTAACCATGATAAAACATCTTTGTTTATCCACCTCTTTCAAAGAGTAAAATACACTCTTTACTTTGGGCTTTACCTAAAAATGCCACCTCCAATAATACTTTAATTTCAATATTTTTTTTTGTATTGTTAGAGACAAATAAAGTAAAGGTCATTCACGACCAATTCAAACAGTGTTACAGAATACAAAGCCATATCATTTGTTACAAAGACATCAGTTAAACATAGAAATAAGATTACAGTATAACCATTTTTCTCAGCAAGACTGTGCTAGTATCAAAGATATCCATGTAAGTAATAGTGATTCATGACTACAATATGTCAGTAAGGGAGAGAACAAAAGAAACCTTAAGAGTCCAGAGCCTGTTTCAAGTACCATATAGACCACAGAAGCCACAATTTAGTAGTTGTCGCATATCTGCCTTTTGTAGAGGCAAATCTGAATTAGTAAGTGTAGTGAAGCTGAACTACTGTCACTATGTCATTTACAGAAGGAGTGATTGAGGATTTCATTAGTCTTGCTATGGAGATTCTGGTGGTGAGAAAAATATGTGTTGTGACTGTCCTAAACATGGGGGTATATTCTCTATACCAATATTCAAGATTGCCAGACTTGGTGAAGGGTGTAAATTTAGACCAGTGAGATCACTGGAAAAACAGAAAATCAGAGTTTGGACAGTTTACTACATGAAAAAAAAATATGGTATATATTTCCTATTTGCCCATACTGTCTCCATAACTAAGAAGATATATTTGTTTAAAATTTGAAAATATGAGAGGGGGTTAAGTATCATCTAAGCATAATTTCATGTGACATTTCCCATAAATTGACCCTTCTGATTGCTGTGTAAGTCATAGTGAGGGCTTTTTGCTACTGGGCTTCAGAGAAGAATTAGTCAAAATCTTTCTCCCAAGCTAGTATAGGTGATGATTTAAGGAATTCTGATTTACCTTTGATGGTCATGTAGAACACAGAATTACCACCTTTGAGTCTGAAGTCTGATCTTCCATGGTAGCTTACACTCCAATTTGGGTGTTTTGTGAAATAGAGATATTACACGGAGGTAAGTATAATATTCTGTGGGTGGTAGG
Source organism: Staurois parvus (assembly GCF_062004578.1). Classification (NCBI taxonomy): domain Eukaryota; kingdom Metazoa; phylum Chordata; class Amphibia; order Anura; family Ranidae; genus Staurois; species Staurois parvus. Next base: position 4,854,175 of record NW_028317886.1, read on the forward strand.
GCATATTCTAGGCAGAAGGTGGGGAGTCACTTAAGGGATTTGCCACATATTTATGACTTAAGGGACTTAAGGGATTCGATCACATGTATACCCTAACATTTCCAGGAGGTTAAAGATAAGTCAGGAATAAGGGCTCTCAGAGTTGTGATAGAGATAGGTAACACAGAGATTGTGGTAAGACCCATTGAAAACATTAGAAACTCTTTTCATACTGCCAGAGCGGCTTGAATGGTTAGTGGCAGGGTATTTGGTATGACACATAAATAGTGGCTTGCATGAAGATGTGAGATTAAGTCGCTATGTGGCAACATTGCTTGTTCTAAGTTGCACCATAGCATGTGGAGTGATTCCAAGAACCAATGCTTAGTTTGTGCCAAAATGGCAGTTAGGTAATATTCCTGTAGGTCAGTAAGACCCATCCCTCCTTCTAACCTGTATTATATTAGCCTACCAAATGTAAAACATGCTTTTCTATTTTGCCATAGATATTTGTTTAGTGTGAATTGTAGGGAGGCAAAGTAAGATTGAGGGACTGAAATACAGTTCTGAAAACATAAAGAAGTTTGGAGAGGAGTTGTCTACTTTAAACCCATGGATATCAAGATGTTGCCTGATATGTAATACTAAGGGCTCCATTAGCAGGTTAAACATTAGTGGTGATAATGGGCACCCTTGCCGTGTGCCGTTAGTTACTTGGAATGAATGGGATAATATCCCATATGAATAGACTCTTGCTGATGGAGACGCATATAAAGCCAAAATATCTGACAGGATGTGGCCAGAAAACCCAAATTTAGAAGGCACTTTGATGAGGTAGCCCCAGTGTATCCTGCTGAATGCCTTCTCTGCATCCAGTGCAAGGATCAGAGAAGGCATTCCACTTTGTTTTGCTAGGTGTATGATATTGAGAAGTTTCCTTGTGGTATCTGATGTTTGTCTTCCTTTAGTAAAACCAGACTGGTCTAAATGGATTAAGAAAGGCATAATTTCCATCACATATCAAGCTATCAGCTTGGTGTAGATTTTAAGGTCATTGTTAAGTAGGGAGATGGGGTGGAAATTTTGAGGGTTGTCAAGTGGTTTTCCTGGTTTCAGCAGTGTGAAAATCATTGCTTCTAACATCTCAGGGGGGATGGATGTAGAGACTGCAGCAACTTCATATACTTTTCTAAGATAGGGGCTCAAAATAAGTTTAAAAGGGGGGGGCGCTCGTGAGCAGCCTGAAGAATGGCTGCTATTTAAATTTGGCTGCTTGACCACCGGCACATCGGCCGATTTTAAGCCCTCAGGGGGGGATTTCTCGCCTCTCCTCCAACCTCTCCTGGCCCCTCGTCCTCTGGTGCCCCAATGGGGAAAAAAACAGCCTCCTCCCGCGCTTCCAGCGCCCGGCAGACCGTTTTTAAAGTTGTGGCCTACCCGCCGGAGATCGCGGGTGAAGCCACGGCCTCGATTTTTGGCCTGCCGCCGGAGAGTTCCAGAGCCCCGGCCGCAGGATCGAGTCTTCCCCCGGAGACCACGGTTGAAGCCCCGGTCCTGATTTCGGGTCCCCCACTGCCCCTACCCGCGGGTGGGCTGGATCCCAGGGATGAAGATGACCTGGCATCAGCGGCATCCCTGCGGTCTTCTCCTCCAGGTCTGAGAGACGCTGAGCTTCTGCACCGTTTCAAGACGATGCTACAGTCGGAACTGTCCTCCGCTACCTCCAAGCTTGCTGACCGACTTTCACGTGAAATCCGAGAATTGGGCAATCGGACGAATGATCTTGAGGATAAAATGGATGCGGCGGCCACGGTCATTGAGGGTCATGAGCAGGATTTGTGTGACCTCAAGAAAGAATTAGCGGGTGTGCTGCTCCGACTTGAGGATTTCGAGAACCGTTCCCGTCGTGGCAATTTGCGGTTAAGGGGTATTCCTGAAACGATCACAGATCTCACCTCCACCGCTACTGCTCTGTTTCAGGAGCTGACGCCTGTAATTCCCATCGACCGGCTCGAATTTGACCGCATTCATCGTGCATTGGGCCCCAGACGACCGGATGGGCCCCCGAGGGACATCATCATCAGGTTCACTTTCTACCGCACTAAGGAAACCATTCTCTTGGCGGCCAGAAACAAACCAGATCTCAGATTCCAGGGACATCGCTACCAGCTCTTCGCGGACCTCTTCCAGACCACTCTGCAGAAACGACGTCAGTTCAAGCCCTTCACTTCGGCCCTGGTGAACCACGGAATTAAATACGCCTGGGGCTTTCTGTTCCGCCTCACCTTTAACTACCAGGGCCGCGGTCATTCTGTTGTTACACCGGAGGAGGCCCATTCGCTCCTGGAATCTTTGCACCTTCTTCCGCCGGGGATCGCTGCTCGGAGCCCGGCTCACTCCACTGGATCCCCAGCAAGGCCGCTTCCACCAGGCCGCCTCTGGGAGCAGTCATCCAACAGAAAGAGGGCCCTCTCTCAGACCCCTCAACGATCAAGTCCATCCTGCTCCTCTCCAGGCTGAAGATGCATCTCGGATTTCCCGCGTTGTGTTTCACCGTTGGACTCTCCTGGTGGGACTGTGAGTTTGGCCCCTAGGGCTCTTCCAGTTGTTAGAGTTCCAGGCTAAGCCTGATCCAGCCTACTCCCTTGGGTTCCACCACTAAATAGGGGGGGTCTCCTTTTGGACTCGTGGATTATGACTTTTCGCTGTCCTGGCCTATCTCGGGTCCGGGTGCCGTTGTTCGGATTCCCGTTTGGGTATGGGGTGATGGCTCCTTCGGGCTCCGGTGGGAGGTTGGCCTGGTGGGTCTGCTCGAATTTTGGCCTTTTTGGGAGGTGGGTGGGGGACCACCTGGGCTATGTAGAGGTTCTACGGCGGCCTGTGGCCGTCCTCCTGGAGGGGGTTGGCCCCTAGTGTAGCTGGGTTTTCTAACGGGAGGTTGATGCGGAAGTGCTCTTAGTTATTACTTTAGCGTTCTGTTCTACTGTGTCAATTGCCTTTTTGCCCCCTGGGGGCTTATGTTTTTGTTGTTTTCATTTGCAGCCCTGTGTCCGGTGGTAGAGCCACCCCCAACCGGTATCCTTCAGGTATAGGAGGATGCATGTTACCATTGACGTGACACGTTTGTACTGTTATATATATTTCTTGTTTCTTTTTTTTCTCCCTTCTTTTCTTTTCCTTTTTGTTTTTTTTGTTTTCTCCTCATGCAGGGTTTCAGGATGCCATAGTCCGTGTGCCATTGGGAGTGGTAACTGGTGGCCAACCTATGCTTTTTCTGCTGAGCGTGCTGTGCTGATACCGCCATGGCCTCACCCCTTCTGAAAGTATACTCACAGAACGTTCAAGGTTTCAATTCGCCTCAGAAGCGGGCTAAAGTTTTTCATCACCTCAAATCGCAACAAATTGATGTGGTATGTTTACAGGAGACCAGGTTTTCCCAGTCCTCTGCTCCGCGGTATCTTTCGCCTCACTTTCCCACCTTTTACACTGCCGCGGCCCCTGAGAAACGCCGGGGTGTACTAATAGCTTTCAAGCGCAATCTTCCTTTTGTCTGTGCTCGGAATATAGCGGACCCCACGGGTAGGTACTTACTTCTGCAGGGCACCCTCTGGGATCAGGAGGTTACCTTTGTCTCATATTATGCACCCAATCGCTTTCAACATAAATTCTTTTCTCATCTTTGCACCATTGTCTCCCGACACTCCAAGGGTCTTCTTTTTCTTCTGGGAGATTCTAATGTTACCTTGGATTCTACATTGGACAGGCGATATGCCCAGGGGACGGCCCCTTCTCACGACTTAGTGCTAGAGGAACGTATGCGCTCTCTCTTGAGGACGGCGGGGCTGGCGGACGTTTGGAGAGAATTTCACCCAACTGAGCGCGACTTTACATTCTACTCTAACCCTCATGACAGTTTTTGTAGAATTGACCATATATTCATGCGTGTTCAGCAGCTTCCTTTGGTCAGGCGGATAACTATTCCCTCCTCGCCCTGGTCGGACCATGATCCCTTGGTACTCCTCCTGGCCCTTTCTGGGTCGGTGCGGCGCCCTTTTCACTGGCGCATTAATGATTCCTTATTGACCACTCAGGTCACTTGCCAACAAATAGAATCTTTTGTACGCAGATATTTTGCTGAAAACTCGGGATCTGTTTCTTCGGCAGTTCCCCTGTAGGAGGCGCATAAAGCCACTGTGCGGGGTCAGGTTATACAGCTGGTGGCGGTTCGGAAGCGGGAACGGGAGCGCCGACTTTTGGAGCTTCATTCTCTGTTGGCCTCTGCGGACGCTCGTTGGAAGTCATTCCCATCCATGGCCCGTAAACGTGCCCGGGACACCCTGGCAGCAGAGTTGGATCTACTCGCCTCTTCAGAGGCGGAGTGGGCCCTGCGTTGGACCAAACACAAATTTTATTCCTGTGCGAATAAGCCTGGTCCGATGCTGGCCAGGAAACTCAATTCTGTGGGGAAACCCCACAAACTGATCCGATTGCGACTTCCCGTGGGTGGCTGTACTTCTAATCCCCAGCAGATTGTCTCCCGTTTTGCGGACTTTCTCTCGCGTCTTTATGCTAAACCAGATCCCTTCCCTGTGGCTCAGGCAGAGGCATTTTTTCAAGACCTCCAACTCCCTGGACTATCTGAGACAGCGCAGAAGGCCCTCAATGCCGGTGTTACCGTACTGGAAGTGCTACAAGCTATTAAATCTCTACGGTCCACCGCGGCCCCAGGTCCAGATGGCTTTTCCGGCCTCTACTATAAGAAATTTGCAACTCTGTTAGCACCCTTCTTGACTGATTATTTTAATGAGTTACGACAGGGCTCCTTGCCCTCTCCAGACGCGCTTAGAGCTCATATCTCTATGATTCCTAAGACAGCCGATGATGTGCAGGAACCGCAAGCCTTTCGGCCCATTTCTCTTCTTAATGAAGACCTGAAGATATTAGGCAAGATTCTCAGCTGTCGTATCAATAAATATTTGCGTAGCCTGATTCACAGGGATCAAGTGGGTTCATCCCTGGGAGACAGGCGGGTGATAATGTTCGGAAGGTGGTTCATCTTATACATTTTCTACAACAACGGAAAATACCGGGATTCCTACTGTCCTTAGACATATATAAAGCCTTTGATTCTCTATCCTGGGACTATCTGCGGTTTGTGCTGTCTCGCTGGGGTTTTGGGGATTCTATTCTTTCTTGGATTCAAGCCTTGTATTCTTCCCCGTCGGCTTCCGTTAAATACGCTGGGTATTTCTCAGATTCCTTTCCTATTTGGCGAGGTACGAGACAGGGATGCCCCCTGTCCCCAGCACTCTTTGTCCTGGCGCTTGAGCCGTTGGCAATGGCGCTCCGGACTGATTGCAATATTTCGGGGGTTCCATGCGCTGGACAGGAGTTCAAGTTGAACCTTTTTGCAGACGATGCCCTCTTGACTCTCACTAACCCCTTGACGACGCTTCCAAATTTGCAACAGGTTCTTGAGCGCTTCTCCTTGATTTCGGGTCTCTGTATCAATTTGGATAAGACTGTCGCGCTTAATATTACTTTGGCCTCAGATTTTGTTTTGCGCCTACAGTCCCACTTCCCTTATAAATGGGCTTCTTCTTCTCTTGAATATCTAGGCATCCGCTTGACCCCCACCTATGACTCACTGTTTGCTGCAAACTACTATCCACTGCTTCGCTCTGTGTCCTCTCTTATGCATTCTTGGCAATTTCCACACCTGTCATGGATTGGACGGATTAATTCAGTAAAAATGACCATCTTGCCGAAACTGCTATACTATTTTCGCACCCTCCCAGTGCGGGTTCCTCCTCATTTCCTTCGGTTGCTTCAGGCAAAGATTATGCGTTTTATCTGGGCCAAAAACACCCCAGAGTTTCCAGAACTACGCTTTTTGTCAATAGACTTCAGGGTGGCCTTGGGGTTCCCAATGTTACTAAATATTATCAGGCGAGCCAGATCGCCCCGCTATCTATGTTGCATGCTTCCTCAGACATACCTCTCTGGGTCCTCCTGGAACTACCTAATTGTGCCCCTATTGCGATATCGACACTTCTATGGCTTCCCTCTGCCCTGCGTCCCACGGCACTGAGTCCGATTTTGCTCCATGGCTTGCAAGTGTGGGACTCGGTACGTTACTCCAGTGGCCTAATGTCACCTTTTTTGCCTTTGCTCTGAATCACTAACAACCCCCTCTTCCCACCAGGTTTAGATCAACCAAGGGCGTTTTCTTGGTGGGTGACCAATGGTTTTTCCCAGGTACGACACTTTTTGACCTCTCGGTCCTTCCCTACCTGGAATTCTCTTCGGGAGTCACGGGATGTCCCTCCGGCGGAGTTTTTTCGTTACCTTCAATTGCGGCATTGGCTGATCTCATTGCGGGGCACGTCTGTCTTCCCGTACCAGAAATCTGCCTTTGAACAGCTTTGCCAACAACGGCCAGGCGCCCCAGGCCTTACTTCCCTTCTTTATGCAGCTTTGAATAGACGCTCGCCGCATACTTCTCTTTCATATGTCGTTCAGTGGGAGCGCGACCTGGGAGTGGCCGTGGATCCGGAGGACTGGAATAAGGCCTGGTCACTCATAGCTAAATGCTCATTTAATACGACCACGCTGGAGGCAGCCTATAAGGTATTGTTTCCCTGGTACTGGGTTCCGGCTAGGTTGGCCCGGGCTAACCCTGCCTGTAGTGATGAATGTTTTCGGGGTTGTGGCCATCATGGAGATGTATTGCATATCTGGTGGTCATGCCCGAGACTGTTTCATTTTTGGTCTCGTGTGTTTGGCCTCCTTTTCACCTTGTTCCATCTCTCCATCCGCCGGGATGCTCGGTATGCTTTGCTTCATTGCCCCATACCGGGCCTCTTGGCTCATCAGCAGAAGTTGGCTTCCTATCTGTTTTTATCGGCCACTAGAACAATTGCTCAGGCCTGGAAGAGTCCGGTTGTCCCTCTTCAGGGGGTGCGGGATCGTATGACCACTATGATGCTCAACGAACAGATGTCGAGTATCCGCAACGACTCCCAACATAAATTTTTGAAAATATGGGAGCCGTGGTTGCAATATGCCTTTCCCACACTCTCTCCGGCTAGTCTGGGGATGTAATGGCTTTCGGTATTGGCGCTCTTGGACCCCTGCCACTTGCCCCTCTCTTTTTTTTTTTTTTCTTCCCCTCTTTCTTCTTTTTTCATTCTTTCTCTGTTTTGGTGTGACTGGCCTGCTGCATTTAGTTGTTATAGTCAGTTACAGTAATGTTTTGTAATTTATGTGCCATTGATAGCCTCTGTGTGGGCGTACCTTTTTCCCTGTTGGCATTAGAGCACTGTTTTTCCTTTTTTTTTTATTTTGCATTTTTTTTATCTGTGCAATTGATAGCCCCTGCGTGGGCATGTTTTATTGCCTCTCTTTTATACTGTTTAAAAATTAATAAAAACCATTGAAATAGAAAATAAGTTTAAAGGGCTTACAATATTCCCCTGTATTCCATCTGTACCTGGTGATTTATTTTTGGGAAGAGTATCAATAACTCAATACATTTTGGAGTGAATGGGGTATTAAGAGATTGTAATTGTTCCTCAGACTGGGTAGGGAGATTAATATTGGGGAGGAATTTATCAATATCTTGAAGCTTTGGTTAAGGGATTGTATCATCATCTTTCAAGTTTCACAGCTCACTGTAATATGAGCTGAAGGCATTTGCAATGCCTTGAGGGTCAAATATTTGGTTTTGTGAAGACAGATGGTAAATAAAGGGGATTTTAGTTTTAGTGTGATGGCCTTGCAATTTTCTTGCCAATAGTTTGCCTGCTTTATTTCCAGAAGTGCAGTATATTAAAGTATTTTTAACCTCTGTGTGGTTCATCTGAATTCATGTAGAAGGTTCTCTCTAAGATTCTGTTTTAAGTTGGATTGCTTAGTATTAACTTGGGGAGTTGGGTTTTGTTTATTCTGATTTTCAACAGAAGAAATTTCAGAGACAATTGTGTCAAGCTTATGCTGTCTCCGCCTCCTATCCTGAACCCCTAATTTGATAAAAACACCTCTGATAACTGCCTTGTGAGATGTCTGAGAATGGACTGTCCACTGATTAAGCACTAGTTTGAAAGAACTCCAACAGATTGTCTTCAATCATTTTCTTTGTGTGCAGGGTCTGTATAAGCTTAGAGTTAGCTCTCCACACAAATGAAGAGGGATATTGATCGATGATTGTGAGTGGAATATAGGTATTGTCTGACCAAGTAATGGTGTTAATAGAGGACTTCGTACCTTTCTGTAGGAGCCATTTGTCATTCAAAAAATAGTTGATTCAAGAGTATGAGCTATGCCTTGTTGAAAAGTAGGTAAAATCTTTTTCATTGGCATGATGACAGCACCATACATCAAATAAGTCATTAGCCTGTAAGAAGTTGTGCATAGAGGGAGTATGTCTCGAAGAAGTCGAAGTAAAGTCTATTTGTGGGTTTGCAGTGATAGTAAGATCTCCACAAAGCAATAAGGAGCCTTGTTGCACTTTTTTAATTTTCCGGATCAATGAGTTTATAAATCTGATCTGGTGTGTATTAGGTATTTATACATTCACCAAGGTGAATCGGGTCAAATTGATGTTGCATATAAGAATGATGTAGCAACCCACTGGGTCTGTTATCTCTGTATGGAGTGTGAAGGCTACTGAGTCTTTGATAGCTATCATGACTCCTCTTTTCTTAGCTGGCATGTTGAACATATACATGTAAGCGAAGCTCTTACAGTATGTGTGCACCTAGAAGGACATTGCAAATGAAAGTGAGTCTCCTGCAAACCGAGGACATCACAATTGTGAAGAAGAGCTCCTTTCCATAGGCATGCTCCTTTAGCGGGGTGGTTGAGATCCCAGCATTGATAGATAAGAAGGTGATTCCCATTATGTCACTTGGCAATAACGGTGGAGAGGAATTGCACTATTGGTTTGTACTCATGACTTGTGGAGACCACCAGAACTGGGGTACAAATAGGTAGGATTAAAGATGTATTGGTCTTATGACATTTCCTTGATGTTTGGTATATCAGTCAAGGACTCCAGGTAGTCTACTGTGGTTCTGTGAAGCAAACAGTACAAAAGAAAAAGAGAAAAAGGAGGAAAAGAAGAAATGTAACCATAGTTAAACAAATAAGTAGTAAAGGGATGGTCTGTGTGACCTGTGTGCAGTGTAATACTGCTCAAATATCAAGGGTATTGAACACTGAGTGTAAGTATTTCCATAGGGTTATTTCAGTAGGATTGCTGTAAAACTTGTCAAAAGAAAACCTCACCTTGTTGGGTGGTATGATAGGGAATTTGAAGGGATGATATCCCAAGACTTAAGTAGCCACAAACCTTTGTCCATGGAAGTAATGATGTGCGAGGTATCCTGCTTATAGGCCAAGAGTTTAATGGGATATTTCCACTGGCAGGGGATACAAGTATTTCTCAGAGCTTTAGAGATGGTAGTAAGGTTTTTCCTAAGCTTCATGGTGTATTGCGATAAATCAGTAAAAAGATGCAGTTTAGCATAAAGCTCAGGTAGTGACTCCATCATGCGAGACTTTTGCATAATTTGATGTTTTACATGAGAAAAGTGCATTCTGAGGAGCACATCCCTGTTCTGGAATATGAGAAGGCTTTGGAAGACAATGAATGCAATCAATTAGCTCAGTTGGGGTGAGAGCAGGTAGTATAGAGAACAATGATTTGGCATAGGAGGTAATGGAATCAGGTAATTCCCTGGTGACATCCTGAGATTCATGGTTAGAGCTAACCTCTGAGTGTTGTTGAGAATGGTCACTCTTGCGGAACCTGGCTTTCTCTGGGTTTCCTGATAGTGGGATTGCAGTCTGGGTTTCATCATAATGTGGCAGATGGACTCTGCTGCTGTGTCTGCTAGCCTGTGAAGGAAAGCCATCTTGTTCCCGCTACCACTGAAGGTAGAGTGCTGCTGTGGGGTGAGATGATGTCACCCTGTGAAGCCTGTAAGAGCTGTTTCGGTCCCGCTGTGCACTGGAGCTCTGAGATCAGCCGTCCATCTGAGCCAGCAGCAAGTCATACCCCCCACAAATAATATTTTATAATGCTATAGCCAGCAACACTGATCATTGTATTCTGACAGCAAAGAAGGCTCCCCATCATCAGACCACAATAGAACAGAAGGAGGATTCCCCTATCCACGTCAAATGTGTGGATGGGGGAATAGGGTCATTTTGTTTTCAATCCACTGGTTGAATGAAACAAAATGATGAATAGATGGGCTGCCTAAGCTTCATTTTATGCTGTGCTGGTAGAGGAACCTGGGTATTAATTTAATCACAGACATTTGCAGCACCCTTATCAAAGGGAGCTGTCAAGTAACATTGGTGGAGCCATCACTTTGCCTTTCAAACTGAACATACATGGTCACAGAGAAAATCTATACATGTTTTCTATGTATCTCTCTAGCTTGTTTTACTTTTACTGTTTTATTTTTTTTAAATACTGACATATGGCAGCAATGTTCTATTGCTGCACCTTTCTGAACTCAAATCACTAGGCTGTTATTCCCAATTTTTAATAAAACATTTCCTAAGCTCCCATCAGTTCTTTTCCTAGAAGACAAATAACCTGGTGTTGAATATCCAAAATCCTTGCCATAAAAGAAATTAGCCTATATACATGGCCACCAAAATACATATTATTATTATTATTATACAGTATTTATATAGCGCCAACAGTTCGCTCAGCGCTGTACATTACAATGGGGGACAATACATGAGACAGTACAATAACAATACAGTGCGATACACGAGGGGTTCGAGGGCCCTGCTCCTTGGAGATTACAATCTAGAAGGGAGGGGATAGTGGTACGGGAGGAAAAGCTGTGGGGGATGGAGTGGTAGGAAGAGTGGAGGAGATCGGCAGTTAGCAGAGGGTGGGGTAGGCTTCCCTGAAGAGGTGGGTTTTTAGGGTGCGCCTAAAGGAGAGGAGAGTGGGTGATAGTCTGATGGATTGGGGTGGGGAGTTCCAGAGGATGGGTGATGCCCTGGAGAAGTCCTGGAGGCGGACATGGGAGGAGGAGATCAGGGAACTAGAGAGAAGGAGGTCTTGTGAAGAGCGGAGAGTGCGTTTTGGGTGGTATTTGGATATTAGGTCGGTGATGTAGTTTGGGGCAGAATTATGGACAGCTTTGTACGTCAGTGTTAGCAGTTTAAATTTGATCCATTGGGCAATCGGAAGCCAGTGGAGGGATTGACAGAGGGGGGGTGGCGGAAACAGAGCAGTAGGTAAGCTGGATGAGTCTGGCCGCCGTATTCAGGATCGACTGAAGTGGGGATAGCCTGTTGTGAGGCAGGCCAGTGAGGAGGGAGTTGCAGTAATCGAGTCATGATATGATGAGGGAGTGGATGAGCTGCTTAATAGTTTCTGGGGTTAGGAATGGGCGTATTTTGGCGATGTTGTGGAGGTGGAGTCTGCATGAGTTTGTTAGCGATTGGACTTGGGGCTGGAAGGATTGATTTGAGTCTAGTATGACACCAAGTACTCTGGCCTACGGGGTGGGTTTGATGGTGGCATGGTTGGACGTGATGGAGAAGTCAGTGGGAGGGGGGGTGCGCAGGCTGGGGGGAAGACTAGGAGCTCGGTTTTAGAGAGGTTGAGTTTAAGGAAGTGGAGCGACATCCAATCTGATATGTCATTCAGTAGGCTGGTGATTCGGGCGGAGACTGAAGGGGTGAGGAGAGGGGTTGAGAGATAGATTTGCTGTGGGACAATTCTCAGCTCCTTCACTAGAGGATTTCTCAAATCTTTATCTCATGCTACTCTAGTTGGCCTAAATGTTAAAAAGCCTGAGGTCAAATACATTAAAAAAGCCAGAGGTCAATACATATAGATTGTTGTATAACTTATGGCGTTCCTTAGCATATTGTAATGTGAAAATATAGTTAAAGGTTCAAAAACAGTAGAACTTTATGCCAAACTTAGCTTTCTACAGGTAATCATGTTATAAAATATTTTGAAAGCTGAATCTATTGTAAAGGTTTGCTTTAAGCAGAATTCTATGTCTGACAACAATTACAAGGATGTGCTAGAAGTGCAATATGTTTAACAACACAATGCTTGTACATATGTTTATAGTGAATTAAATTTGTATTGTTAATGATTATTCTGAAAATACTCCACCACTGCATTATGGTGGCATATACATACAGTAAGGAACAGAAGTATTTGAACACCCTGCGATTTTGCAAGTTCTCCCACTTAGAAATCATGGAGGGGTCTGAAATTCACATTGTAGGTGGATTCCCACTCTGAGAGACAGAATTTAAAAAAGAAATTCAGGAAATCACATTGTATGATTTTTAAAGAATTTATTTGTCTTGCACTGCTGAACATAAGTATTTGAACACCTGAGAAACAGCAAGAATTCTGGCTCTCAAAGACATGTTACTGTGACTTTAAAAAGTCCACCTCTACTCCACTCATTAATCTAACTTAATAGCACCTGTCTGAGCTCTTTAAAGACACCTGTCCACCCCACAGTCAGTCAGACGCCAACTACTACCATGGGAAACACCAAAGAGCTGTCAAAAGACACCAGGGACAAAATTGTGGACCTCCACAACGCTGGAAAGGGCTACGGGGCAATTGCCAAGCAGCTTGGTGAACATAGATCAACTGTTGGAGCACTTGTTAGAAAATGGAAGAGGCTAAAGACGACTGTCAGTCTCCCTCGGACTGGGGCTCCATGCAAGATCTCACCTCGTGGAGTATCACTGATGATAAGAAAGGGGGGGAATCAGCCCAGAACTACAAGGGAGGAGCTGGTCAATGACATGAAGAGAGCTGGGACCACAGTTTCAAAGGTCACTGTCGGTAGAACACTACGCTGTCATGGTTTCAAATCATGCATTGCACGGAAGGTTCCCCTGCTCAAGTCATCACATGTCCAGGCCCGTCTGAAGTTTGCCAATGACCATCTGGATGATCCAGAGGAGGCATTGGAGAAAGTCATGTGGTCAGATGAGACCAAAGTAGAACTTTGTGGTTTAAACTTCACTCGTCGTGTTTGAGGGAAAAAGAAGGATGAGTTGCATCCCAAGTACACCATCCCTACTGTCAGGAGCCGCCACGGCGTGTGGCTTGGCACAGGCGCAGTGTGCCGGTTCGCACAGACATGCGGGCACTAGGTCCTCGGCGGCCGCGGCGATGGCGGAACTTGCACATGCGCACTCGGGACCGCGGGTGCGCACCTGACACCAATGACAGTGCAGGGCGCGGTATTTAAATCCACTCTGCGCTGACACTGGTTGCCGTATGTTCTCATCTGTTGTTCCTGCTCCTGTATCTGTGCTGATTGATTGTTGCCGACCCTGATCATTCCTGACCATGCTGTCTTCTCCTGCTTTGACCCCTGGCTTGCCTGACCTCTCCTTTGATGCCCCTCATTGGATCTGACCTTCCGTTACTGACCCCGCAAGTGACCCGACTATTCTCTGCCTGCTGCCTTGTACCACGCTGTCCCCACGGTTACCAACCCATCCTTTCTGACCATGCTTCTGCTTAGCCATCCATCCGTCCTGCTCGGACCCATCCGCCTCTTCACATCAGGCTCTTATCCTGCAGATACCTCTGGCGGATCCCTCTACCATGGGTGGGTGTACTCAGGGGCTGCAACCTGGTCTCTGTCTGCTCCAAGTCCATCCCCACCATCAGGGGCCCTGGTGAACAAGCAGACTGGGACTTAGACTCCCCGCTCTGGGGAATCCTATCCCGTTGCTAGAGGTACCGCCAGGTGGTACATTACACCTACTGTGGAGCATGGGGGTGGTAACATCATGCTTTGGGGGTGCTTTTCTGCGAAGGGGACAGGATGACTGCACTGTATTAAGGAGAGGATGAATGGGGACATTTATTGTGAGATTTTGAGCAACAACCTCCTTCCCTCAGTCAGAGCATTGAAGATGGGTCGTGGCTGGGTCTTTCAACATGACAACGACCCGAAGCACACAGCCAGGATAACCAAGGAGTGGCTCCGTAAGAAGCATATCAAGGTTCTGGAGTGGCCTAGCCAGTCTCCAGACCTAAATACAATAGAACATCTTTGGAGAGAGCTGAAACTCCGTGTTGCTCAGTGACAGCCCCGAAACCTGACAGATCTAGAGGAGAACTATGTGGAGGAGTGGGCCAAAATCCCTGTTGCATTGTGTGCAAACCTGGTCAAAAACTACAGGAAACATTTGACCTCTGTAATTGCAAACAAAGGCTTCTGTACCAAATATTAACACTGATTTTCTCAGGTGTTCAAATATTTATGTTCAGCAGTGCAAGACAAATAAATTCTTTAAAAATCATACAATGTGATTTCCTGAATTTTGTTTTTAAATTCTGTCTCTCAGAGTAGGAATGTACATACAATGAGAATTTCAGACCCCTCCATGATTTCAAAGTGGGAGAACTTGCAAAATCACAGGGTGTTCAAATACTTCTGTTCCTCACTGTATATATATATATATATATATATATATATATATATATATATATATATATATATATATATATGTGTGTATAAAAAATATGTTGAAACCAAAGTATCCAGGACTGCACACAAAGTTTGCTAAATTCTATGGAAGACGCATATGTTAATTTTTTAGGGGGATAATTTGCATTCTTACAGTACCCACAAATAAAAAAAATCAATTTAATCAACCTATTAGATATGGCACTTCTCTGCTACACGTTTTTGGAGACAAACACTGAAGGGGAAATTATAAGAAAAACATTTTAGTTATTTCCAATTTTAAGGGGGAGATCAGATGGGTGAAATTCTGACTTTAGTAGAGATGTAACAAAGCCCTAGGATAAAAACTGGAGGTGCCCTTAGAAGTAATTTTTTAATGCATGGAAAGCCCTTGTGTTAATATTCATTTAACAGCTGCAGCATAGCTTTAAGATAACATTTGACTGTGGTGCTAATTCATTAAAACTATTGAATGGAAGTTGCCAATCACAACCAATTACAACCAATTACAAATTTAACCTTTCACTTTATTTTAAACATAAAAATTAAACAAGATTTCTGGTTAATAGCTATACATTGCACCTTTGTTCTCACTTTCTATTCTCATGTTTTATTGATGCAGCTTCTTAAACAAGTAGCAGAGTCATTACAGTAAAAACATCTAGAGGAAGAAGGAAGAAAAATTTCCATTGATGGTATAAGTGAATTTCAATTGTGTAAAAAGAATCTAAAGCCTTTCAGATATACAGTATATGTGAATGTAATCATCTCTCCCGTTGAATAACACTGTTGGTTGAGGTTTCAGAACATTCACAATACACACCTGTAGAAGGCCTTCTTAGAAGGATGCTGCTATATTGCAGCTCTTTTTCACCCACTGATTGTAGCTCAGAATTGTAAAGGATGTTATCAAATGAAAACTGCAGGATGAAAATGGAAGCTGCCATTACTGACATGTTTTTGAGGCTATGACCTTATCTATCTTTCAGAAAATGGTGATTTATTGATCATAAATACACTTTTGCATATAAGGTCAGGACAACATTTGGGACATTGTGGCACTGACTAACTAAGAACTGGAACAAAAATAAGGATGGTAATGCCAAAAACTGTATCCTCAAAACAATTTAGTAATAGCAGTTACCACAATCTATTCCTGACAGGTTTCAAATGCTGATAGGTGTGCATACGTATGAGTTCTGGTGCTTTTTTAATTTATTTTCTGAACTAGGATATTTAGGGTAGTGTGATTGTTGTTGAAA
Source organism: Staurois parvus (assembly GCF_062004578.1). Classification (NCBI taxonomy): domain Eukaryota; kingdom Metazoa; phylum Chordata; class Amphibia; order Anura; family Ranidae; genus Staurois; species Staurois parvus. The sequence continues at coordinate 4,869,917 of NW_028317886.1, forward strand.
TACATTGTGAAGCTGTGATCTCAGCTGTTGCTGCCAAGATCTCCTATTTTAGCTTTCAACAAAATAAAAACAACAAAATCAAGATCATTACATTTTCTTTTCACAGATTTTCTTAGAGCAGCTGCTCACAAATATTCTTACTGAAGTACTATCTTCTATTTTGGGTAATTTTGATATTTGAAACGTAGCCTCTTAGGTTCTGTTATTATCCATGTTTAGTGCTTCTTTCACCACTTCTGTATTTTGTAAAACTACAGTGGGAGAAAATGATAGGAAAATCTTTTCTACTACTAATGTTTCCTCTTAGAGGGTCAATTGGTGTATTTGTCAAATTGAGACGAAACCTAAAATCTTAAAGTTTTGGAGTGCATTTTCCAAATTTGTTGTTTAGAAATAGAAATGCTTTGTGGTTGATTTACTAAAACTGGAGAGTGCAAAATCTGATGCAGCTCTGCATAGAAGCTAATCAGCGTCCAGGTTTTTTTTTTGTCAAAGCTTAATTGAACAAGCTGAAGTTAAAAACTGATTGGCTACCATGCACAGCTGTACCAAATGTTGCACTCTCCAGTTTTAGTAAATCAACCTCATTGTAATATTGTTATCTGCTCATATCAAGCTCATAGGAACAAATGGGAGTGCAGCAGGTATGTGTGGGCTTGACCTGGAGCAGACTGGACTTTCTCCACTGCAGGCAGACTACTTTGCTTACACAGATTGCAGTGGTCTTTTTCTTTAGCCTGCTGTAGAGGATCTGAACTAAGGCACTTAAAATCTTGTTTAGAAAAAGAACCATATTGTGATATTAGAAATTTTTCTCTGCTCATATAGAAGCCAATCAGCTTCCAGGTTTTTTTGTTTGTCAAAGCTTAATTGAACGAGCTGAAGTTAAAAGCTGATTGGCTACCATGCGCAGCTGCACCAGATTTTGCACTCTCCAGTTTTAGTAAATCAACCCATTGTAATATTTTATATTATGATATGCTCATACCAAGTCCATAGGAACAAATGAAGCAGCTCTATGATCTAGTAAGTGATATCACATTGGATTGGTTTCAGGTAAGTATAATAATGGGGGTGGGGGCTAAATATTAAGGTTCAGTACACTTTAGGCATCATTCACACATCCATAAATAATGCATATACAATAATTTTTCTTTTACAGATCTGATAGCTGCTGCATTGTTTTCAATTGAGATGTTCATGTTTTGTTCCTTACCTACTGATAGGTAAAAATGTTACAGCCATGTTAAAGCCATGTGAATGCAGCCTTAAAGTTTAATTGTACTTTCAAGCTGCTGAAGCAAAATGAACCTAAGGTGCATGCAAAACTGTGAATTTTATGTGCCTTACTTTTTTTGGTTATTTTATTGAGCACCAGTTTTAGCCTGAAACACTGCTCACCTGTTGTCAGGGTAAAGATACAGGCCATCGGGCTCTGTATGAGCACAGTGGATGATCTCCGCTGGAGACAGACTACTGTGCTTGGACAGATTGCAGTGGTATTTTTCTTTAGCCTGCTGCAGAGGAGATGAAGTAAGGCACTTACAATCCTCTGTTTTTATGCATCCTACATTTATTTTGTATGGGTAGCTTGAAACTGCAATAGCCCTGTAATGTCAGCACCGCCAGCTGCTTATTCTATTGAAAGTTTCCAAAGATAAACCTTTCAATCATTGCATCACATCTTAGAAACATTGCAGGTGAGCATAGGGAGAGCTGCCAATTCTTACTGTACCTTCACTTTCACACTGCACTATTAGGCTGCAGAATGATGAATACAACCCTGTGTTCTAGGACAGTATTAGATCAAGGTTAGGTAAATGTTACCTAGCTCAAATAAAGGAGTGGTATTCACTAATGCAGTAGAGCAAGCATATGCTCCCATTACGAAAAACACACTTTTATACTGCAAGGTGTTCATGGTCAGTAGTGTTTCTGGATTGGCATAAGCTGGAAATACCATTGATACCACGTAGCTAACCTCAGAGGTGCCCACCAACACACAAAACTATTGATGCATCCCTAGAAATATATTGGTCTAATTACTCCTATTGTAACATTGCCTTGATGAGGTACAGGCACATACTTGCAGTAGTCTTTCAAACCTTCCTTTCATGGCCTACTCTCAGCTATAGTTGAGCCTTGCTTTTTTGGCACATCACTATGATGGGCAGCCTCACTGGCCAATAGCTTCAGAATGGCCTGGAATTTAGCTGTGAGAGAATGGTCTGGAAGAATGCTGCAGGTACCTGCACTTCATTTCTGTAACAGTTTGGCTCCTTTCCCTCCAACAATCAGAGTCTTTTTATTATTTCCCATGTAAAACTCTACACTGTATTGCTCTTTGTCAAGTTGATTATTGCACTTGCCATTTTTGGCTTGTATGTTTCCATCTTATTTTTTGCACACTGACCACTGTTTCATCGTTATAGGCTTTACATTGATCATACTGCAATACACACTAGTTTGGTTTTCTTGCTATTTCGATTTTTTTGACCAGACTAACCTTTCTATTAACTAGTGTAACATTTGATTTGATTTTTGATGTACGTAATTAATAAATTAAGTATTGCTCCAGGAGTATTCATGTCCATTCTATCATAATATATTTTAACCCAAAATGTGTACCTTGAATGTATCGTTTATTAGTGAAGCCTGACAAGAATGCCTATATTAAAAGGGTTATGCAATGGTTTTCTTCAATTGTCTAGCTATAGAACTTTTTTTTAAAACATTTGCATGGAACTTAATTTTTAAATCAAGAAATGTTGTTATAGGAAAATATTTTTTTGTATCCAAGTAATATAATTCTGCGGGAGAATTAGTATAATTTATCAACTCATTTTGCAAATTGTTAATGAAAAGATCTATATTAAGTAAGATTAACAAACGTTCAGGCGTATGAAACTTGAATAACAGATGTCTGTGATTTAGCCTATTGTATAAGATAAGAAAACGCATAGCAATTATATGGCTGTTATACGATTACAGTAATTCTGAATTCTACTTGCAAAATGAACACAAAACTATATTTCTCAATAAATCTATTGACATCCCAACTTCGAAAAGAAGTAGATAAAAAAACCTATGCCAATAAATAGAAATTAATTCTGTATAATCTGTCCACTTTGCAAATTACTTGTCAAGTTTAACAGGCAGTAAATGTAAATGTAATGGGATGTCATTTTTTTATTATGAATTTTGCATAAGCAAGTACTGTACTGTATAGCAGTGATTATTGTATACATTTATGTTTATTGTCTGTGAATTTTCCTATAGATTGTGAACATATAAAATTTAGTTTGACACAACATTTAGCAATATATGTAGTAATAGTTCTAAAGTATAGTGTCTGCAAGGCACAAACATTTAAAATGTATCTATTCACATTGGCCTTGGGCATTGTACACATTTTGTACACTAAAATTAGGTGCTATTTTTTAAATATTTTTGTGGTTTCTAGAGACTAGCATCAATAGTGCATGATTTAGCATTTTAAATTATATTTCTTGTTCAATAATTTTTTTTACAGATTATGGGTTATTGTTAGAGATGAGCGAATTATTCAAAAATTCGATTCGGCTGATTCGCCGAATTTGAGGAAGAAATTCGATTCGATGCGAATTTATTCGCTACGAATTTAACTTATAAAAAGGGTTTCTAGGCTTCAGAGAACCTTTATATTAGTGCAGAACACTGTACCTTTAATTTAAATGCCTTTGGAGATGAGGAAGGAGAAGGAGAAGGAGAAGGATGAGAAGAAGGAGAAGGAGAAGGATGAGAAGAAGGAGAAGGATGAGAAGAAGGAGAAGGATGAGAAGAAGGAGAAGGATGAGAAGAAGGAGAAGGAGAAGGAGAAGGATGAGAAGAAGGAGAAGGATGAGAAGAAGGAGAAGGATGAGAAGAAGGAGAAGGAGAAGGATGAGAAGAAGGAGAAGGAGAAGGATGAGAAGAAGGAGAAGGATGAGAAGAAGGAGAAGGATGAGAAGAAGGAGAAGGATGAGAAGAAGGATGAGAAGAAGGAGAAGGATGAGAAGAAGGATGAGAAGAAGGAGAAGGATGAGAAGGAGAAGGATGAGAAGAAGAAGAAGGATGAGAAGAAGGAGAAGGATGAGAAGAAGGAGAAGGATGAGAAGAAGAAGGATGAGAAGAAGAAGAAGGATGAGAAGAAGAAGAAGGATGAGAAGAAGAAGAAGGAGAAGGATGAGAAGGAGGAGAAGGAGAAAGATGAGAAGAAGGAGAAGGATGAGAAGAAGGAGAAGGATGAGAAGAAGGAGAAGGATGAGAAGAAGGAGAAGGAGAAGGATGAGAAGAAGGAGAAGGATGAGAAGAAGGAGAAGGATGAGAAGAAGGAGAAGGAGAAGGATGAGAAGAAGGAGAAGGAGAAGGATGAGAAGAAGGAGAAGGAGAAGGATGAGAAGAAGGAGAAGGATGAGAAGGAGAAGGATGAGAAGAAGGAGAAGGATGAGAAGAAGGATGAGAAGAAGGAGAAGGATGAGAAGAAGAAGGATGAGAAGAAGAAGAAGGATGAGAAGAAGAAGGATGAGAAGAAGAAGAAGGATGAGAAGAAGAAGAAGGATGAGAAGAAGAAGAAGGATGAGAAGAAGGAGAAGGATGAGAAGAAGAAGAAGGATGAGAAGAAGGAGAAGGATGAGAAGAAGAAGAAGGATGAGAAGAAGAAGAAGGATGAGAAGAAGGAGAAGGATGAGAAGAAGGAGAAGGATGAGAAGAAGAAGAAGAAGGATGAGAAGAAGAAGAAGAAGGATGAGAAGAAGGAGAAGGATGAGAAGAAGAAGAAGGATGAGAAGAAGAAGAAGGATGAGAAGAAGGAGAATTCCAAGCCGGCAAAAAGTGTATCTGCAGAGCTCCGCTATTTCTTAGCGGAGCTCTGCAGATACACTTAGCGGAGCTCTGCAGATACACTTTTTGCCGGCTTGGAATTCTTCTTATTTTCATCCTACTTCTTCTTCTTCTTCTTCATCATCCTCATCCTCTTCTTCTTCTTCTGAGGATGAGGATGAGGATGAAGAAGAAGAAGAAGAAGAAGAAGTAGGATGAAAATAAGAAGAATTCCAAGCCGGCAA